>NW_027069585.1:305022-326730 GCF_002906115.3 Quercus suber | reverse complement strand
GGACGAGTAACTGTGAGATAAACTAGGCTGCCAACCAATCGTCTGTAAAGAGAGGGATTAGACAATGGTTTTCCCCCCGAGGGTGTCAGATGCGCATTAAGTTCAACTGGAGTGTCAACAGTCTTGCTGTCAGTGAGTCCAGCTCGAGATAAAAGGTCAGATGCATACTTGGCTTGAGTAATATAAAGACCATCTGTGGAACGAGTGATCTCAAGACCCAAGAAATAGCTGAGATGTCCAAGGTCTTTCATCTCAAACTGCTGACTAAGAAAATCCTTGAGTTCTTGAATGCCACTGAGGTCATCACCAGTTATGCTCATATCATCCACATATAGGAGAAGCAAAATGGTGCCTTTATCATTGCGACGAAGAAATAAGGCAGAATCATAAGGACTGGTAGTGTAATCCAAGCGAAAGATGGTGGAGCTAAACTTGGCAAACCAAGCTCGTGGAGCTTGTTTAAGGCCATAAAGTGCACGACGAAGGCGACAAACCTTGTTTGTTTCAACAGAAATACCAGGAGGAGGTTGCATACAGACTTCTTCATGCAGATCCCCATTAAGGAAGACATTTTTAACATCCATCTGAAAAAGATCCCATTTACTAGCAGCAGCAACAGCTAAAAGGGCACGAACAGAGGAGATACGGGCAACTGGAGCAAAATTCTCTTCATAATCAATCCCATACTCCTGTGTAAAACCTTTTGCAACAAGACGAGCCTTGTAGCGCTCGATGGACCCATCGGAGCGAGTCTTGATCTTATAGATCCACTTACAACCAACCACAGACTGATTAGGAGGGAGAGTAACCAGATCCCAAGTATGGTTTTTGGTTAATGCATTAATTTCCTCTTTCATTACAATCTGCCATAAAGGGTCAGTAGAGGCCTCACGATAGGTTTGAGCCTCATGGAGTGTAGCAAGGGCAGTGTAACAATGATAGTCAAGTAAATGTGCAGGAATGGATCTTACCCGGGTTGAGTGGCGAGGTGGAATGTCTTGTGGAGGATCTTCAGGCAGAGCAGGAGCAGGGGACCTAGGCTCAAGGTGGGGTAGCTCGTCATCAACCTGTTCATCTACAACCTGTCTAGGAGAATCATCAAAAATATCTGGAGATGGAATAGAGAAGTCCAAAGGAGGATCAAGAGTATCTGTAGAAGGAACAGGAGACTCATCTAGAAAGATTTCTAAAACAAAAGAGTTAGTTAGGGAAGAATGAAAATTAGAGAGTTCAACAAACAAGCGGTGTTCCCAAAAGACAACATTACGGGAAACACGAAGACGATGAGAGACAGGATCATAGCACCGATACCCTTTTTGAGTTTCACCATAACCAAGGAAACAACAAAGTTTAGATCGAGGCTCAAGTTTGTTGTGCTCATAAGGCTGAAGAAGAACGAAACAAGCAGATCCAAAAGGGCGAAGGTAATGATAGTCAGGGGGTGACCCAAAAAGGCGCTCATACGGAGTCTGATTATGGATGACAGTGCTTAGAATGCGATTAATGGCATGAACAGCATGAAGAGCGGCTTCACCCCAAAATGGGGCAGGAACTTTGGCAGAAAGAAGAAGAGCACGGACAGTGTCAAGAATATGACGAAGTTTTCTTTCTGCTCGACCATTTTGTTGAGAGGTGCCTAGACAAGTTAGATGATGTACAGTGCCATAGGAATGTAACAGAGCTTGAAAAGTATATTGAGTATATTCAAGAGCATTATCAGAACGAAAAGTTTTGATATGTTTGGAGAATTGTGTTTCAACCATTTTTGCAAAGTTACTATATATTGGTAAGATTTCAGAACGAGATTTCATAGGAAAGATCCAACTATAACGAGAATAATCATCAATAAAAACAACAAAATAACGAGATCCACCAATACTAGTAACAGGAGAAGGTCCCCAAACATCAGAATAAATTAACTCAAAAGTACTATTAGAGATAGATTCACTATTATTGAAAGGTAAAGCTGGCTGTTTTCCTAACTAGCATGAAGTACAATCAAAATTGTCTTTGGACATAGAACCCAACAGACCCTTAGAAGCTAACTGTTGTACCCGAGTAGATGAGGCATGACCAAGACGAGAATGCCAAAGTGCGAGAGAAGGTAAGGAAGAAACTGCAGCAGCTGCAGCAGCAACAGAGACAGGAGCAACAGGTGGAAGATGAAGATTGTCCACGGGAAACATACGCCTAACCCTAGGACCGGTCCCAAGCTCTTACCCTGTCCTTGGATCCTGCACAATACACCTAGAATAGTAAAAAATAAGGCGATATCCTAGTTCAGCTAATTGTCCCACAGAGCACAAATTATAGGATAGGTCAGGTACATGAAAGACCCCAGGAACAGAGAGGTTAGAGGTTGAAACAAAACCTAGACTATTCCCATGCATGGTGGAACCATCAGCTATATGAATATTAAGGGGATGTGGTGCAGGGTCAAGTTTGGAGAATAAGGATGAGTGAGGTGTCATGTGATTGCAGCAGGCAGAATCAAAAAGCCAAGTTTGAGACTTACCGGGCAGAACTGAGAGAGCAGTGGAAAGAGATACATCACCAGCCATACGAACAGCTAATGTGAATGCAGCAGCTAATGTGGCATGACCACAAAGCTGAAGCTGCAAAGGAGTTTATATATAGATACTTCATTGAGAAAGTGATTTATATATAGATACTTTATTAGTCATTATGAAAATGAAATAATGCTTAAGAATTTACTAAAAATTCTGCTGCACCAATAAAATATGGACATCTAATCATGGTTAAAGACCATTTTAAAATTTGTCTGTCAATGATCATATGGAATTTTCAACTTAGTGTTATTTTCCCCATATTTTTAACACGTGAAAGTGGAATAGTAAATGTGGGTATTGGTAAAAAGAATATGATATTTTTGTGTGTGTGTGTGTGTGTGTATTTATATATGGCTTGCGGAAAACTGTGTTCATGCTTCTACCTGCACTTCAACTTTGTAGTTTCCTACACAGGTTCAAAAGATTAAAATAATAGTGTGTTGAATGGATGGTAGAAACTCCATATTTTGGGCAAAAATTCAGGCTGAAGAAGGGACATAAACGTGGTATTAATTAGCAGTGCTTCATAAGTAATAGTAATTTTTAAAGTTTGCGAAATGAACCAATTTGATTGCCATGCCAATCTAGACACTAATGTGTCATGAATTTGGCATATTAGCAACAAAATTCTGGAATTTATAATCTTCAAGTGGAACTTGAATGATTAAGCCTTAAATAAAATCTAACTGATAAGGAACATAAATGACACACCAATTGAAACCAAATGAACCCCAACGCGCTATTGACGGTAATTTGACAAAAACACAAAAAACATTAAAGCTGAATATTACAGTAGCTCTATTACTAAAGATTTTCAGTTTTTCTAACTCCTACAATATGTCAAACGGGCAAATAATGCTATCAAAATATAAAAAAGTTCAAGTTTTAAATAAGAATTATATTACTTGGCAAGCCAAATTTTTAACTACCATAATAACCATTTGGATTAGCTTTTAACTTTCAACTTTAAGCTTTTTAACTTATTTGCTTACGTACATATTACTACCTTCTTCCAAAAAAAAAAAAAAAGCAAAGATAAAATATTTAATTAAATTTATTTAACTTATACTTTAAATATAAAATATTCACTTCAAATATTTACCTTAAATTATTTGAATATATTTACTTTCTTAAATACTAATTATTTTTAATGTGTAGACATTTATATGTGAATTGTTACAAAATGATCATTATTATTATTTTTTATTTTGTTAAAAATAGTTTTTTTTTTTTTTTTGTAAACCCCAAAAAAAATACTTTAAAACTTTTTTTTTTTTTTTTTTAAAAAAAAATGTTCTTTAAACTCCATGCATTGCATCACGTGTGCATTATAACAATGTTTCATGCATTTTAGATGTGTGTTTACCTTGTTGCTATGTTGTGTGCTCGTAGGTTTGGATTGGGCTGAGCCCATGATGAATTTATATTTGCATATCACACGTTCATGCATTCTTATGCACGCGTACCTTCAATTCTATATATCTTGATATAGTTGTTGCTTGGTACTTTTTTTTATTGTCTCCCTCTCTTCCTCTCTTTCTTTCCCTCTTATGTTAGTTGCATGATGGCACCTAAACGTAAATCTACTCCATCCCAGAACCCTCTTCGTTTTTGGGCCGCTTCTTCTTCTTCTTCATCTGACCTTACTCCATCTCACGTTCGGTTTTCTGATGAAAATGCCAAATCGGACTTCTTGGAGAATTTTTCACAATGCAACATTCATTCGGAACGCCAAGTCATTCTGTCAGATTTTTCTGACATTGACCTACCCACTGTTATCCACAGTAGGGGTTAGGAGTCACTATGTAGCATCCCGGTCATGTGCCCTTCCAAGATCATATAGGAGTTATACTCCAATATGCACGGATTTGATTACTCCATACCCCAGTTTGTCACTCGTGTTCAGGGTATACGCATGGTAGTTACTCTGGGAATTGTATCCGAGGTACTACACATGCCTAGGGTAGCGCATCCTGACTACCCTAGCAGTGAGCATCTGCAGATAGTGTCCAAAGACGAACTCTCATCTCTGTTTTATGAGAAACCTTCTTCATGGGGTAACCGTCAAAACACCTCATGGTCAGCCTTTGCTAAAGGTCTGAGAATCCTTAACATGGTGATGACATTTGTTCTTCATCCATTGTCTCACTATAACAATATCACAGAGTCTCGTGCTCGGTTTTTGTTATCCCTCATTAAGGGACTTACTATTGACTTCCCTTCACACTTTATACTCTCCCTTATAGATGTCTATAAGGACACGGCGACTCGTGATAAGTTCATTTTTCCTACCACTATAACGAGACTCCTTTGCCATTTCTCCGTCTTCTATCCTGAGTCTCCCTACTTCTCGTATATGTGTGCCATTGACGTTGCTACCGTTAAGCGGAGTCTTGCACAACTTCGCTTGAGGCAGTCCTGACTAGAGACAACAGCTCCTCCAGCTTCTATCGCTTCATCCACCTCCTCTCCTTCTTCTTCAGTGGGTGGAGTGACACTTGAGGCCATCATGGCACAGCTTGTGCGCATGGATGCTCGCCTTGACACTTTCAGTGATGAGTTGTGTCAGGTGAACACCCGTGTCAATTGTATCACGTGACGATAGGCTGTGATGGGTGGTTTCACAATGGCTTCCTCTCCTTCTCTTGAGGCTTCTGAGGATGAAAGTGATGATGGCTCCGACAGTGCTGATGATGCTGAGGATGATGATGATGGCTCTCCTAGTGATGATGAGATGTCTACTTGATTTACTTTCCCTTTATCACTCGGGACAAAAAGGGAGAGTAGTTTTGAGATGGGAGTAATCATACTCATAGGGGGAAGGTTAGTTTAGGAGATAGGGGAAGTGTATATTGAGGGATGTAATGAGGATACTTGTATCTTTTCTTTTCTTTCTATTTTAGATACATTATTCTTTGTATACTGGTCTTGTGACCACTTGACGTACATTGTACTTATATTTGGTTTATATATATTTTGATGTATGTTCTTTCACCTATCTTTCCATGTGTTGTTTCTTTTCTATCTTTATACATATGTTTCTTATATAATGTATTCTATTATTTCTATTTCACACTAAGATGCCATGATAAATTTTGTATAAAAGTGTTTTAGAAATACAAGTTGTCAAAGTCTACTTGCCATAAACTCTCTTCTTGCAAAGTTTTTCAAGAGTTTGTGTTAAGATAGATTTTATTGTATTCAACAAGTGAGTACGAGTTGAGTGATTTATAACTTCTCTCATATGTTCATTTATTTGTTGTGGTTTTGTCACAGATTGCCAAAGGGAGAGATTGTTAGGACATACGTGATTCAACGTTAAGAACATATGTCAACTTTTTATGTAATTGGCTAATTTTTTAACAAAACACACTTTACTTGTAATTAGGTAGATCTAGGATGTGTTTAATACTTCAAGGAACAAGGTTTCAAGTTCAAGTGTTAAAACCATGCAAGTTTGTCCAAGAATCAAGTGATGAAGTGCCAGATTTTAAAGCTCAACAGCTAGCATCTATCGAGGTTTAAAAGCTGCTATAGCCCATGGCTTGACAGCTAGCTCGATAGATGGCTATCTATCGAAGTTTATGAAAAACAAATTTTTAGGTCTGTTTTGCATCCAATCTGTGGGTATATGTTTGGGCTTTCTTTTCTTACAACCCTAAACATATATAAGTATTATTTTAAGGACCGTAAAAGGTTACGCACGTTGCACAAGAGCACAATTCCACAAGTGTGAAGAAAAGTGTAACCGGAAACCTAATTTGCCCTAGTTCTTCTTTCTCTTGAAGAAGCTGCTGTGTTTATACACTATAGGGTTTTGTGACCAAGCAACTTCATGATCTTCATCGTGTGATGAACTGAAAAACTTTGCAACCAACATCATTTTTAAGTTGGTGATCAAGTCGCATACTGGGATCCGTGCAATTGGTTAGTCACGTACTGGGAGCCATGTATTGAAAAGGAGAGATTGTCACTACAGAACAAGTCCAATTGGATATTAGGGTAAGGGTTCAATTTTAGATTGGTATAAGGTACTAGGATTCCTTTAATTGTAATCGATTGTTTTGATAATAGTGGATTTTTGAGAGTGGTGACCTTAAAATCACCCGGTGGAATTTTTGTTGTGTAGGTTTTCCCCATTCGAAAACAAATCACCCTTGTCAAATTTAATTTCCGCTACATTTAGTTTAATTGGTGATTTGTTTGTGCTGCCACGCATTTTGTATGTTAATTTGATTAATTAATAAACTTGACTAATTAATCAATTAATTCATCACAATTGGTCAATACATTCTTGGCCTATCATACCTTATGAAGGAAAAGACCAAAAAGTTACCTAGAGTGATATTGAGAATAACTCTTCTGATGAGAACGTGGATGAATGAGGTCAGTTTATAGCTTTTGCTGCTACAATTGATAAGGTAATTGTGAAGAGTGCTCACCTTAAATCACCTTCCATATCATCCACTTCCAGGTACTGGTACAGGTGCTCTAGAACCGACAACAGTAGCTGTTACTCATATGTGAGTAATGACTCCAGCGCAAATTGTCCTTCGTGCTAGGGCCCTGTGAATGACAATGTAAATTTTGTAAACCCACCACACGCAACAAATGTGGGCTCTTCCTCCAGTGAGGAAGGGTACCTGAAAGGAGTGGTTACATACATGGTGATGGATGATCTAGTGGTGAAACCCATGTCCAGCATCTCTTGTGTCACTCTGCTTAACAGGTTTAATGTCAAGGATGTAGGGGTTCTTGAGGAGAAAGTGGTCGATTTGGGCATCGATGATGTATGTTAGTCAATCGTTCTTTGGTTTCTGTGCATGAGTCCATTAATTACTTTCTGTGTTTATTTTTTCTTTTTACTTTCCACTCTTTCGTTATGGTGGAATTTATTGCAAAATAACATTAAACTGAGGTATTAGTTGAAGCTATTATCGAGTCCTAATTCCAAAATCACCTTAACATGTTGTGTCAATTCTCATTTCATCTTGCCTTGGTATAGTATATTGCTACAACTACGGACTCGATCTTTTTTATTTTTTGGGGGGCGGGGGAACTGATGTCAATCTATTCAACTAGAGTCAATCTTGGAGGAATTTATTTAAATGCCACAAAGTAAATCAATATGCAACCTATTTTTAAACAAATAAGTCAGAAATGGAGAGGATCCTGATCTCGTCATCGAAGGGATAAGACTTACTTGGAAATTAAGGCCTCGTTTGGTACACCCACTCAAATACATGTTTTCAGTTTTTAAACAATATTACACATATTTCTACACATTTTTTTACTCACACGTATTTCCACATATATTTTCAAACACATGTTTTCAATTTTTAAAAGGATGTACCAAACACCCCTTAAAGATGTATGAATTGCACTTATTTGTGATGTGATGCAAATTAATCATGAATGAACACCTTTTTGGCTGTATAAACATCATATGGCATAAAAAGAGTTACTTTACAATGCAGAGCGCTTGCATTAGTGCTTGTATAACAAAAAAAGTACTACTTCCGTCTCAGTTTGTTTGTCCTCTATTCCATTTTAGGATGTCCTAAAATATTGTCCTGTTTCTAAAAATAAAAATTATTAATTTACTAATATTCCTATTATACCCTCACTTTATTTTCAAAACTATTTGAAAAGAAAACGAACTAATATTTAAAAAAATCAATTTAATTGGAACACCTTTTTAGCTGCCTCGTTAAGAATAACTCTTTTTAAAAAAGCTAATAAATTTATTTAAGAATAATTTTGTAAACTTATACATTTTTATAAGGCAGACAAGACAATAAATTATGTTTTCTTAAAAAGTTTAACTTTTCAAACATGACAAACAAATTAGGACGGAGGGAGTATCATATTTTAACTAATCAAGCCAAAAATTTATCCACATCTAACCATACAAAGTTATGTAAAAATATATTGTTACAATAGTAACCGTGTAAATTTACACTAACACTATTTATTTTACATTTAGTTTTTTATTCTTTTTTACGAATCCTTAAAAAAAAAAAAAAAAAAAAAAAAAATGGGGGGGGGGGGGGGGTGTGGAACTGATGTCAATCTATTCAACTGGAGTCGATCTTAGAAGAATTTAGTTAAATGCCACGAAGTAAATCAATATGCAACCCATTTTTAAACAAATAAGTCAGAAATGGAGAGGATCCCCATCTTGTCGTCGAACGGATAAGACTTACCTGGGGCAATGGAAATTAAAGATGTATGAATTGCACTTACATGTGAAGTGCTGCAAGTTAAACATGAATGAACACCTTTTTGGCTGTATAAACATCATATGGCATAAAAAGAGTTGCTTTACAATGCAGAGTGTATAACAAAAAAAGTACCATATTTTAACTAATCAAGCCAAAAATTCACCCACATCAAACCATACAAAGTTATGTAAAAATACAAGATTACAATAATAACCATGTAAATTTAAACTAACACTTACATTTAGTTTTTTATTTTATTTTTTATTTTTTACGTACTTTGAAGATAAAAGAAAAGAGTGGATATTTGTTGTTGTACATGCTTGAAGAAAGATATACAATTAAAAATCAAGGAAATTTAATTTTTTAATAAAATGAAGTGTAAAACAGATAATTTAATATGGTAAAAATATATAAGAAATTTTTTATGAGCTGATCCGAATGCTAAGAGTTATCTAAGATGGTCCAGCTATTCCTTTCAAAATATTGTGCACTAACTCCAATTGGCTTCTCATTTGCTTGAAGTTATTACTACTCATAACTCTCGTTAATTTGTGGCCAAAATTGAAAGGATTTTCCATTGAGGCGAGTCCATGCATGCAGCAAATGATTATTTTACCGTTCCAGTTGCCCAAGGTTCGTGAATAACGAGTGCCAATGAAGAGGGTAGCTAAATAAGGCACCTCCCAGAGTGAATTCTATATAAAAAGGAAACAGCCAAGCCAAAGAAGCCACTGAACTATATTATTGACAATCCATTGAAAGTTCCATAATCCATCACATATACCAAACATGGGGCATGGCTAACACTAAGGTAAACCTGAAATTATTTATAGACAATAGGAGTCACCGAGTGATTTACGCTGAAGCTGGCAAGGAATTCATCGACTTCCTCTTTACCATTCTTGCCCTGCCTGTCAATCTTTCGTTCCGTTTCTCAATCAGGAAATGGTGGGCAGCTTGGAAATCGTTTACGAGAGCTTTAAGAATTTTAGTCCTACTTATCTTCAACCATACGTGAACCAATCCTCTCTCATGTACCCCAAAGTATATTTCCCTGGTAATGCTGGAGGCCCTCTCCAATTGCCAAACTTTCAATCATATATCAACATCCATGATATTCTATAGGTGTTGCAATGAATAATGATCACGCATTCGTCTCTGATTTTTAGATCCATGAGTCATTCCTAACCGCAGTGCATTGTGTCCTTTGTGCGGAAAATCTATGGATCGTACTGTTATTTTTGTTCTTTCGTTTAGGTGAATTTTACAAAATAAGCAAGCTGAGGATACTATTTGTAGCTACACGAATCCTTATTCCTAAACATGATAATATTAGTTGTCTTTTTAGGTAGACTAGCAAGTAGCAAGTGTGTGATTCATAAAGGAAAAAAAGCCATTGGTTTAATATCGAAAAATGAGATATTGTAACCAGGTAACCATGTTTTTACCATTGACTTATTGAGCATTGTGGTGACTTATATGTATAACACATACAAATATATAAGAATCATTTTGATCATTTTTTTATCTTTGCTGTTGCTAGGGAGTGAAGTTGCTGAAGGCTTCTCTGCAGTCAAAGACTGTTCTCACTGATGTTCTTCTTCCATTGTTGAAACCAGAAGGAAAACTAGAGGTAGAAACATCCTATTTCTAAAAGATTTTATGATTAAAAGAATTACTATTGTCTCTGCTCTCAATCATTATTAAGCATTTAAGATTGCCTTCCAACTTAGCTTCCTAATTAGTACTCTTAGATTTTAGTTTTTTTTTTCCTCTCTCCCTTATTGATTATATTTCCGGCTATTATAACGCTTAAAGAGTGAGAGACAGACAACCATGGGAGGCAGTGGTGCTGATGCTGTTGCTGCACCTGCTGGTGGTGGTGCCCCTGCAGCTGCTGCTGCTAATTAGAAGAATGAGGAAATCATAGAAGACACGGAGGAGTCTGAAGAATAAGAGGATTTCTATCACGGCCTAGCCGGCCGGAAAGTATTAGAAAAAGAAACATAAAAAGAAAATGTATGGTTTTTTTTTTTTTTTTTTTCCTTCTTATGATTATAAATATAAATAAACAAATTAATATTTCCACAATATAAGTCAGAGCTCTACAATATTTTTACAACAATACAACTACAAATCATGTGTCTCCAAAATATAGGAATTTATTCCAAAACTCCAAATGAATCAACACATGACCACAAACCCTCCTAGAATCTCCAAAAGCAAATGTAGGATTGGCACACCCAAGAATTACAACTCCAAGAGTTTCACCTCCAAAAGAACTATGGCATTTTTAAATTTAGCAAGGCTAAGTCACCAACTATTTATAACACGAGTCTCCCAATTAGCATAGTACTCTAATCGCCATCAATAAACTAAGCTTCATGCTCAATGTATAGCAATTAATTTGTAAAAGTGTTAAAGGGTGAGATGAGCTAAAGCCCAGTGAATAGCATAATTAATGGAGATGAGGGAAATGCAAGTTTCGTAATAATGAACATGTTACAAAACGTGCCATAATTGGGAATTTCCAACTGAAATACTATTAAATGTATCAGTTTAGTCTATGAAATTTTGGTGTCGTGTCAAAAATAGTCCTAACAAAATTCTTGACGTGCTTAATGGCCAAAATAAAAAAAATTATTTTTATGCAACCTAAGAGCATTCACATTAGATTGTACAAAAAATTCAATCTATCTTAGCATAAAAACCTACTTTTTTCTATTTTATATGCTTATTTTTCAAAACACTCCACATCAGATTATCTATTTTACATTGCGTTACATTAAAATATCAATTTTTTTAAAAAAAAAATTGTTTCTTTTTCTTTACACACAATAATCATTATCCACTTTTTTCCTTTAGACTTCAGTCTCAAGATACGTAAAGAAATGATTAAAAAAAAAAAAATTATATGTAAAGTGAATAATGTCAATGTAAACTAATACAATTATTGTAACAATTTTGCAAATATACACATTTTTAACTTGATTGATGTGGATGATTTTGGGAGTTAAATACATAAAATTGATACATTTTTGTATTTTTCATTGTTTGATTCAAATGCACTAACATGCCATATGGTCTAACTTGTAGAAACAGTGACTTCAAGTCAGGATAGTTCAATGCATAATAGTGTGTGTTATAGCTTGTGTGCACTAGTTATCAGATGAACTCGCTAGGCCATTGCCCAATTTTCAGGATTTTAAAAGCCTCAGAGGATGAACTCGCTAACTGGTTATCAGATATTGAGAACACCAAGTAAATGGCTTGCATTTGATCTCAACGCTGGAGCTTTTCATCCTTTTCCCACGCTGAGGCCCTTTAGACAAATCAAAGATTAATTTGGGAAGTGAATCCCTAGTCCTGACTTGAGAGGAGAATCAAATCTAGGTGTGTTAAAAAAAAAAATAATGTTGAACACATAAAACATTGAAAGAAAAAGAGAGAGATGAAGATTTTAGTAATTTCAAATTGAATCAGTGCGCTTGACTTATTTGTTTTTTTGTCCTCTCTCCATGCTCTATGGGGTCCCTGGCTGGTTCTATCTTCTAAGACGCCATTCATTCGCTATTATCATTTATCAATATATCATATATATATAGCCTATGTTGCACGGACACGGACACGACACGGACACGGACACGGAGATACGGCAATTTTTGAAAAATAAGGACACGACACGGCGGGGACACGGCGGTTAAATAATTAATTAAATTTTATATTTAGGCATATTTTTTAATATTTTTAGACATAAAATACGTTTATGTCTAGAATTTAAATTATGTAAAAATTACAAATAAATAAATTAACACCCAAATTAATACAATAATGTACATAAAATATTTATATTACAAACCAAAAATTTAAATAAACTACGTTTAAATACTAATAATAATACTAAAAATAATAGTCAAAATAATAATATAAATTATTTTCTCTTGGACCAATTGCATATTAATGACACCTTGGCATTGATATATGGTGCTCAAACGTTTAAATTTGAAGTTGAAACTTTCACGTGAGTTGGCAGTTGACACACAAAACAAAGAGGTAATATATAAAAAAGTATTATAAAAGTTTAAATGAATAGAAGAAGACAGAAGGCAGTGGTTCTGTGAAGAAAAAGAAAACGAAAAAGAAGCAGAAGAAGAAGAAGAAGAAGGAGAGAGGAGGAGCTCACCGATCGGAAGGGACAGGGTACGCCGGCACAGCGTCGACGTCTATGGAGTTCTCCGATCGGCCCGATCTAGCTCCGGCGAGGGCAGCGGCAGCTGGCAGAGGTCAAAGAGAGGGTACGCCGGCACAGATTTTTTTTTTTTTTCGTTGCTGGCGTGTCGGACGCGTCGGATCCGTGTCGGCGCCATGTCGAAGCCGCGTCGGTGCCGTGTCGGAGCCATGTCGGAGAAGCGAAAAAAAAAAAAAAAAAGGGACACCGCCGGACACCGGAATCTGGCGCGTCGTGGCCGTTCCGGTGTCCGATACGTGTCGGACACCGACACGATGCCAAAAATGGCGTGTCCGTGCAACCTAGTATATAGCTCCAAACGCACTGATATCAACGCAAAAAAAAAATAAATAAAAATAATAATAATAATAATTAAAAAAAAATTCAACAGATGATTCGCTCTCTCAAATGTAACCTAGAGAGAGATTTTCCCAAATCTTTTTGATCTCCGCTGTTTCCTCTCAGATGGGCCTCTCCGTCGGTAGTATCAACTTCGCTATAGCTATCGCCGTCGATTGAGCATTCTTTGGCTCTCCGATCTCTTCGTTCTCTCTAGTCAAGTATAGAGATTTGGTTCCATAGTTAATAATCAAAAGTTTAGTTTTAAATTTTTAATTAAACAATATTTTAAAATATTAGTGTGAATTTTGCTGCTTTTTGTCTTTTCTTTTTTTTTCAACTTGTTATGGAGAGATTTGCCTGCAAGTATTTTGGAAATTGATTAATTTAGCATTTTTATTCTAAATTTATAGGTTATTTGTTAAATTTTTGAAAAAATATTCTATTAAAAATTTAAAATATTTCATTACTTTTTTACACGACATTTGTAACATATAAAAACAAGTATATAAACATATCCATACCTAGAAGGTGTTGCCCAAAGCAAGGTAAAAAAAGAACCCTTATCTAAGAAAGTAACTAGACATGATTCTAAAGAAAAAGACCATATGGAAGGGTAAACCACATGGAAGGGAAAAAGGCCCTACGATCTACAGACATGGGCAGCTCCATGACTAGCCCAGGGCAGTTCAAATGAACCCCCTGACTTGGTCCCAAAAAAAACATTATATATTATTTTTAGATTTTTTTTTATTTAATTTTGATCCCTATAATAAATTTTTTGAACACTCTTACCTTATATTTTTTGTTAAGCCCAATTGAAATAAGCTTGAATATGATCCTTAGTTTTAATGTTTTCTTAATTTTTCTCTATAGCCAATCAAGTAGTTTGATAAGTGCTCTACACATTTCCAAGTCTAAGAAATATTTTACTGCTTACTCCAATTCAAAGAGAGTGACCGAGTTTTAATCATACACTTCAAAAGCAAAAATTTATTACTAGAGTATTATTGTTCTTAGTTTCACGCTTGGTGGTAGGCCATCTTGTAGGGCGCTCGCAACTTAGTTCCCTCCCAAGATTTTAGACCATGGATGCAATAGAAGGCTTATGGAGAAAACTAAAGCTTTCTGATGAAGAAGAGTCCGGAGTAAAATATACCGAGAACGCCACTCACCCACACCGAATCCTAGCGGCAAAGTTCTTAACGAAAAGAATGGTGAACATCGAGTTGGTAGCCTGTACCTTCAAACTGCTCTGGCATCCCTAAGGTGAACTAAAGATTAAAGACATGGGGGACAACAAACTCTTTTTCACCTTTGAAGATGAGTACGATCTCTAGAGGGTACTAGAACACGAACCCTAGACTTATGACAAACACCTAGTCATCTTCGAGTGAGTGGAGGTAAATGTCCCTATCTCTGCTCTTTCTTTCCAATATTTACCTTTTTGGGTCCAAATACATGACCTGTTGGTGCACGGCCTCTCTCCTAAGTTCCGGGATTCGATTGGGAGCTCTCTGAGAACACTGCTGCATATGTGTGATTCTGAAGGTGAAGTCAGCTCAAGGAATTTCCTCTGAGTCAAGGTTAAGATTGACATCACCAAACCCTTCAGTAGAGTCCGTAAAGTATGGTCGGCAGGCAAGGTAATTGGTTGGGCTGCTTGAAGATGAGAACACCTACCAAACTTTTGTTATTGGTGTGGGAGAGTGTCTCACGATGATAGAGATTGTGAACTCTAGTTGAAGAGCAAGGCATCTTTAAAAAAGTAGATCAATAGTACAGTGAATGGATTCGAGCAGATGGAGACCAAAACTTCCAAAAAATATCAATGGTGGTAGTAGGTTACAAACCATACTCCATGGGGAAAAAATTGCATGTAAAGGACAATGACCATTAGTCCAGCGTGGAAAAATTTTGTATGATGAATGTGAATCCCAAGGAAAGCACAAAGAGCCTGCAACCGGTGGCGATGGAAAAGACAACCCCTATCTCTTAGTCCCCAGAGAAGGAAAGTCCAAAAACTGACACGAGAATCCCGAATGTTGCAGATACGTTACCGATAACTAATTTGGCCATGAATTATGGCAATAATAATGCACAAGGAATGATTATGAGCCCATTAAAGGTGAGATCAATGACAACCTATTTATCAGTGAACCACGTGAGCCAAGCCACTCATCTCATAACCCCACCATAAAACACAACCCATTAAAACAGGCCCACCCCAGCAACACTCATGAATTCAGCCCTACAAACACACTAGCCAACAAGATCCCAACCCTACCCACTACCAACCCAATAATCCCATCAAAGCCCACAAAACCACTTGGACTAGACTGATACGTAACACAAAAAACACCATGCACAAGGAAACCATGATAGACCTTGAACCTCATAGGGACCCCATCCAACCCGAGGACCTTAGGCCATCCAAAGGCAAACCTTAACCTAGTATAAAGATGCACCCCAAGCTTTTGAGGCGATGGCTGCTGTGCAGCCCCACCAGGAGACATGAACTACATAAGTTAGAACTGCCATGGTTTAGGGAAATCACAAGCATTTCTGGAACTCACTGAGATGGTAAAAAAGTATTCCCCAAACATGGTCTTCCTCATGGAAACAAGATCGAAGGAAAGATATCTAAAAAATCTCTTCCGTAAAATTAATATGGAAAATCTCTTCACAATCCCTTGTCATAATTGTTGGAAATTTAGACCCCTAAAACCAACCAGATTGCGTAGCCTAGTTAATTAGCCAAGTTGTTACTTAATCAAATTAAGCAATTCTAGGTTAAAATAATCAAACAATCATATCAAGAATATAATGCAGCGGAAAAGTAAATAACACAAGATATGATCACCCAGGAAAACCAAACCGGTAAAAAACCTGGGAAGGATTTTACCCATCTATCCTCAAGGCAAACCTGAATCCACTATGAAAGAATCGAAGTTCATACAAAAGGACTACAAGCTCCCCGCTCGACTTCCTAATGCTACCCATCAGTAGAACTTACTGACACAACCACGTGCAAGCTCCGAATCCATGGACTCCTTCTTTCTTGGACTCTTCAATCAAGTACAAGCACCCACGCTTGATATTCTTTAAGTTCTTGAATCTGCAACTGAATGATTACCAAGTTCTTGACATAATCTTGAATCTTGGAAACCCTAAGTATATATGAAGGAAAGCTCCTCAATGATCTCACAAGAGATTCACATAAACAGCAATATGAGCAACAAAGACCTTAAAGAGGTTTGGGTACAAAACCCTAGATACAAAAGAGGCACACTCTTCTCTCTCTCAAAAGTTCTCAAAAACGTGGCTTAGGGTTTCCTTTATATAGTGGGAGAAGTAGATCTGAAACCCTAATCCTTAATGGGCTTAAGCTGCTGTTTGGGCCGACTTAAAATTCTGCAGATACGATTTTTGATCGATCGAGCCTGTTCTTCGATCAATCAAACCAGGCAGAATATGAAGTCTTCTTCCTGCAGCTTGTATGTTCTTGAATCTTGACTTGAATCACCTTGAGCATTGTCTAATAAAACCTATAGACTCTAAGATCTATATCTAGACAAGTTTGTGTTCACGATTTGTCAATTGTTCTAAACATTTAGAACCTAACAATAATACAGGAGGCAGACTTGCCGTTTATTGGAAGAAAGAGATGAACATCCAAGTACTTGACTCCTCTGCCACTTACATAGATGTTATAGTTAACCCAGGAGGGGATGACGCCTAGCGGTTTACTAGTTTCTATGGAAACCCAGTAACAGCCAACTGGGAACACTCTTAGGCACTACTAAAACATCTTCGACTTCAAATGGATCTACCTTGGTGTTGTATAGGGGATTTCAATGAAATTGTAAAGTCGGAAGAAAAAATGAGAGGTGCAGACAAGCGTGAAAGCCAGATGGTTGATTTTAGAGCCACGTTGGATTTTTATGGATTTCAGGATTTGGGCTTTGTTGGTTCGCCGTTTACATGGTACAATAACCAATTTGATGGGGTAGCTACTTGGATAAGATTGGATCAAGGTTTAGCCACTCCATCATGGTTCGTGATGTTTCTGTCAGTCCATGTGCACCACGTATCTGGATCCTTGTCTGACCATTGCCCATTGTGGTTATGCTCAGATGATGAATTTGATCGGTATTACTAACAGGGGCTACCTTTCCGCTTTGAGGCCATGTGGATGAAGATGAATGATGTGAAGGGGTAGTAAGAAATGCTTGGGAGAGGCAACCCGCAAGAAACCCTATGGAGGTAGTGGTCAACAAGATAGATAATTGCAACACAAACCTAAAAACATGGAGTAGACTCTCCTTTGGTAACATCAGGCGACTTCTACACCAAAAAAAAGCTTCTTGCTCAAGCAGAGGCCTTATCCATAGCTGGGCATAATCATGATCAGGTTTGAATCTTAAAAAGCAAAGTCTATAACCTCATGATTAAGGAAGACTGCATGTGGCAACAAAGATCATGAGTAGATTGGCTCAAAGCAAGGGAATTAAACACAAGCTACTTCCATAGCAAAGCAAATCAACGGAATTGACGGAATTTCATATCCACGTTGACTCTTGATGATGGAACCATTCTGACAGAGGAAAATCATAGCAGTGCTGTAATGGTTGACTATTTCCAAAAGCTTTCCACTTCGGCATCACCTTCCTCCTTTGAATCCACTCTTCAGGGGATTGAGTGTGAGGTTACTAAAGAAATGAATGTAGATCATGATCAAAGAATTCACGACAAAGGAAGTGGAACAAGCCATCAAGTAAATGAAATCCATGACTACACTAGGCCCCAACGGTATGCCACCCATGTTCTATAAATCTTTTTGAACTATTGTAGGACAGGATGTCACTATTGCCTACCAATCTGTATTAAACTTGGGCTCCCTTCCATCCAAAATGAACCACACATTCATCACCCTCATTCCAAAAATGAAGTCCCTGACTAGTGCAAAAGATTTCCGCCTCATTAGTTTATGCAATGTTTTATACAAAATCATCTCAAAAACAATTGCAAACCGCTTGAAAAAATGCCTCCCAAAGTTTTTTTCTAAATCCCAAAGTACCTTTATGTTTGATTGTCTCATTTCCTATAACATTCTTATAGCCTTTGAAACTTTGCACCACCTCAAAAATAAAAAGAAATGAGAGGTCTGGGCACATGGCTCTAAAGCTCGACATGAGCAAAGCATATGACTGGGTGGAATGGGTGTTCTTAGAAAAATTGATGGCTAGATTGGGTTTTGATCAAAAATTGATAAACGTTGTCAACTCTTGAATTTGGTCTATATCTTTCTCAATTATGATTAAAGGTGCTCCTCGTGGTCTTTTCCACCCTCAAAGGGGTCTCTGTCAAGGTGACCTTTTATCGCCTTACCTCTTTATTTTATGTGCAAAAGGGCTACACTCTCTCATGCAACAGGTGGAAGAACGTGGCTCTATAAAAGGGGTCTCATTATGCCAAGATGGTCCAAAAATTTCACACCTCTTCTTTGCCCTCGACAGCTTTCTATTCTACCAAGCAAATGTTCATAATTGCACTGCTATATTAGAGCTACAAGACACATACGAACAAGCCTCAGGACATTGTATAAATCGAGACAAAACTCAGCTCCTCTTCAACTCCAATACCGAGCCTCAAACTCAGTCCACAATCAAAGGAATGCTAGGTGTTTCAGCCACTTCTCACTTTGAGAAATACCTAGGCCTCCCCCCATTCATTGGTCGAGTAAAGAGACAAAGCTTCAGCTACATACGTGAGAGAGTATGGCATAAAATACAAGGATGGAAAGCAAAACTCCTATCTCAAGTGAGTTATGAAGTACTGATAAAAGCTGTCTTACAAGCCATGCCCACTTACACTATGAATTGCTTTAAAATTCACAAGAACTTATGTAGGAATATCAAAGCTCTTTTTCGGAAATTTTGGTGGGGATGCTATGAGGAAAACAGGAAAATACACTGGATGGCGTGGAACAAGCTATGTAAGCCAAAGGCCGAAGGAGGACTAGGACTCTGGGACATTGAAAACTTTAACCTTGCGCTGTTAGGGAAGCAAGTCTGGATGCTCATTCATAACATAAACTCCCTACTGTACAAGGTTTTCAAAGCTCAGTATTTTCCCAGGTGCACAATCATGGATGATGAGGTCAACTCAAATGGGTCATGGCAAAGTATCCTAAAGGCAAGACATGTGATTTCAAAGGGTGCAACTTGGAGGATAGGCAACGGGGAGAGTGCCTTCATTCGTGGTGACAAATGGCTCCCAGACCCACATTCAAACAGAGTCATATCACCACAAAAAATTTTTCCAGGGAACACTCGGGTCTGTGCATTGCTGGAGGAAGATGGATCACGTTGGTCAATGGATAGGGTTACCGAGGAATTTCTACCCCATGAAGCTCAAATTATTCTCAGCATCCCTTTGAGCAACCATTGAATCAAGGGCACACTAATTTGGTCAGGAACGAAGAATGGGGTTTACTCAACCAAAAGTGCATATCTGATGCTTCAAAGATCGGAGCGAACATCAAAACCGGGTCTATCAAATCTGTCGGGTCAGGACGTGATATGGCAGCACATCTGGGAACTCACTGTACCAAGCAAAATAAAACACTCTTTCACGGGCTTGCAATGAATCACTACCAACAAAAAAGAACCTCTTTCTGAGCCAGGTGACAAGAAATGCAACATGCAACGGGTGTAGAGAAGAGATGGAAGATACAGTGCACGCACTATGGGAATGTTAGGTAGTTAAAGAAACATGGTGGGAGAAAAAACAATGCCGAAATCAACTATTAGAATGCTTCCAATCTTTTCGTGACCTTCTGACAAGAATCTTCAATATTGGAGCTCCACACCTAGCAGAAAGGTTCGCCTACGTAGCATGGAGTCTTTGGAACAAACGTAATGCAACTCGAGTGGACTCTCATTATCTACCATATTCCATGATTTACTCGGATGTAGTGGACTGCCTAAACGAATATCGTTCATGTCTGGATCACCATGTAGACATGGTCCCACACCCACCCTTGGTCAAATGGCATGCTCCACCAAAGGATCTATACAAAGCTAACTTTGATGGAGCACTCTTCCATGACATCCACTCAACTAGGATAGGCGTGTTAATCAAGGACCACTTAGGCCAGATAATTGCCTCTTTGTCTGAACGGGCTGAACTACCTTCGACAATGGAGGTTGTGGAAGCATCAGCGTGCCGCCGCGCAATCACCTTGGCACAAGAGATAGGTTTCTGATATTTTATTTTTGAAGGTGATTCCGAAATAGTCATCAGTCACCTCAACTCCAAAAGCCCATGCATGGCTTCTTTCAGTCACATCATCGACAACTCTCACTTCATAGCCACGTCCTTTAGATACTACTCGTTCATTCACACAAAACAAATGGGTAACAATGTAGTTGATGAACTAGCTAAACGGGCAAAGTGTTGTAATTCACCTCAAATTTGGTTAGAGAGCATCCACCGTGATGCTGCCAATTTTGTAATGATGGACAAAAGTCACAGTTGAATTAATAAAATAACAGTATTCTTTCTTGAAAAAAAAAAAAAAAAAACGTGGTAAATAATTAAATTTACCATACCCCAATAGCTTAAGCTATTGGGACAATTGGTAATTTAACACTCTTAACCCTACTCCTAAGTGTGTTACTATTCTTATTTATTATATATTTTTTTATTCAATTGATATAACTTATAAATATAATAATTTATTATTAATTTGTTAAAAATGTATGATTAGTTATTTAACTTTATTTGTTTATCTGTCCAATGATTGTTGTCTTAATGATCTTTAAACGGTTAATAACTTTTTAGACTATTGTACAATATAGTTGTATTGTATATAACGTGGAAGTTGTATATATAGAAAAAAAAAATTTATTCATCTTATTTTTTACTCGTCTATCCCTCACCAACAAATTCCTGGCTCCATCATTATTAACCCCTCTAGAAAAAAATCTTGGAGCCACCGTTGTCTACAGATCTATTTCTTTCCGTTTGCCTCTTCAAAACCTTATGTGTTCTCTATCCATCACATGCAAACACAAACAAACAAACAAACACCAAATAAAGGAAGGAGCCAAGCAAAACAAATGAAAAGATGATATCAACCACATGCAAGGGTAAGCATGCATAGATAAAGTATAACATGTTGTAACCGCATACAAGGATATTAACAAATATGGTATGAAGGTAAATTAGAAGCCATGTTATCAACCACATACACGGGTTAACATGCATAAACAAAGGACCATAAATAGTGCAACTGAAACATGCCACAAACACATACAAGTTAAGGCATAAACATATTCAA
>NW_027069585.1:266274-304909 GCF_002906115.3 Quercus suber | reverse complement strand
TAGAAGTATGATGCAAGGTTTTGAATATAAACAAAAGGGTTGTTATTTTTATTTTTATTTTATTTTTGGGATAAACAAGACTATCCAAACTTCTTCAAGTATCATATTATTCCCTTGAGAATGTGCAATCCTCCCATCCCTCACAATTTAGGTTATTATAGGGATTGGAGTAATCCCATGAGGATGGCCCTAAGATACTTGCAAGAGGTTTCGAACCCAAGATCTCATGGATATCATGAAACCTTAGTTTCAATTTCTTCAAACCTCAAGTGAGTGAAGTGTTTTTTCCATTTAGGTTTGAGGTGGAGTGTCATTCATTTCTCCCAAACCTCAAGGGAGGAGAATATAATTACCCCAAATTTTTATTAAAAAATAATAATAATAAAGAAAAAAAAAATAACAATTATCCTTATCCGCCTATCTCTCTCCTCATAATTTTTTTTTCTCACCTTTAAATTAGGACTCAAGTTTTTAGTTTCAAAATCCTTAATTTTAGCTTCAAAGATTCAATTTGGAATATACTTTCAGACATTTTTTGTATGATTTGTGTGTATCATCTTACCTAGTTTGTAAATAGTGGCTGTTGGATTTTAAATATGCAATAAAAATATGATGCGAAGCATTGTGTTTCCATCCAAAGTACAAAACACCTAGAAATGTGATAATATGTACCAGTTTGTGGTTGTGTAAATCTTTTTTGTGGTACCTCATCACACTCCTAGGTGTTTTGGTGATTTGTTAACACATAAATCTTAATGACAAAGCTTAAGCCCCAAATTTAGATGAATGGAAAATATTATTTTAAAAATATTTGAAAAACCTCCTAACACTAGTAGCGTTCGCCGCATGCTAAGATATTTTATAATGCTTAAATATTGCTAATGTGTACATTGTTCAATTGTCGTGCATTGATGTTATTGGATAAAGGTTTTAGTTCAAGAAGCATTCAAATTGAGTAATGTTTTTGAAACTAGTTTTTTAACGATATAGATAAATTAATACTAGCCTCATCACAATTTTTGGGTTTAACGTCATAATTTTTCATTCATCTCGATTTGAAGTTTATATATTTGTCTACTAATATTTCACATGAAAGATTAGTAGACAAATGTGTTATTAGACAAATGTGTAAACTTCAAATTGAGATGAAAGAAAAATTATGACATTAAATCCACACAAGAAAAGAGCCCATTGCATGTGCAAAGCACGGCTAGTATTTTAATATGTCTGTATGTTAGCTATGTTAATATTTTTCATCCACTACTTAATAACATGGACTATTTTGATACAAGACCAAAAGGCTAGGAATTAAAATTACACATTTGAAATGTTTGGACCAAATTAACACATAGTGCAAACATTAGGGACTAAAATAATAATTTACCATTTCTCTTTTGTTTGGTTAAAAGGATTAAAAAATATTAGGAAGATAGGAAAGTGGGAAGACAAAATATTTTAGTTTTTCATGTATGTTTGATATAGATCACAAAGTATAAACAAGTGGAAGATAAAAATTTAATTACTATTATGCTCTTATTGTAGTTTAAAACAATGGAATACTAACAGTACTTATTTTAAAATTTCTTTTAATTTTAGATAGAAATTCTACTATAACTTAATTTAAGTATATGTATATGAAGATTTCTCCTAGAGCTTGAACTTCGGCCTTTACCCCCTCACCCCACAAGAACTTGTATTTATGAAGTGACAATCACACCAATGATGCACGGTGGTATAATGGTAGTACTTTTGTAAGTTCATGTTGATGGCTAATTTCTCTCTTATTTTTCCCTAATTTAGAAGGAAAATAAATGGTGGACCCAAAAAAAAAAAAAAAAAAAAAAACTCCACACATCCTATTTTTTTCCTCTCATTTTTCATCCCGACCAAATGGTGGAAAGCCTTAATTTCCTGTCTTTTTCCATATTCTTTCTCTTTCTCAACAACCACCAAAGGACTACTTGTTAATTAGTTTTCTTTACAAAAGAAAAAGGAAAAGATGTTTCAGAATTTGTGAAAGTACTCTATTACTTGGCAAATTTAGAATGATAAAGCGGTAAAGCCTTCTCGTAAATGATTGTTGTCTTACATGGCTAGTTGGCTAAAGTTAAAATTTCCCAAGAAAAAAAAAAAGAAAAGAAAAAGAAAAAAAAAAGAATGGAATAGGCTGTCAAAAGGGTAAACCAGTAATTCAAGTTGAGAAAACTCCAATTGAGTAGGTTTTTTTATTTTTTATTTTAAGTCCAATTGAGTAGTTAAAATAACATATATAAAGATACTACTTAACCCAAAAGCACTTATAGGTTTGAGTTCAACTATGTTATATTAATTACCAACTATTTTCATTATTATTCAATATAAGACTTCATTCATATATATATATATATATACCCAACAATTTAATCTTCACAATTGCCTTTATTAAAATATTGAAAAGAAAGAAAAGTTGAAGAATAGAAACGATTTTCTATTAAGTGTGTTTGGTAGAAGATGGAAAAGTGAAAAGATAAAAATTAAATTACTATTATACCCTGTTTGTAGTTTGAAACAATGGGATAATGACGATAATTTTATAAGTTTATGTTTGTGACAATTTTCTCTCTTTCTTTCCCAAATTTGAAAAGAATTTAAATGGTGGGCCAAATTGAAAATTCCTGTTTAATTTTTTCCCTTTTTATCTCAAGATTATCGACGAAACAATGAACAATTATGATTTGCTCTCCCTTTTCATCCCAACCAAATAATGGAAAACCATGATTTCCTCTCTCTTTTCCTTTCCCCTTTTCCTTCTTCGTTCATTTTTTATATGAACCAGAGGGCTACAAGTTGATTAATATTTTCTTTACAAAAGAAAAAGAAAAAGAGGTTTCAAAATTTGCAAAAGTACTCTATTAATCAGTTAATTTAAAATGATAAAGTAGTAAAGCCTCCCTATAAATGATTGTTTTTGAGCATTAGCATTGGGTAAGGTAAAACACTCAAAATGCTAAAGTGATCTACCAATAGTAGATCACTATAGCGATGCTACATATTGGTTTTATTCTAAATCACTATTTTTTTTAGTATTTTGAATGTTAATGTTCTTAAAAACCTAAATCACTATTTTAACAATGAATGGATTGATTGTGTATATATTACTTCAATGAGGTTGTATTTTAGACAAGTATACATAAAAATGTAATATTTTATATAATTAAATTAAATCTCATGTTCACAAGCTTGTCTACAAACACAATATTATGTTTGAGTCTAGCTCATTTAATAGTCGAGCCTAAACATAGACTTGAACTTGACTTGTATGTTAAACAAACTAATATAAACAAGCTTTTCCTAAACCAAACTCAAATTGTTTATAAAAAGCTTGGTTCATATATGATCCTACTTATAATAAAACAAAATTAAGTGTGCGTTTGGGTAGAAATTATTTCTACCCGCATCTGCATTTCTGGCATTTTAGTGGTTTCACGCCTTTTTTTTTATTTTTTTTATTCACGCATTTTCTACTTTTTGGGGACAATAAATAGCAACATTCATCACTGTAAATCACTGTTCACACACTGTTTATGTACTATTCACGCACTGTTCACAGGATCCACAACCACTTTATTCAAAAAAATATTAAAAATGGGTCTCATAGTATTATTTACACATTTAAAAATTATTTTGCTACAGTGTTTTTAGTTTTCAGTTTTTAGCAAAATAAACTGTATCTAAACGGATCCTAAAAATCCTCACATACAATGGGAGCTATACAAGGACATTCTTCCATCCAGACAGTAAAATCCTTAGCTCACATTTTCCATTCCCATTTTCCCTCTTTGTTTGGTTGGAATGATTAAAAAATGCAATGATGAAAAATGTTTGGAAGATAGAAAAGTGGTAGGTTAAAAAAAAAATATTTTAGTTTTTAATCATGTTTATTTGGTAAACAAGATGAAAAAAAAAAAAAAAATTCAAAAATACTATTATACCCTGGTAGGTTTAAACAATGGGATTATGGCCGTCATTTGTAACTTATATTGATCGGCTACTTTTTCCTCAATTTGTAAATAATATAAATGATGGACTTGTTGTCAAAAATAAATAAATAAATAAATAAATAATGGACCTGACTAGAAAATCCGCCAACCACTCCCCCTTTTCTTAACTCACTCTTTCATGCTAACACAAATATTAAAAACCCATAATTTTTTCTCCTTATCAATCTTGTACCTATTAACAACAACCAAAAAGTTACGCGATGATTATTTTTTCTTTACAAGGGAAAAAGAAAAAGAAAAAAGAAAGAGATTTCAGAATTTGCGAATGTACTATTACTTGGCTAATTTAGAATGATGAAACGGTAAAACCTTATCGTTGATGATTGTTTTCTTGGCTGGTTGGCTAAAGGTTAAACTTTTCCGAAGGAAAAAAAATAATTTAAATAATCTCTGTGGCCGACAATGAACTGTAGTTATTCTAAATTTCTAATTATGGTCGGCCAAGCAACATGACATAAGGTGTTGGGTTTTATAATAAATAAAGCCGTGAGTGGTTTCTCAAAGAAAAAAAAAATAAATAAAGCCGTGAGTGGTGGTGAAGTCAGTGGAGTAGGCAGTGGGTCTTAGGGTACGACAGGGATGTGTTACCTTAATTATTTGGGTATTCTTTTTGAGTTTCCAATCTCCATTAAGGTTGCTAGCATTATTGATTATATAATGATGATATCATCTTCGCATGCTTTATCACCATTATTGATTATATCACACTTTTTGTGTTTTTTGTTCTAATCAAAGGCAATAGCTTATAACAAAACAAAACTAAAATCCTAATATACAACGGGAGCCATCGGAAGCTTCTGCACCTGATCTTTTTCCTCTTACTTCTTCTTCTGCTTTTTTTTTTTTTTTTTTTTTTTTTTTTTTTGGGGGGGGGGGGGGGCGGTTGGGTGGGGTGTTGGTTTAGGATCTAGTTAATGGATTTCTTAGGGCATTTGATAATGAACTACTTTAGAAAAAAATTTATATCACTTTTATAAGAAATATAAAAATCTATTAAAAATCAGTTTTTTTTTTTAATAAAATTTTAAATATATTTTCTAAACAAATTCTCTTAGGGCATCTATTAACAAAATCCTTTATTTATTAAGTAATTTAAGCTTGACAATCACATTTATTGACACATCTATTTTTATGTTTTATGCAATAAAATGTGTAGCACTACACATTTTAAAATTGTGTTATAATAATTGGTTCAAAAAAAAAAAAAAAAAAGGTTGTACATTGTTTTTCTTAGCTCTAAAAATGCCTCCAAAATATTAGACCAATAAAAGCTAAACCCAATTGAAAACCATAAATAGTTTGGGCAAAAAAAAAATCACATATATCCACACATCAGACAATCTCTATCCTTGACAATCAAAATTGAAAATTAAATTACAACTTTTCTTAACAACAACAATGCATTGCCTTGTACCAGATTAAGTAAGCATCTTGGAAAAATATTTGTTGGTCTTGAATTTATCTTAGTCTTGAAATTTAAAAAGTTCTCGTTTAACAAAAAATTTCTATCAAGTCCGTTTTTCAATTTCCTTCATAGTATTGCTTGCGTACTTGGTTAATGGAATATTGATGTGTTTCTTTTACATGGTCTTTAAAAATTTGGTAGAGATCGATCTCTTATATTCAAAATTCTCTCTCCATCAATCTTTAATTATCTTTTATGTTTTGTTTTTCTTTTGTTGGGAATGGAAAATTATCATGTTGGTTATTTTTTCAAGATACTTTTATATCTTTGATGATTTGTATATGTACCAAGCTTTAGGAATAGGTGCTAGTAAATTTGATAAATATGTTGGAAGCTTGATGAAAATTTTCGTTTTTTTTGGGGGGGCGGGGGCGGGGGCGGGGGCTGGGGGGAAGGGGGTGGTCAAAACTCAAAGGAGTTCAAGAACCAGGCGTAAAAATGACTTCTATTCGGCCACATCTTGTGGTGTCTATTGGGTTCTTTTAATTTTGTATTTGATTTCAATATTACTTTTATTGATAAAATTTGGATGAAATTTGCTTACTGGCATAGAAATTAGCTCACACATTAATTTACCTAATATCAACAATTTTACACACGATGGCATGGTTTCATGTCACCTAAGTTTGTGCCCATCAACCCTCATGGACTAACTCAACCCCCAGGGCCAACTCAAGGCATTGTGGAGCCTAAGGCAACTATTTTAAATGAGGCATATTGTTGGCTTCAACACAAAGAGAAACTAAATAATAAGCTGAATATTATTAATTTGAAGAGATAAATACAACATTATTTAGACTGAGGCGCAAAACTCGCTCTCTTTAAGGAGTGTTGGGAAATTTAGACCCCGGTTGAAAGAGTTAACAAGTTTTAAACCCAAGTTGTTAATTAGATTTATTATGAATAAAACTTGTTAAAACCAAAAAATATCAATATCATGTCAAGATCATGCAGCGGAAAAAATAAATAAGACAAGATATGATGACCCAGGAAAATCAATGAAACAAACTAGTTTCACAGTAAAAAACTTGGGGGGAAAACCTTCCCCAAAAACAATCCACTATAGTAAAGAGAAGTTTCAGATCTAATACAAAATCTTTGTCCTTAGAATCTACAATTCTCATAGATGAATTCACAGCAGAAACCTTCTACCACTTTAGAATCTCTGAACTCTTCAATATATGAACATCACCCTTTGATGCACGAATCCCAGTACATGATTTAATCACCAACTAAAAGAAGATTGTTGGCTGCAAAGTTCTTCACTTCATCAACAATGAAGATCTAGAAGTACTTGGCTACAAAACCCTAAGGCGCAAAGACGTAGTAACTTCTTTCAGAGAGAATAAGGCATTAGTCACATTTTGCATATATTCTCCTTGTATTCTCTTATGTGACGGCCTCTAAAATAAGCCTTATACAGGTCTAGGGATGTAAGAAAAGAAACCCTACACATACATGTCAGTATGAGCCGAAAATCATATATGGAAATCTAATTCCTATAACCTTGATCGATCGGGAGGTGTCGAAGAGGTGTCGAGTTTTAAACTTTGACAGATAAAGCTATCGAGAAGCTGTCGAGGAGCTATCGAGGTGACAGGAACTTTCTCGGTCGATCCACCAACTATCGAGAAGCTATTGAGATTGCAATAAGAAAAAGTTGAAAATCTCAATAGATAGCCTAGCTGTCGAGAGGTGTCAAGCAGCTATTGAGCTATCTGTCCACAAGTGTCAAGCTATCTGTCCAACTTTATTGAACAGCTTTTCTTCACTTGTTTCTTGGTCCAATCATGGCTTTAATACTAGACTTGAATAACATATTTCTTGAAGTATTAAATACATCCTAGATCTACCCAATTACAAGTAAAGTGCGTTTTGTCAAACGATCAGCCAATTACACAAAATATGTCCTTAACAATCTCCCCCTTTGGCAATTCGTGACAAAATCACAACAAATAAATGAACATATGAGAGAAGTCATAAACTACTTAACTCATATTCACTTATTGAATACAATAAAATCTATTCTAACACAAACTCTTGAAAAACTTTGCAAGAAGAGAGTTTATGACAAGTAGACTTTGACAACCTATATTTCGAAAACACTTTAAACAAAACTCATCAAGTTATCTTTGTATGAAACAGAAGTAATAGATTGCATACAAATATTAAGAAACATGTGTATAGAGATAAAAAAGAAACAATACACATAAAGGTAGGTGAAGAAAACATACATTATCATATATATATGGTGTACAAGAAGTAGAAGCTAAAAGAAGCTCCTACAACAACAAGGAGGTAAACATTCCCCCTAACAAGATGAAACACAACTCTCCTTTACAAAGGAATGTATTTCTCCCCCTAACATGTAGAATCTTAGAAAGAAACCACATATTCTCCACAATTTCTCCCACTTTTTGTCATGATTGACAAAGGGTACAAAAAGCTAGAAAGCTTCACCTAAGAAACATAAAGATGATTAAAGATGATCAATGGGGCACAAAGAATCCATAAAAATGCATGAATGTAAAGAAATAAGATGCTATGAATGACAAAATAATAGAAAGATGCAAACCATGTGAAAAACAAATCTCTCAACAAGAAAAATGTTAAGCACATTGATCCCAAAACACACACACACACACACAACAAGTTTAACCAATTTTATATTTCAAAAACAAATCAAGGCAGTTTAGTGAGCATACATTAACACATGTAAAACCTTGTGATGGTCAAATCACATGATACCTGCACATGTATCAAGAGTAGCAAAGAATATTGCGTATTGTATGTGAAAAACATCGCAAGTTTGCATAAGTGTATACATGTTATGATGATTAGAGATATGAGAAAATCACTTTAACTCACACACAATCATAACTGTTTGATGGGAACTATCACTTTTAAGGTACATCCTATAACTCCTACATCTCCTAAAATACACATTTGCAATCATATTTAAAAGCATTTTTTATTTTTTATTTTTTTATTTTTTGCTTTTTATTTTTCTTTGCATATTTTTCTTTTATTTAGCATATCATGCATGGGCATATAAGAGAGAGAAAAGAAATACCCAATGGTATTTGACATTCCAATTTTGCTATGCCGAAGCACACAAATGTCATTGACATCACACTTTTGCTATGTCGAAGCATACAGATGACTTTCATAATTGGCGGGCAAAAGTGGTGAGATAGTTATTTATGCCTTTCTCTTAGAATTTTTTAGTTCTTCCCATCAAAAAGAATTATATGAATGTTAAGTACAAGAAATAACTTAATCTTGCTCATCACAAACAAGAGCCACAAAGTTCACTTGCTTAGTTGTGCATAGAGATGCTCATCTAAGTTACAAGAGATACAAAATTTAGAAAACTTTGTTTCAATGGTCATCCAAGTTACATAAGTACCAATGTACACAAACACACTGTTTTGTATTTTTCTGATTTTTCTCTTTTATTTTTATTTTGAAAACAAAACAAAATAAAAACTAAATAACCAAACAAAAACAAACAAACAACATAAAAGCATGAAAAAAAGATGCATATGCATGACGGCATAATAGAAAGGTGCAGATGCATGAAGGCATGATTCCAAAAATAGATAAGAAATCAAACAAAAAGAGTCCTACTTTAGATAGAAAGAATTAAAGCAGAGGATAAACAGAAAAGACAATTAAGTCTTAGGCTCATTTCTCACCCACACAACACGAGTCTTTAGATGTGAAGATGAAAAGACGTGTGTCCTAGTATGTCTACTAAACGACATAGAAGAATTATAATTCTCCTGAAATTGAGTTAAAAAGTTCAAGACTTTTAATAACCCTCCAAACAAAGGTGTAGGTCCTTGAGAAGAAACCTGTGACTGTTTGGACAATTGCTTATGAGGATACAACTTAAAGCAATTAGGACGAATGTGTCCAGCAATACCACAATGGTGACAAACATAAGGTTTAATAAAGGATTTAGAATTAGACAAATCAGCTTTGAATTTCATACCTTTATCACCTATCTTAGATTGGGGCACAAAGACAGTCTTTGATCTAGAAGCCGTGGAAGAGGAGGGGCCGAAAGAGATAGCAAATCCTAAGCTAGTCTTATTAGAACTAGGCTTTTGAGCACCCAATATCTCATCAAGCTTTGCACTAGACATCCTCTCTATTTGAATTCTAGCTCAACTAAGCTCAACATCAAAATTCTTAACCTTCTCTTCTAATGAGGTGTTCTCTATAATAAGAGTCTCAACTAACCTTATTGTCTCATCTAATTTGACTAACATATCAGCTTTTTTAGTTTTTACCTTATTAAACTCTTTTCTACAAAGATGAGAAGTATTTTTAGATTTTATAAATTCAGTGCATAGCTTATCATAGGCTTCTTGAAGGGTCATCTTCTTGGGTACTTCATCAGAAGAAGAATCCTCACTGTCATTAGCACTCTCCACAATCACCTTATCGGTTGTAGCAGCAATGGCCATAACGTGACGACATTCATCCACAAACTCATCAAAAAAGTCATCCTCAGTATCACTCCAAGTAGCAACTAACCCTTTATCTTTTGACTTCTCGGTCTTTTCCTTCATGAGGTAGTTTGAGCACTTTATCCTTATATGACCAAAACCTTTACACTCATGGCATTGGATGAGGGGTTTCTCATTCTTGCCCTTCCTTGAGGATTTAGGTTTCCTAAACTAAAGAAGCTTGATAATCTCATTAGTTATGAAAGTTAGATCCTCATCCTCATCTTCACTTTCATCTTCATCTTCAGAGTCTTTAATCTCTTCCTCTATACCCTTAAGAGCCAAGTTTTTGCACCTTTTCCTATTGAGCCTAATCCCATCTCATAGGTTTAAAGGTTCCCTACAAGCTTAGTCAAAGGAATTTTATCGAGTTCCTTCACTTCTTCAATGACAGTAATCTTGGCATGGAATCTTTCAGGTAAGGACCTAAGGATTTTCCTAACAATTTTAGATTCTACTATAGATTCTCCATGGTTGAAAGCAGAATTCACAATATCCTTGAGTTTGGCATAGAACTCATTAAATGTCTCATCCTCCTCCATCCTTATTTCTTCAAAACTACTAATGAGTCTTTGAAGCTTTACAATCTTTACTGCCTTCGTACCTTCATAGATGATCTCAAGAATGGTCTATGCTTCATTAGCAACTTCCGTGAAAGATATTTTCTTGAATTTCTCATTGGTCACCCCACAAAACAAAGCATTCAAGGCCCTACTGTTGAAATTTGCCGCTTTGATTGTTGCATCATTCCAATCCACCGGCACTTTCTTTGGCTAAATCTAGCTAACTTCAACAGATTGCCATACATGTCAACCTAAAGCCTGCAAAAAAACTTTCATACGAACTTTCCAGTACGCATAATTAGTTCTATCAAATAAAAAAAGAATCAAAAGAGATTGTCCACGATACATGACAACGGGGGTCTAAGATCACACTCAGGAAATTAATCCAATCAAAGTAAACCCACTTTGATGCCACTTGTTAGAAAATTTAAACCTCGGTTGAAAGAATTAACAAGTTTTAAACTCAAGTTGTTAATTAGATTTATTATGAATAAAACTTGTTAAAACCATCAAACATCAATATCATGTCAAAATCATGTAGTGAAAAAAAAAAATAAGACAAGACATGATAACCCAGGAAAACTAATGAAACAAACTAGTTTCACAGTAAAAAAACCTAGGGGGAAACCTTCCCGAAATGCAATCCACTATAGTAAAGAGAAGTTTCAGATCTAATATAAAACCTTTGTCCCTAGACTCTACAATCCCCATAGATGAACTTACAACAGAAACTTTCTACCACTTCAAAACCTCTGAACTCTTCAATATATGAACGCCACCCTTTGATGCACGAATCCCAATACGTGACTAACCAATTGTGCGGATCCTAGTACGTGACTTAATCACCAACTAGAAAAAGATTGTTGGCTGCAAAATTCTTCACTTCATCAACAATAAAGATCTAGAAGCACTTGGTTACAAAACCCTAAGGCACAAAGACGTAATAGCTTCTTTCAGAGAGAATAGGGCATCAGTCACCTTTTTCATATGTTCTCCTTATATTTTCTTATGTGACGGCTTCTAAAATAAGCCTTATATAGGTCTAGGGTTGTGAGAAAAGAAACCCTACATATACATGTCAGCATAGGCCAAAAATCAGATATGAAAATATGAATTCTCGTAACCTCGATCGATTGGGAGGTGTTGAGGAGGTGTCGAGATTTAAACTTTGACAGATACAACTATAAAGAAGCTGTCGATGAGCCATTGAGGAAACAGGAGCTTTCTCGATCGATCCACCAGCTGTCGATAAGCTATCGAGATTGCAATAAGAAGAAGTTGAAAATCTCGATAGATAGTCTAGCTGTTGAGAGGTGTCGAGCAGCTGTCGAGCTATTTGTCCGCAGGTGTCGAGTTATCTGTCCAGTTTTATTGAACAACTTTTCTTCACTTGTTTCTTGGTCAAATCTTCATGACCTTAATACTAAACTTGAACAACATGTTTCTTGAAGTATTAAACACATCCTAGATCTACCAAATTACAAGTAAAGTGCATTTTGTCAAAAGATCAGCCAATTACACAAAATATGTCCTTAACCAGGAGATTCAAGCTCTTGGTTAGCTAATCTTTGAAATCAGTGCATACCTTCTTTGACTTATCTCTTCCAGGATACAACAACCCAACAAATGTTGTATGGCTAAAACAGCTTCTGTACAAAGTGTTCAAGCCCAATACTTCACCAGAAGAACAACTTTCTTTGGCCTGAAATCTCTCAAGTATTTAGGAATATTATTGAATTCACTCTCTCACACAATACTCTTTGCTTTTAACTATTTCTCTCAATTCACTCTTGATATCAAATTAGTCCATAGAACAACCATATATATAGTCTTCTAACCCTTCACATAACCTACATGTTATTAATTAATTTAGAAAACTTCTCTTAATTTATTTAATCTAACTTACATACAAGTAACTCTTTCTTTAACAAATTTTATTATAACTCATCTCTTTATTCACCTTCAATTATTTTAAGTTTCAACATATTTAATTTAAAATGTACTAACACACATTCTTATATTTTAAATATTAATAAAACATTTGCTTAGCTTTTGGTATTTTTTTCATTTAAAATCTATTTTCTTTGATACAAAATTACAAATTAAAATGAATTCATCGTATTACTCAATGACTAAACAACTAAAATATCTATTGATTGAAGGAACTAAATAATAAAAACTTTAATAAAATTATATATTTAATATCTCTAAATAAAATTTGAGTATAAATTTATTTACTGGGGGGAGATTAATGAGTTTTTTGGGCATTTGTGTGTGAGAGATATTAATGAATTCTACACTCTGAAACTAAGAAAAACGAACAATCATTGCCACATCTAATGAAAAGATTTTTCTTTCTTTGGTTTTCTTTAATACAAAAAAATTATTATTTACTTAATAGTGAATATTTGGGGCTTAATTAATACTCCTATTGGTAAATGGATATCTCTATTGGTAAAAATTTGAGTCTTTTTTCATTAGGAGCCTTAAGCGGTTGTCTACTTGCCTCATGCCTCATGCATTGAGCCAGCATTGCCAACCTCAAAGCACTAGTTGATTTTGAATGGAAGAAAAGTAAGGAGAAGGCAGTGACAAATAACAAAGCGTGTGCTCAATTTGGAGTTGAGAAATCTCAAGTCACGTAATTTGGGTTTATGTGATGGTTTTGGAATTGTTTTGGAAATTTTTATGGATTGAGGGTTTATGATTCTCATAGGTGAATATGTCTTATTATGGATATGGTGGCTGAACTTTTGTTGGGGACAACTTTCGTTTGGGATTTTTGAGGGGTGATTTGTGTATGCTTTGGATTGTTTCAGTGGGTTGGTTTTGGAGGTTTTAGAGATTGGGTAAAGCTTGATTGTTCATGGAGATGAATGTGTAGGAAGGCAATAATTAGGGGTGTCCATGTCTTACTCCCTTTTATTTTTACCTGGATGTGAGACATGTAATATTTATTTAAGTTTTAAATGTTACATGTCTTATATCTAAATAAGAATGAGACGAAATTGAAAGTTTCAATGGGAGAGGGTCTTATTGTAATAGATATAAGCTTTTTCACATGAACTATTGCTTTATTTTCCTTTTGAAAAAGGGAATAAGGAAAATTCCCCGCTAGAATTGAGTAGGTATTAAAGAAAGGGTATGTGATGATTACTCTTTCTTTACAAAAGTAAAAGAAATAAGGTTTCAAAATATGAAAATCTTCTCGTACATAATTTTGCTTTAGCAAATGAACCCTAGGATAAGTTTTGAAGGAAAAAGAAAAGCTAAGAGATAATTACAATTAGAACTTTTCATAATTCCTCAATTCATGGCTATGTGTTGAGAAAGAGAGAGAGAGAGAGAGAGTAAGTTTGAATTGAAACAAGAGGAGGGGAGATTTTCACACCAATGAAAGCATGCCATGTGTTAAAAATAACCACGTGTTACGTTTTGCTGGTCAGGTCGATTTTAATGTGTCAAATCCCTAAACTTACCAATTGACTCAAACCCGAAAAAGCTTGAAAACTTCATCCAATTTTGCTCAAATGATTAGACCAAAATCGTTGATGGCCTTTCAATTCAGGTCAAGTCATCCAGTTGGGTTCTAGGACAACCCTAGTAGTAATGTGTGGTATAGTTTGTTAACATGGCTTAGGCTTGTAGTGTTTTTGTATTGTAGGTCTAACTTAGATAGTCTAAGGTCTGTTTGGGATTCATTTATTTTGCTAAAACTGAAAACTTTTTGCTAAGAGTACTGTAGATAAAAGTAAAAGTTTATTGAAATAGTATAATGGGACCTATGAATAGTATCAAAAAGTGCAGTGAGACCCATGAATAATAGCAAAAATAAGCTGAATAATAAAATAAATTGGCAAAAATTATTTTTGCCAAACAAACACTAAGTATGGCCATGTTGTGGGGATGTTAATATTGCAAGTTCGGTTGTTCAATAGTGGTGTTGCCATATTTTTTATGTGTTTTTTTTATATGACTAAAATAGGCTTCTGGTCCCAAAACATTTAGGCTGGATTTTCGTCTTGTGAGCCTGTAACAATTTTCTTTTATCACTTTAATCTTTTTTTTTTTTTTTTTTTTTAAATAAATTTTTCTTTGCAATAAAATTTGGATGTAATTTATTTATGTGGTAAATGGAAACTATCAGATTCTATTTTTGATGTCAAGAACAATTATATAACCAAATATAACTTGATAATGTGGCAAATATGGCACCACATCACTTAAGTTACTTCACAATTTAGGAAAGGATCCCCTATAATAGAATCCTTCAATTCCCTTTAATTTTTAACTAGATGTGAGACATGCACGTAGTATTTATTTGATTTTTAATTACCACATGTGTAAGTTCTGTGATCTGTACCCCATTTTTATTTTTTTTATGACATATTGGCATGTTGGTTCCTTCTCGTGAAGGTGGGTGCACGCTTAATCCCCCTAGATGTAGTTTTAGGCTCAAATCAGCATGAGCTTAGGAGTACGCCAACTAGTTATAAGTAAAACATGACTCCATGAAGGTCTTCTTACCATACAAGATCCGAAATTAGGGTACAGGATTGGAAAAGGTTAGGCACCCTAAGTCTACCCAGCTGTAACTAGCCTTTATATATCGTTACTGAATAGTGGATAAATAGTGTCTATCTAATGAGCCTATGTGAATGCACGCATGCATCTAAGTCCTAGAGTTCGTCTACGAGTCATGTGAGACAGAGATGGAAAGCATAGTAGACATGTTAAAGGGAATTAAACATGTGAAGGTCAAAGGAATGTATGAGCATATGCACATCTGATCATGTGAACATGTCAGCATGTGAATATCCAAGCATGTAAAAATATTGAAGGCACAATTTAGTGTGAAACACTAATGCTTGTTTAGACCCCTAGTTTTAAGATTACGGCTAGATTGTTTTTACTCTAATTTATTCAAGTGCAGAGCAAGAGTAAATGAGCGCAATAAACCGGTAACATTACTCTAAGCCATATTCAACCACAATGAATAGTAAAAGAAAAGCTTAAAGAGTAGAGAATAGAGATGCAAATACAAAATAATATCAAGACGTGTTATTGAAGAGGAAACCGAAGAACTTGGCAAAAAACCTCTCTATGACCCTCCAAGCCGAAATTGATCAACTATTGAATAAGCTGGAGTACACAAATAACAAAAGACCCTCTAAGCCTAGTCTACCCAATATACTTGAGCTCTCCAAGCTCCTACTACCAATGGGCTTCTTGGAGTCTTGTCTTCACTATCTTTCCGGATCCCGCAATACCCCCTGATTGCATCCTCCAAGCTTCACCAACTTCTTTTGTCAAATCCCAAATGCTTCCCAAGCTCTAAAACTCTCTCTACACTCTGAATAGGTGTGAGTTGTGTTTGGGTACAAATCTTCTCTCAAGGTATAATAGTGGGAGAGGGGAAAGACAAGAGACTACAAGGATTTCTCATTAAAGGATAAGTAGCTCTCTCTCTAAAAGGTGGGTGCGTTGTAGAAACCTATTTAGGGTTTTCTCTCTGAATAGCCTATTGTTTACTTTTATGGGTAATGAGGGGTATATTTAGTATGGATGAAGAGTAAGAAAGTCATACTTAAAATCCTCCAAGCAAAGAGTTTTGCAGGTAGTACTCGCAAAATGCAGCCTATCACTTCTTCAGCTTCCAGCATGTGCTTCTCACATGGCCTTTTCACGAGTACCTTTACTCGCGAGCTTCTTGTGAGCTAGTGCGAAATTGCACTAATTTTCATTGTATGCTTGATTCTTCACCAACTTAATACTAAATTTAATACAATAAAATCCCACAAAATACAAGGAAATAATTTATTGCAATTACAACACTTTTCGTCATAGAATAAAGCCAACATAAAACATAGTTGTAAATCACAACTTTACAGATATGAGCATGGAAGCATGTGAACATGTCGATATGCAAGCATGTGAGGGTATGAACATCCAAGCATGTGAGCATGTGAGCATACAAGCATTTAGAAATGAGAGCATAGGAGCATGTGAATGGAAAATTATGACACTAAATCCACACAAAAAAAGATCCTCATTGCGTGTGTAAAACGCTTGTGATGAGACTAGCATTTTAATATGTCTCTATGTTAGCCATGTCAATCATTTTCATCCACTACTTAATAACATGGACTATTTTGATACATGACCAAAAGGCTAGGAATTAAAATTGCACATTTGAAATGTTATGGACCAAATTAACACAAAGTGCAAACATTAGAGACTAAAATAATAATTTACCATTTCTCTTTACGTTTAGTTAAAAGGATTAAAAAAATGTTAAGAAGATAGAAAAGTGGGAAGACAAAATATTTTAGTTTTTCATGTATGTTTGATATAGATCACAAAATGTTGGAATATTTTTACAAAAATCATCATTTTTTTTAAACGGTCATTCAAGTGAAATGATGAAATCGGTTTTATATATTTAACATTCAATCAATATATAGTATTATCTCATGCATGGTTCAGATACATTTCATGAGTTGGAAAATTTATGCTAATTGTTTAAAAAATAATTCCATACGTTGGAGTTTTTAAAGCTATTAATTGTTTCCTTATTGGCTGAAACTATTGTCTTTAAAACGTTTTGACCACTAAAAGCAAGTTATGATATTTCTGTTTATATAATTAAATGTTTTCCAGGATTTTATTTGAGAATGTTTAGTTAAATACATACCAGGCTATTTTCTATGGAATTGATCGGTCAAAGCATTTGAGGTAAGTTATTTCTAATATTTATTCACATTAATCATGAAATTTTAAGTGGGATTCTTTTGCCTATATATGCAGGAGTGGAGGAGCCAACATGCATGTTTGAATATATATGATGAGAAAATCAAGGGTATGTTTGGTAACTACTTTTTTCCTCAGTTTTTTGTTTTCAAAAACAATTTTCTGTTTTTTAAGGCAAAAAACTTGTTTGGTAACTGTTTTTAGGCAAAAATCAAAAACAATTTTCAATTTTCATATTGTGAAGGAAAATGAAAATTGGTCTGGAGCTGTTTTTGTTTTTCAATTTTCCCTCACCTAAGAAAACACGCCTAAAAAACAGCCAATTAATGAACCAGCGCACTGGTTCGACCCACAAGAATGAAAAAAAGTTTTTCCCATGCCTCCTTTTTTTTCCACTCAATATGTTAGCGCCCAACTCTGATAACCCTTTATCTTGCTCTGCGCTTCCACTACCTCCCTCTTGCTCATAGAGAAAACCTTGATTGAGAGAACAACTTGTAAGGTAAGTGAAAGGTCTTCACTGGATTGTCCTTCATGAATGCCTCTTGTTTTTCATTAGATTCTTCTACTCCTTTTCTATTCATCATCTCACTCTCCTTTTCTTTTTTTTCTTTTTTCTTTTTTGTGTGTGCGTGATGCAGCAGGTCTGTGCGATCTCAGATTTGGGGAAATATTTCATAATTTTAGAGACCCAATCACTCAAAGGTACGGCTCTTTTCCTTTTTTCTTTGTTCATGGATTATTTCGAAATTGCTAGAAGTTTGCTATGTATTTTGCGTTGAATCTGGGTTTATTCAGAATAGGTATTTTCGGTGTGCTTGGTTTGGGATTTTGGGGTTTTGGGATTTTAGGTTTGCTTTGGTCATGTTGGTATGCTTATGGGTTCTATGGTGTTGGGTTTGTGTGTTTCTTGCATTCCTGTCCAATATATATATGCTCTGTTTAATCAAAAACTGTCCAATATATATGTATAAATTCCAAATTGAAGGCTTGAGAAAGTCCTTAATCCCATGGAGTTTATTCAAGTGTGAGGGAAACAATGAGAAACAGTCCACGATGATATAATCTACTATTAATTCAAATATAGAATCTTTTCTACAATGGCATATTCAAATTGAAATTAGTAATCAATGCTTGAACAAAAAATGTTGTATACAATAATTTTGACTCATAATAGGAACAAAAAATGTCAGACAAAGGGGAAAGTGAGAAGACGAGTATTTTGACTCATAATCAATGCATTCTAGGTGAAAATGTATCTTCTATATAAAGGACAAATCAAACTAAGACCACAATCAGGTTATCCAAATTACTTTTTTGGGGTTTAATCATGACTAGGCAAACTTGTTTTGCTGTCAGATGTCCCAAGTATGACTGTACTCTTCTCTCTAGTTTGGGTTCAGCCATTTTTCCCTTAGGCCAATAAAATGTTTTATTTATGTTGATAATGTTTTATTTATGTTGATAAAAAACACTATTTGAGATCAAATTTTCTATTTAATTCTCTAGGATGAATGTTGAACCAAATTATTATTTAGTGGATTCTAGTTATCCATGCACCTTGGGGTTTCTACCTCTGCACCGTACCGAGAGACCATCTACAAGACTTTCGAGGTGGGGATCGTCCTGAAGGTGCTAAAGAGCTTTTTAATTATAGGCATTCCTCTCTTCGTAATGTAATTGAAAGATGTTTTGGCGTTTTAAAGGCATGACTTCCAGTCTTAAAAATGATGCCCCGTTACAAACCATGTCGACAAGGGAATGTGATGAGAGCCTATTGCACAATTCATAACTTCATTCGAATGGCAACAAGAAATGATCGCTTGTTTACTCAATTCAATATTGATAACCTTACTGTTGAAGGTGAAGGTGGGGACAATTCGAGTGAGCCATCGTACACTGTTAACTTAACTGATCAAGCCACTAAAGCTATGGCAGCTTATGGGGATCATATTGCAGGATTGATGTTGGCAAATAATAGGCATCATTGATGCCACGTTATTTTATTTTTATTTTTTGGATGAAATTGATTCCCTGGCATTGATGCCATGTAGTAAACTTTTTAGTTATTGATTATCTTTTATAACACTTGATAATTGTTATAGTTTCAGTCTCACTTATATGATTAAAGTTTTAGGCTTGAATGTTATATACGAAACAATTGATTTATAATTTCTATAGGTGTAAGGATTTTAAATACTTAGGAGGAAACATGTTTTTGAATTAGAATTAATATAATTTAAAAAAAATATATAAACCAAAGAAAACAAAATTCAACTTTTTCAAAAACAACTACCAAACAAATTTCCTGAATTTTGTTTTTGAAAAATGTGTTTTTCAAAACAACTAACCAAACATGTTTTTCATTTTGAAAATAGAAAAAATTTGTTTTTTTTTCTTTTTCCTTTGAAAACAAGAAAACAATAATAGAAAATAAAAACAGTTACCAAACATGCCCCAATTTTCTTATGAGACCATTTTCATGTAAAAATAAAACTCCCTACATATTTGCTAACATGCCCCAATTTTCTTATGAGACCATTTTCACGTAAAAATAAAACTCCCTACATATTTGCTAGTCAAAATTATAGTTTCATGAGAATAATATATCCTTATATACATACTATACTTCTAGGTAAAAGAATAGTACTATTGAGAGTTTTCTATCTTACAAGCGGTGTAGGCTTGTGAGGATAATTAGCAAAGGTGGTTGAGTTGTTGTATCCCGAAAGTGGCATGCACAATGTTGTTAGTCCATTACAATGAAAATCTCGTTGACGCGTGTATTGTCTCAAGACAGTGACATGATCCACGCCTCAATTCCACCATCTAAAAACTTATGAATCAATGGTAAATTGCTTCTTTTTATGAGATTACTTTAAAGCATCATCAAGGTAACATCTCTCCACTATTCTCTAATTTTGTGGTAAATCCAATTTATGTGATATGTTATTATTTAAATGTAAATTTGAATATTATTTATTTATCAATTATTGTTCTTAGGAACAACACAGAGTATAAACAAGTGGAAGATAAAAATTTAATTACTATTATGCTCTTATTGTAGTTTAAAACAACGGAATAATGGCAATACTTTTTTTTTTTGAGATAGAAATTCTACTATAACCTAGTTTAAGTATATGTGTATAAAACACATTTCTAAAGACTTGAACCTCGGTCTTATCTCATCCCACAAGAACTTGTACTTCTAAAGTGACCATCACACTATTGATGCTCGGTGGTATAATGGCAGTACTTTTGTAAGTTCATGTTGATCGCTATTTTCTCTCTTATTTTTCCCCAATTTGGAAGGAAAATAAATGGTGGGCCTAAATAAAAAATCTCCACCCATCTTATTTTTTTTCTCTCATTTTTCATCCTAACCAAACGTTGGAATTTCCTCTCTCTTTTCCATATTCTTTCATTTTCTCAACAAAAACCAAAGATCTACTTGTTCATTAGTTTTTCTTTACAAAAGAAAAAGGAAAAGATGTTTCAGAATTTGCAAAAGTACTCTATTATTTGGCTAATTTAGAATGATAAAGTGGTAAAGCCTTCTTGTAAATGATTGTTGTCTTATTTGGCTAGTTGGCTAAAGGTTAACATTTTCCAAAGAAAAAAATGCAAAAAAAAAAAAAAAAAAGAATGGAAAAGACTGTCAAAAGAGTAAACCAATAATTTATGTTTAGGAAAACTCCAATCGAGTAGTTATGTAACATATAAAGACACTACTTAATCCAAAAGCTCTTATGAGTTTAAGTTCAACTATCTTATATTAATCACCAACTATTTTCATTACTATTCAATGTAGGACTTCACTCATATACATATACCCAACAATTTAATCCTTGTTGTGAAATAATAGAAATAGATAAAACAAAGTAAGAAGAAAACAAGAAATATATATTGATAAACTCTTGTATTCAAGTGGTCATCCACAATCCTTTTAATATCTCTTAGATGTGTACAATAACAGTAAAGCAATCACACACACACACACACACACATATATATATATAGAATCTTAGAATGCTTGTAGAGTTCATGAGATAAGGTTGCAATAATGAGTACAATTATAAATATACATGTTGTCTCTAGACTTTACACATTTCAGACTTTACACATCCCAAATATTGCTTTCATTGCCCAAACTTTACACATTCTAATTAGACTTTATTTTAAACACTCCCCCTTGGATGATCACTTTTTAAGAGTATGCATCATTAAAACCTTACCAAAGAAAAACCATATGGGAAAAAAATTTGGGCTAAGGAAAAAGAGTACAATATTCTTGTATAACTTATAGTGCCTGAGGATTGCCTTATTAAAACCTTGCAAAGGAAAACCCAATGGGAAAAAATCTTAGCAAAGGAAAAAGAGTACAATTAGCATACATCCTTTAGAAAATTTACTCCCCCTCATGAGTACATAGAACTTCCATTGTTCATGGTAAATATCCTTAAGTCAACGCATGCCTATGTTGTGTACCATCTTCTTAAAAGTCGCAGTTGGTAATGGCTTAGTGAACATATCAGCCAAATTATCACATGATTGTATCTGCTTTACATCAATATCACCACTTTTCTGGAGCTCATGTTTATAAAATAATTTTGGTACAATATGCTTGGTTCTATCACCCTTGATATAGTCTCCTATAATTTGAGTGATACAAGCGGCATTATCTTTGTATAATATCATTGGACTATTTTTGATTGATGATAATCCACAGTTCTCATGAATATGTTGAATTACCGATCTCAACCAAACACATTCATGACTCGCTTCATGAATTGCAATAATCTCTACATGCTTTGAGGAAGTAGCAGTAATTGTTTGCTTAAAAGATCTCCATGAAATAGCAGTATTTCCATAAGTAAATAAATATCATGTTTGTAATCAGCCTTTGTGTAGATCAGAAAGGTAACCTGCATCAGCATATCCAACTAACTGTGAATTTGATCCATTTGGATAAAATAATCCCAAATCAGTAGTCCCACTGAGATAACGTAATATATGCTTAATTTCATTCCAATGTCTTCGAGTTAGTGCAAAACTATACCTTGCTAGTAAGTTAACTGCAAATGCGATATCAGGTCGTGTGTAATTTGCAAGATACATTAAAACACCAATTGCACTAAGATTGGTACTTCAGGACTAAGAGTTTCTTCATCATCTTCTTGTGGTCAAATGGATCTTTCTTGACATAAAGTGATCGACCTACCATTGGAGTGCTCAAAAGATGAGCTTTATCCATGTAAAATTGCTTCAAGACTTTTTCTGTGTACGTTACTTGATGAACAAAAATTCAATTTGGAAGATGTTCAATTTGTAGGTCAAGACAAAATTTTGTCTTACCAAGATCTTTAATCTCAAATTCATTCTTTAAACAATTTGCTTTTTTTGTTAACTCTTTTGGAGTCCCTATAAGATTAAAATCATCAACATATACTACAACAATAGCAAATTTGGATTTTGGTTTTTTGATAAAAACACATGGACAAATTGGATTATTCTCAAATCCTTCTTTCTAAAGATATCATTGAGGTGATTATACTACATGCATCTGAATTGCTTTGATAGAATACAAACTTCAGAATGTAGGATTATATGTTTCAGGCATTTTATATCCTTCAAGGATTTTCATGTAGATATCATTATCTAATGATCCATATAGATATGCTATAATAACATCCATTAATCGCATATCCAAATTTTCTTTTGCTACCAAGCTAATAAAAAATCTGAATGTAATTGTGTCCATTATAGGACCATATGTTTAATCAATACTAGATCACTGCGAGAAACCTTGTGCTACAAGTTGCGCTTTGTTCCTTAATAGTTAATATTTCATTTTTCTCATTTCGTTTATGTACAAATACCAATTTGTATCTAACAGGCATTACACCTTCAGGTGTTGGGACTACAGGTCCAAAGACTTCATGTTTAATTAAAGAATTTAATTTTGCTTGAATCGCCTCTTTCCACATTGGCTAATCATTTTTACATTGACATTCATCAATGATTTGTGGTTCATATTCATTATTATTACTTCTGGTAATATCAAGGGCAACTTTATATGAAAATATGTTGTCAACAACAATTTTATTTCTATCCCATATTTCTCTTGTGTGTGCATAATGTATCGAGATCTCGTTATTTTGAGGTACTTGATCCTCTTCAGGGGATAACTTTTCTGGAGGTTTATTTTCAGGAGATTTTTGATCATAAGTTTTGAATTGATCAATTAGTTTTGTGACCTATTTCCTAGGTATAGCCTCTTTATAGGTTACAACTTGTTTTTCTTGTACTTTTCTCTTTCGGGGAATTTTATCTTTAACACTGATAGGTCTTCTATGCTTCAGGTGTAGTTTTGATTCATTTGCTGTTGTATTAACAAATTGTCCTACAGAGACTTCAATCCATGCTGGAGTATTAGCAGCTGAAATGTAAGATTTCACTATTTTCTTATTGTTAGTGAATACATCCGGTAATTGATTTACAATTCCTTGCAAACAAATAATCTTTTGAACTTCTAGTTCACATTAATTTGTACGATGATCAAGATGAGATAACATTGAAACATTCCAAGTAATCTCATGTCGTGCTTCAGGCAACAACTTCTCTCCCTGTAATGGTGGAAAGATTATTTAATCAAAATGAGAATCCTCAAAACGTGCCTTAAAAACATCACCAATTGAAGACTCAAGATATCTAATGATAGATGGGGAATCAAAACCCATATAAATTCCAAGTTTACTTTGAGGACCCATCTTAGCGCATAGTAAGGGTGCAATAGGTACATATATAGCACAACCAAATGTGCGCAAATGAAAAATATTTGATTGTTGGCCAAGTACAAGTTGCAAAGATGAGAATTTATGATAAGCAGTTGGCCTAATGCAAACTAATGATGCAGCATGTAAAATAGCATGACCCAAAGCAAAAATTGGTCATTTTGATTTCATAAGCAAAGATCGAGCAATAATTTGAAGTCTCCTAATAAGTGACTCAATTAAACCATTTTGAGTATGTGTATGGACAACATGATGTTCAACATCAATTCCGATTGACATGCAATAATCATCAAAAGCTTGAGATGTGAATTCACCAACATTATCTAAATGAATTTTCCTAATTGGAGAATCAGGAAATTGTGCTCGCAACCTAATTATTTGAGCAAGAAACCTAGCAAATGCAACATTTCTAGTAGAAAGTAGACATGCATGTGACCATCTGGTTAATGCATCAATTAAAAAAAAAAAAAAAACTTGAATGGGCCTGGCCACAAGGTGGGTGTATTGGTCCACATATTTCACCTTGAATTCTTTCTAAGAAAAATGGACATTCAAGAACAATCTTTGAATGTGATGGTTTGGTAATTAATTTAACTTGAGAACGTACACTACATGGATAATCACTAGGTAAAAGAATCCTCTAATTCTTTAAGAGATGTCCATGAGAGTTTTCAATAATTCAATGCATCATTATTGATCTTGGATGTCCAAGACGATCATGCCAAAACATAAAAACCTTTGGGTATGAACACTTCTAGTGTATTGCAACATTTGTTTCAACTGTTTTCATTGTGGTATAATATAATCCAAAAGAGAAAATATGCAATTTTCCTAATATGAGCTTCTGGGCTAATACTATCGAAGTAATATAAAGAAATTCTTCACTACCTACATTATTGGTTTCAATATAATAACCATTATAATGTATATCCTTAAAACTAAGTAAATTTTTGCTTGATTTAGAAGAATATAAAGCATCATCAATACAAATTTTGTGCCCTTTGGCAACATGATAATCACTCTTCTAGAGATTTCGATTAAGTTCAATGAACCTAATGTGGTTTTGACATTGGCTTTGCATAATTTTAAAATTTGAAAATATTTTATTTTTAAGGATCATATGAGTTGTTGCACTGTCTGCTAGACAAAAATCTTCCCTGGTCATCTTGGAATTGATTTTACCAGTAAGACTCATATCTTCATATATGCAAAACATAAATTAAACTTCATTACTTTAAACGTAAATAAAACATATCCAAATAAAAATACTTATTACAATGCAATAATATAATAAAAGAAAATAATTAATTGGTATGGACATTTCCATCCCCAATCAAATTATCATATTTTCCATCAACATACTCAAAGAAATCAGAGACATCAAGATGAGTCATATCCACTCCATTTAAAAGGTCAAGAGAATTCATGGGATGTTCAAGATCATTATGATCAACAAAGTTTGTTTCAATTCCGTTTCCCTTTTCTTTTATGGAGGCTTGGTACAGATCTACCAAATATTTAGGAGTACAAGAGGTACGTGACCAATGACCTTCCATTCCACACCTATAACACTTATTTTCATGACTTTTTGATGGATTATTCTATAAACCCTTGCCATTTTGATTCTTCTGATGGTAAGGTGTGTTATTCCTTTTTGAAGAATTATGAGTATGTACTCTCTACACGATCCTCTCTATATTGATTGTTCCTTCCACGCCCACGACCACAAACATAATTTCCTCTATGTTTATCAAACAAGGTTCCATTCGCTTCAGTGAATGGAGTAGAACCGGTCGGTTGAGATTGGTGGGTTTTCAACAAAAGCTCAATATTTTTTTTAGCCACTAGAAGACATGATATCAGTTCAGAATATTTTGTGAACTTACACTCTCGATATTGCTGCTGCAGGAGCATATTCGAGGCATGAAATGTAGTAAATGTTTTCTCCAACATGTCTTCATCAGTGATTTTTTTCCCCACGTAATTTTAATAGTGAGATTATTTTAAAAAGTGCAAAATTGTACTCACTCACACTTTTAAAATCTTGCAACCTCAGGTTCAACCAATTATAACGAGCTTTTGGTAGGATTACATATTTTTTATTCTTATATCTTTCCTTTAAATCATTCCATAAGACAAGATGGTCTTTTATTGTAAGGTACTCAGATTTTAATTCTTCATGGAGATGATGGCAAATAAAAATAATTGATTTTGCACGATCCTACGGGAATGCTTGATTGCCAACCTTAATTGTATCTCCAAGGTTCTTTGCCTCTAGGTGAATCTCAGCATCAAGGGTCCATGACAAGTAATTCTTGCCCGAGATGTCAAGGGTAGCAAATTCAAGTTTTGTAAGGTTTGACATAGTGAGTTGAGAGAACTACACAAAGAATCTTTGATGTTTGAAGAACACTGGAGTACAACTTTCCAAAATTGGGTAGAAACTTGTGCTAATAACATATTGTGAAATAATAGAAATAGATAAAACAAAGTAAGAAGAAAACAAGAAATATATATTGATAAACTCTTGTATTCAAGTAGTCATCCACAATCCTTTTGATATCTCTTAGATGTGTACAATAATAGTAAAGCAATCCCACATATATATAGAACCATAGAATGCTTGTAGAGTTCATGGGATAAGGTTGCAATAATGAGTACAATTATGAATATACATCTCCCATATAGACTTTACACATTTCAGACTTTACACATCCCAAATAACCCTTTCATTGCCCAAACTTTACACATTCCAATCAAACTTTATTTCTAACAATCCCTTACAATTACCTTTATTAAAATGTTGAAAAGAAAGAGAAGTGGAAGAATTGAAAAGATTTTCTATCAAGTGTGTTTGGTAGAAGATGGAAAAGTAAAAGGATAAAAATTAAATTACTATTATACCCTTTTTGTAGTTTGAAACAATGGGATAATGACAGTAATTTTATAAGTTTATGTTTGTGGCAATTTTCTCTCTCCCTCTTTCCCAAATTTGAAAAGAATTTAAACGGTGGGCTGGATTGAAAATTCTCACCAACCCCATTTAATTTTTATCCCTTTTCATCTCAAGATTCTCGACTAAACAATGGACAATTATGGTTTTCTCTCCCTTTTCATCCCAACCAAATAATAGCAAACCAGAATTTCCTCTCTCTAGCTTTTCCTTTCCCCTTTTCCTTCTTCTTTCATTTTTATAACAATTAGAGGGCTACAAGTTGATTACTTTTTTCTTTACAAAAGGAAAAGGAAAAGGAAAAGTGATTTTAAAATTTGACAAAGTACTCTACTAATTGGTTAATTTAAAATGACAAAAGTAGTAAAGCCTTTTTGTAAATTATTGTTTTTCATTAGCATTGGGTAAGTTTAAACACCCAAAATGCTACAGTGATCAATCAATAGCAAATCACTATAGTAATGCTAATTGCTACATATGTTTATTTTTTCTAAATCACTATTTTTTTAGTATACTAAATTAATGTTAATGTTCTTACAATCACTATTTTAACCATGAATGGATTGTTTATATATTACTTGCATGAGGTTGTATTTTAGACAAGTATACATAAGAATATAATATTATATATAATTAAATTAAACCCCATGTTCAGGAGCTTGTTTACAAACACAGTATTATGTTTGAGTTTGGCTCATTTAATAGTCAAACTTAAACTTAGGCTTGAACTTGACTTGTATGTTAAATAAACTAATATAAACAAGCTTTTCCTAAACTGAACTCAAATTGTTCATAAACAACTTGGTTTATTTACAATCCTACTTATAATAAAACAAAATTAAGAATCCTCACATACAATGGGACCAGGGACGGACCTAGGTGAGGGCCCTAGGTCCAAATTGTTTTTATTTAATTATCATGTATTTAATTTTTGTAGTTGGGCCTCCCTTCCAAAACCTTAGCCCCCCCCCCCCCTTTTTTTTTTTTTTTTTTTTTATATAAACCATGTCAAATGAAATTTTTTTGGTTCATGCTTTGGCCCCCCTAAGTTCAAATCCTGGTTCCGTTCATGAGTACTCATACTTCATTTTTATGTTTTGGGAGATGATTAATCATTATATACATCCCTCTACAGCCTACGCTATCATCTTGTGAATATTTACTCTGTACCAAATATACAAATAAATAAATGTTGCCTTTCGTTCTAACAACTAATCATTCTTGCGAATTTTATAATAGTTTTCATGTAAGTTCCTGTCAAGATTAGAGAATGTTTGGGTATCATTTTATATAGCATCTAATCAATTATTTAACATTAATTTAGGCTTCTAATTGAATTCGATTCAAGGTTAAAATACCACATAGATTGTTACAAATATATTTTTTTTAAAAGAAGAAGTGAGATTTTGCTTTAATTTATAAAGGATTTCAGTTTGTATTATTATTTGAGCCCGTGAATGAGAGATGTCAACAGCAGAAACCGCAAAATGCACGCTTGTCAAAGTGAAAAATGCCGGCTTATTAGGCGGCTCTTGCCGGATGGTACTCTTTGGTCTTCTACTATGATCACCCTTATCCTTATCCTTGCTGGATTTCTTGTTGGTGACTTGGTGTCACACTAAATATATATGAGAATGGAGATCTAAGCGCTCACGAGTAACATTTAGAATGTTTCTAGATTTTCTTTTTTCTTTAAAAAAAAAAAAAAGACACATCATTTTACACAAAGGTAGTGTTTATTATACACACCATAATGACCATATTACACGTATCTTTATACACACGTGCATTTCAAGTGTGTGTAAGAATGTGACGTGTATATTAATATTTTTCCTTTACACAATATGCTAAAGTGACAACTTTTTTGGCTTGGCTAATTAAGAGTGTTTATAACTCTTCGAGCACCCAACTAATCTTCTAATATGTGTAATTTTCACATCAAAGATGATCTAATTAAGGTGCTAGTTTAGTGTTTTAAATTTTTGGTCTGATGAATCTCATGAGGTCTTGGGACTCACTAGAACAATTCTCAAAAAATTACTAAAATAACAAGTTGTGATCACATGAGCCCATCATTTGCTACTTTATTAAGTTTCAATCAAACAAACCATGTCAAAAAATTATGTCCTTCAACTTACTGTTTTATGAGCTGTTTACAACACCATTATTATATGAGGCACATGCCCCACGATTTATGAATATATACGTTTAGCACCGCATAAGATTCAATAACAGTTAACCAACTCATGGCTCACGAGGAGATGGGATGACCACGGGCACCGATGTAGTGACAATTGTCAGGTAAAGATCACAAAATTTGATTGCGTATTGTACCATGGAGATAATTGGTCTAACATAAACAAATCGTATATAGAGAAAAAATGGAATGAATGAAGACTTTAGTGTTTAGATTCTTTAGAAGCAATGTGCTACACATTTTTGTCAAATATATACAGCTAAGAAACCAAGAATTTTATATCCAATTGCAATGTGATCTACTACAAAATGAAGAAAAAAAAAATCTTAAGCTCTGCACATCTTGCCAAGTTGGCAGAGGAAGAGTGTCATTTGGTTGAAATAGTTGGGTAGGGAACTCCTCAAAATCAAAGGTAATTTCGACAAAAGTTTGAAACTGGTGTCAACCCATTTCAGATTTGATAGATCTGAGAGTGTGAATGTTTTCATCCGAATCTTTTGGTATGAATCATTCAGGTCAAAGGATATATAATATATCCTTTAACTTTTGACTGGTTCATATAGGACAAACAAGATCACACATATAATTATATATACATAATAGAATGTAATTTGGGGAGTGACATCACATATTACTCATGGGCATTGCTCTTAAAAGGTTGGCCACTTGTCTTATATATTGATTAAAATTGGAAGAAATTGAAAGATTTAAATGGGAGGGGTCCTTTTTCATCATTATTTTTATAACTATCTCTCATATTTCTTGTGTGTTTTATTCATTTTTATGTCTTCTCCTTCAGTATTGTGGCCTCACTTCATCACAGGTCTCGTAAAGCTCATGTCATTGTGCTAAGTATATAGTACAACTCTAATCTAGGGGCTCATTGTATTAAATTCTATTAGATTGCCTAAAGTAATCTTGAGCATCAGCATCAGGCATTGTAAATGCCAAATGCAAAGGTTATTTAACATTAGGAGCCACAAATCAATCAGCAGTGGGAAGGCTATATGGCATATGCCAAAAAAATTTTGAGATTTAGCTACAGTACCATCTCAAATGTAAGATGATACTGTAGCTAAATGTTATAAAAAATAATAATATTTTAATACCCTCATCTCTCTCTCCTCTCTTATTTTAACTGAAAATTTCTCACTCCTCTCATTGTTTCTCTTTCTTCTCTCTCTTTCTTTCTGCTTTCTCTTCTTCCTGCTCTCTCTTCTTCAACGGAATGGAGGCAACGACGTGGAGGCTTGATCAGAAAAGCTACGGTGGAGGCGTGGAGGTCGTGGGTTTCCGACGTTTGGGTGGCGTTTGGGTTGGCATTTGGGTGCTGTTTGGCGTTTGGGTCGAAGATGGTGATGATGATGACGGGTTTGGGATGAACAGAGACGGCGACCCTCTCTCTCTCGCCATCGCTGCCGGTGAGAACAGATGAGTTTGGGTTTGGTGAGAACAGATAGGTTTGATTTCGAATTTTGGATTTTGGATTTTAATTTTGATTTTGATTTGGCTAGAATTGGTTGTGCCGTGTTGGTGTTGATGGTGCTGTGGATGGTGGGCCGACGGTGGGGTGGGTGTCCGTGGCTCCGTCGGAGTGGGTTTTGGGTCAGTGGGTGGCGGCGTGGGTTTGCTGCCTGGGATTTTTTTTTTTTTTTTTTTTTTGGTGTTAATGGTATTATGGGTTGCTGCGTTGTGGTTGTGGTGGCTGTGGCGTTGTGATTGGCGTGGGTGTTAATGAGTTTTTGTTTTGTTTTGTTTTTTTTTTTTTTTCTCTGGGTTTGCTGGTATATGTGATCGGCGTCGTGGTGGCTGTGGCGTTGTGATAGGCGCGATGGTTTTTTTTTGTTTTTTTTTCTGTTTCGCCGATCTGGGATGATGGAGGAGTTGAGTTGATACGGATGATGGATTGGAGGAGGAGGCTGGAAGAAGGTGAAAAGTAAAATAACGGAGGATTGAAGGGACGGGTGTGGGGTAGAAAATTGAGAAAAACTAAAAAAGAAAAAATATATTTTATTACGTAGATATATTATTTTAATGAGTAGAAGAGAAAAATAGAGTTTTGGGATGTTGGAGATATTGTAAATGGTATGGTATAATTGAAAAAGTAGATTTTTGGGAGGGTAAAATAAGATGGGATATAGAATTGGGATGTGGATGCTCTAACCAGTTAGTAAAAGGAATAGCTTTCCCTAAATTCCCTCTATAATCACTGTAGCAGTACTGATGACTTTTTCTTTTCAAAAGTAAAAGAAATGAGGTATCGGAATATGAAATTCTTCTCGTACGTAATTGCTTTAGGTAAATGAAGAAAAGGAAGAGCTAAGAGATAATTACAGTTTCAACTTTTCATCGGTCCTCAATTCGTGGCCGACAATGAACTGTGGTTCACCCAATAGGAGCCAGTGCCTATTCGGAATTTTTAAGTTGACCCGTCAAGCAACATGTACATAATAAGCTGTCCGTTGTATCACGGTGATGCCATATCGTTTGTCCGATAATCTTCGAAAAAAATAAGGTTAGACAGAGAGAGTCCATGGAAGAGACCAATGTGAGTTTGAAACTTCTGATAGACACAGAAAGCCAAAAAGTTTTATTTGCTGAAGCGGACAAGAACTTCATCGACTTCCTCTTTCACATTCTGGCCTTGCCTGTCGGAACTTTCATTGCGCTTCTCACGAAGCAAGGAATGGTGGGCAGCTTGGGGAACATTTACGAGAGTATTGAAAATTTAAGTACTAATTATCTTCGACCAAACGTGAACAAAGAGACTCTCTTGAAGCCCATAGTACACATCTCTGGTGGTGGTACTGGAGTCCCTCTCCTTATGCCAAAAGTTGAATCATCATCCAGGAATTTGTATAGGTGTTCTGGTAGCTACAGTCACAGCTATGTGGCTGATGACTCCAAAGCAAAGTGTCCTTCATGCCATAGTTCTATGAGTGACAATTTAAGTTTCGTTGACTCACCAAACGCAAATACGGCTTTCTCCGGGGAGAGAGGGTACGTGAAAGGGGTGGTTACATACATGGTGATGGATGATCTAGTGGTGAAACCCATGTCCACCATCTCTAGTATGACTCTGCTTAACAGGTTCAATGTCAAGGATGTTGGTGCTCTTGAGGAGAAAGTTGTCGATTTGGGCATCGATGAGGTATGTTGATCATTTTTTGCTTTCTGTGCATGAGTCTGTTACTTCTGTTTTGTCTATTTTTCCCTTCTTTTACTTTTCGTACATCTTTCGTTAAGGTGAAATTTATTGCAAAATAAGATGCTCAAACTGAGGTATAAAAAGTTGAAGCTATTCGTGTCCTAAATCCTAATTCCTAAACTATAATATTAGAAAGAGACGAAATTGGAGTCAGTATGTTCGTATTTCAAATGCAAGCTATCATTTAGCTTTATTAATTTCCATATCGAAAAGTTAATATTGTGTTCATCCCGACTCTTTCCCCTTAAGGTCACTTGTTCATCTTTTAAAAGAGTAAAGAAAAAAAAAATTACAAAGAAATGTAATATTGTGAAAGTTTCATTTTTCTTCTTTTGGAAAAAGATCTTCATTTGCCTTTGAAATGTGTCAATTTCAAGCAAAAATTTAGCATTTCGTGAATCTAAATGTAATTAATAATTATTTTGCTCATTAATTTATGTGATTTGTTGCTAGGGAGTGAAACTACTCAAAGCTTCTATACGGTCAAAGAGTGCTTTGACTGATGTCTTCCTCCCAATGTTGAAACAAGAGGTCCGTCAGTGAGATGTAAGTTTTGTGCCATTGCCAAAATGTTGTGTTTCTTATTTCTCAATGCATATATGTTTTCCGTGTTCGTCAAATCTGGTGAGGAATTGTAAAGGGCAATATGCTCTCTCTCTCTCTCTCTCTCTCTGCGTGTTTAATTTATTGGAAGCTTGGTTAAGAAGCATTATGTATCATAAAAAAATGAGATGCAAGTATATGTAAGTTTTTGTTAATTATCAACTGCTTGGTATAATGAGATGTTTGAGGATGACTGAGGCACAAGTTTGTTCTTTGTTGACCTTACGCTCTATCGGTCCCAACGTGACCAATGTCCAATGCCCATAATAAAGGCTACCCCCCACTTGACATAATTATATTGTGTCATAATTAATTGTCCACAACTTATAATCGATCAATTCATCAAATTATGGTGAAAATTGTGACAAATGGTGTGATCCTAAAAAAAAAAAAATTAAATGCAATAAAATAAATCTATATCAAACCCATTTTTAAACAGATACGTCCATGTTTAAGTTGACAATAATGCGTGTCATCGAAGGAGACTTACCCATCAGCAATGGGAATGAAAGATGTAAGAATTGCACTTAGACTGTGTTTGTTTTGGGTTTAAATGGATTTAGGAAAATATTTTACACCCTAATGCATGTTTGGTTGCACATGTAAAATATAGTCAAACCGAAATTCTTTTCATTTCACAGTAAAATAAACCCCTTGACCCATAAAATATTTTATACATCCCATTTACCTTCAATTCATTTTCTAGACTCACACACCAGATTGTCGTTGTCGTTGCTACACATCTACACTACCGATCAAGGAAGCTCTTTCTCTTCTCTCTTCCTCCTCTATTCCTCTCTTTTTCTCTCTAACCAACCAAGGCAGAAAAGCTAACACGATCTCATCGGCATCACCTCCTTCAAACCCAACCGTTGATCTGTGGTCCTTTACCTCTCTCTTTTTCTTAATCTCTCTCTCTCTCTCTCTCTCTCACACACACACACACACACACACACACACACACACACACACACACACACACACACACACACACACACACACACACACACACACACACACACACACACACAATCGGTGCTTATTGGAAAGAAAGATTGAATTTTTTTGGTTATGTTTTTTGTCTATTTGGTTTATATATTTGGATTTTCTATTATAATATTTGTTTGGAAGCTAAGAAAATGTTAGAGAATGTATTTTCAAGAGGGTTTTTAGGAACACAACCAAACATCTTGTTAGGGTCATATTTTCTATATATTGGCTTATCCTTTGACAAAACACAATTTACTTGTAATTGGGTAGATTTAAGTTGGGTTTAATGTATTAACAAGTATGTGAAGTTTACTTTACAAGTGGTATTATTAAAGACATAAAAATTTATCTAAAAAACAAGTGAAGAAAAGCTGATTCAGTAAAGCTCAACACTAGTCTCGACACTAACATCTATCGAGGTTTAATGAAAAAGCTCGACACAAGCTCGATCTATTAAGATTTACGAATTCAAAATTCTCAGATCTGAATTTCAGCCCATGATGACTTGGATGATTATGGTTTCTCTCTCTACAACCCTAGACCATATAAAAGACTTATTTTAAAGTCATTAAAGACATAGAGACTCAATTAGAGAATTCACACACTTTATGAGAAGCTACAGCATTTTATGCACTTTAGGGTTTTGTAACCATGTGCTTTCTGATCTTCAACATGCTTTGAAGTGAAGAACTTTGTAACGACAATAGTCAATCAAATGGCTAGAGTTAGTCACATACTGGGATACGTGCATGCACAGAAGTTTACTACAATATCAAATCCAATTGCGTATTTGAGTAAATGTTCAACTATAGGTTGGTATTTTGGGATAGTCTAGGGTAGTGGTAAGATTCCTTATACTTGTAACCCCTTGTTCTTGATTAGCGGATTCTTGGGAGTGGTGACCTAAAATTCATCCAGTGGAGGTTTTCGCTTTATGAGAGATTTTTCCCATTTATCAACAAATCACCATGTCAATTTAATTTCTACTGCAATTAGTTTATTTGGTGATTGCTGGTGCTTCCACAATTTGCATGTAATTTGACTTAATTAATCAACTTGCGTAATTGAATTAATTATCCGAGGTCAATCTATAACCCAACACAACTTAAAATATTTCCCAAAACATTTTTTGGGATGCAACCAAACACCTGAAAATATCTTCTTTTCAGAAAAATATTTTCACTTAAAAATATTTTACACTCTAAAAACATTTTACATTGAGCCAAACACATCCTTATATGCAAAGTGCTGCAAGTTAAATATGAACACCCTTTTGGTTATATAAACATCATATGGCATAAAAAGAGTTACTTTATGATGCAAATTGGCAAACCAATAATATGGGACGGAGGCAGATTAAGGGATGTTTCGCTACTCCTTACTTGTTTTTATCCTATTCCTTCCACTTTTTGGCATGTCCAATAAAGATATGGCCAAGCGCTTTGTAGCCTATCTTGGACCTTTTGGTAGTTTTAATAGAGAAATCTAGGGTTTAAATTCTCTTCCTTATTGTTGTAATAATAATAATTGTTAGGTTCTAAAAGTTTAAAACAATTGGCAAACCATGAGCACAAACTTGTCTAGGTATAGATCTTAGAGTCTATAGAGTTTATTAGACAATGCTCAAGGTGTTATAAGTCAGAACACAAGAAAATACAAGTTGCAAAAAGAAGAATTCAAATTCAGTGAAATTTGACTGATCGAAAATTAGATCGACCGATCAAAAATAGCAAACATGAAATTTCTGCAGAATTCTATTTCAGCCCAAACTCTACTTAAACGTCTTGGATTTCAAGTGAAACTGTTAGGTTCTAAGGTCTTAGGATTTTATGTATTTAGAACTCTAATTTGTAATGTTGGCAAACCATGATCAAAACATTGTATTTAGTCTTATTTAGACTTGCTCAAAGTTGGTTTAATATTGTAAAGTTGGAATCGAGTGGCTGCAAAAGTACTTGGGACTCTCGGCCTGGCTCGATCGATCGAAGAATAGACTCGATCGATCGAAAATCGCACAGGTTGAATTTTCTGCAGAATTTCCAACTCAGCCCTACTTCATTAAACGTTTAGGGTTTTATGTTTTTACCCTAGGTATCCTAAGGTAAAACCCTAGCCACGTTAGGTAGCTCTTGTTTTTAGGTTTTTTTACCTAGAGTTGATCCTTGATCCCTATTATCATGGATAATTTTAAGTGTCTGTTTGCTCATATTTGTGATGATTTGAATACAAAGGACACTGTTATTTATGTTGATCTTGTTGATGCCTGTGAAACTCTCCGTAGGGAATTAACTAAATCTATGAAAATTGCTAAGAAATTCAAGGAAGAGTTAAAATTGGCTAATCTTGAAAAAGAGGAATTGATTGTGAGATTGAATGAATCAAATAAAAAGAATGAATTTTTGAGAAATCAACTTTTCTCTAAAGATGAGAAGATGAAAAGCTTGGAACAAGAGTTAGTTGAGTCTAAAGCTAAACTTGAAAATTTGACTAGTACCAAGTCTGCTATTGTTGATAGATGTGTTTTTCTTTCTTTTAAGCCTAAAGCTGTAAAGGTTTGTATCCCTCCCTTCAAGGGGAATCATAAAGAAAAATGCTTATTTTGTTAGGTTAGACAAAGGTATAAGTTCTGATGTAGACGTTGAATTTTCTAAATCTAAGTCTAAACCTACTATTAAAGAGCATAAGAAATCTGTTTTTTTGCCTACCTGTCATCTTTGTGGTATTGTTGGTCATGTTAGACTAAATTATTCTTTGTTGAGGCAAAAACCAAATTCTAAGACAAGATCTGCTATTAGGAATACTGATGTTCTTAAATTTGTTCTTTTTTGTCACTTTTGTGGTGTCTCCGGTCACATTCGTCATAACTGTAATACAATTAAATTTAAGCATTCTATGTTTAAGTCTAGGATATGTGATGATTTTTCTCTGCTACAAGTCCTAATAAATTGTATTATATGCTTTTGAAAAATTTAAGCTTGTTGGCTTGTGAAAGGAAAATGTAAGAATTCGGTCTCTCTTAGAAGAATGGTGTAATCCCTAAAATACACTCTGCTTCTCATGGTTTTTCACCTACAAAGCCAAAGACGCATGCTATATGGGTGAGAAAAGATTCTCCAGGGTGAGTGCTTTTTACTTGTCCCTAATTTAATTCTTTCAATTATTTGTGGACATGTTTTTTTTTTTATTTTTTTTTAGGTTGTTTTGTTTAAATTTTAAAAAAAAAAAAATTGAAAATTTTCAAAATGACAAAAAAAAAAAAAAATCTTTTTTTGTGTCTTGTTTTCTTGAAGATCACATGAATTATGATATCTCTATCTTGATTTAGAACATACTTGATATTGTGGAGAAACTTAAATAGTGTGTGTTGCATAAATAAGTGCATGACTTTTGAGATAAATATAATTTTTTATGGGTATGTACTCGTTTGTACATGTACTCATGAGTTAATTAAGAAATTGATATTTCTTGTTTGTGTATCCTCTATAGCTTAGTTAAGCATCGTCATGCATTGTTGTTGTATTTTTTTTATTTAGCATAATGTGTGCTTTTTGGTAATAAACATTTTGAAAATTTCAAAAAGATTTTTATTTTTTTGTATTATAAATCTTCAAGATGTGTAATTGAGGTTGGCCTATGAAATTTACATTTCATAATTGTGTACCTTATTTAGCTTTGATGAACTTTATTTTTCAGCACTTTGCTAGTTTGTGCTATGTAGTGCTTATATTGTGTCATTTGTTTATGGTTTTTGTACACATGATCTTGATTTTGAAGTCATATTCTTTTAATTGTAAGGACTAAAAATTTTTAGGAGAAATGCATAAATAACCATCTCACCACTGTTACTCGTCAATCATGAACACCTGTGTGCAAATCATAAAAGCCGTGCTCGGTAAGATGTAGCACTTGCATGACAAACTTTTAAGGTGTTATTATACATTAGCTTAAAGAAACAAAAAGAAAAATAAATAATATATATATATATATATAAAGAAAAATATGCTTCAAAAGAAAAAGAAAAATTAAAATCAATAAAAAAATTTGCATAGTTGCAAGCCTGTTTTTTAGGAAATATGAGAGTTATATGATGTAACTCTTTAGGTGATAGTTACTTTCAAACTTATGCGATACATAATGTAGAAATTGTGCTTATTTTCTGTCTACATATCACCTTGTGAGTATCTCATACACTTATTTTCTATCTACATATCCCTACGGAGAGTTTTACAGACATTAATAAAATCAACAGAAGCATTAATGTCCTTTTTATTCAAATTATCACAGCCAAAAGTAGTAAGACACTTAAAATTATCAATAATAGCAAGGATTAAGGATCTCACTCAAGAAGTTAATCCAATTAGGGATTAAGGAGCCCTGTTACAACATAGTTTGTTTAACCTGATAGATTATCCAAGGTGTTAACTAGGTTAATTATACAAGTCTAGGTTAAACATACATCACATGCAATCAACACAGCGGAAAAATAAATAATACAAGATATGATGACCTAGGAAAACCAATAAAACAACTCGTTTCAAGGTAAAAAACCTAGAGG
>NW_027069585.1:193438-263200 GCF_002906115.3 Quercus suber | reverse complement strand
GCCTGGCTCGATCGATCGAAGAATAGACTCGATCGATCGAAAATCGCACAGGTTGAATTTTCTGCAGAATTTCCAACTCAGCCCTACTTCATTAAACGTTTAGGGTTTTATGTTTTTACCCTAGGTATATAAATAAAACCCTAGCCACGTTTTTGAAGGTTGTCCATATTGTATTGTTGCTCATACATTGCTGTTTTGTGTGAATCTCGTGTGAGATCTTTGAGGAGCTTTCCTTTACACAAAACTTAGGGTTTTCATGGTAGAGATTATTTCAACATCTTGAAGATCGTTACTGTTGCAACCATTGGAACTTAAAAGAAAAGCAAGCGGGGAGCTTGTAGCTGATTGAAGAATTCAAGAAAGAAGTAGTCCGTGGATTCGGAGCCTGCGCGTGGTCGTGTCAGGAAGTTCTACTGGTGGGTAGCATTAGGAAGTCGAGCGGGGAGCTTGTAGTCCTTTTGTACGAACTTCAATTCTTTCATAGTGAATTCAAGTTAGCCTTGAGGATCGGTGGGTCAAATCCTCCCCAGGTTTTTACCGTGTGGTTTCCTGGGTGATCATATCTTGTGTTATTTATTTTCCGCTGCATTATTATTTTTGATATGATTGTTGGATTGTTTTAACCTAGAATTGCTTAATTTGACTAAGTAACAACTTGGCTAATTAATCTAGGCTACGCAATCTGTGTGTTTTAGGGGTCTTAAACCGTTCAAGTGGTATCAGAGCTTGGTAGCTCCTAAAAAAAAAAAAAAAAAAAAAAATCTTTTTTTGTGTCTTGTTTTCTTGAAGATCACATGAATTATGATATCTCTATCTTGATTTAGAACATACTTGATATTGTGGAGAAACTTAAATAGTGTGTGTTGCATAAATAAGTGCATGACTTTTGAGATAAATATAATTTTTTATGGGTATGTACTCGTTTGTACATGTACTCATGAGTTAATTAAGAAATTGATATTTCTTGTTTGTGTATCCTCTATAGCTTAGTTAAGCATCGTCATGCATTGTTGTTGTATTTTTTTTATTTAGCATAATGTGTGCTTTTTGGTAATAAACATTTTGAAAATTTCAAAAAGATTTTTATTTTTTTGTATTATAAATCTTCAAGATGTGTAATTGAGGTTGGCCTATGAAATTTACATTTCATAATTGTGTACCTTATTTAGCTTTGATGAACTTTATTTTTCAGCACTTTGCTAGTTTGTGCTATGTAGTGCTTATATTGTGTCATTTGTTTATGGTTTTTGTACACATGATCTTGATTTTGAAGTCATATTCTTTTAATTGTAAGGACTAAAAATTTTTAGGAGAAATGCATAAATAACCATCTCACCACTGTTACTCGTCAATCATGAACACCTGTGTGCAAATCATAAAAGCCGTGCTCGGTAAGATGTAGCACTTGCATGACAAACTTTTAAGGTGTTATTATACATTAGCTTAAAGAAACAAAAAGAAAAATAAATAATATATATATATATATATAAAGAAAAATATGCTTCAAAAGAAAAAGAAAAATTAAAATCAATAAAAAAATTTGCATAGTTGCAAGCCTGTTTTTTAGGAAATATGAGAGTTATATGATGTAACTCTTTAGGTGATAGTTACTTTCAAACTTATGCGATACATAATGTAGAAATTGTGCTTATTTTCTGTCTACATATCACCTTGTGAGTATCTCATACACTTATTTTCTATCTACATATCCCTACGGAGAGTTTTATAGACATTAATAAAATCAACAGAAGCATTAATGTCCTTTTTATTCAAATTATCACAGCCAAAAGTAGTAAGACACTTAAAATTATCAATAATAGCAAGGATTAAGGATCTCACTCAAGAAGTTAATCCAATTAGGGATTAAGGAGCCCTGTTACAACATAGTTTGTTTAACCTGATAGATTATCCAAGGTGTTAACTAGGTTAATTATACAAGTCTAGGTTAAACATACATCACATGCAATCAACACAGCGGAAAAATAAATAATACAAGATATGATGACCTAGGAAAACCAATAAAACAACTCGTTTCAAGGTAAAAAACCTAGAGGGAACTATTCCAAGAGAACAATCCACTATTATCAAGTTAAGATTTACAATCAAGAATACTTATTCGTAGTAAATCTAAAACAATTACCAAACTAGGCTCTAAGCTCCACGTACTTCCATGATCTGGATCTACTCTCACATGAACCACTTGTTCATGCCTTAGATCTCCGACATAGACCTCCAGTCTATGACTCCAAGACCACCCTTGAAGGTTTAGATCTCTAGCACCTTTGATGACTAGTGATGCAGCAACTTCAGATATACCGGTTCTAATGATATGTAGATTGATTTTTGGTAGTGACTTTGAATGGAGAAGGCTCAGAACCTTTTAGATCTCAAAAGAGAAGCTCCAAAGTCATAACAAAACTTGCCTTCGAGTTTCCTTTAAATACTATGTGAATTAGATCTGAAACTCTAATCACTTACTGGGCTTAATGAGTTGTTGGGCCTTAATTAAATTATGTAGATCCGTGTCTCGATCGGTTAAGCCTTCTTCTCGATCGGTCGAACTTGACAAGTTTCAAATTTCTTGAACCTACAACTTCCTTGTTCTTGTATTCTAACTTACAGCACCTTGAGCATTGTCTAATATACCCTATTGAATCTAAGATTTATATCTAATCAAGTTTGTGTTCACGGTTTGCCAATTGTTCTAAACTTTTAGAACTTAACAAAAGGCATGTTGGGGTTTTATAATTAATAAATCCGTGAGTGGTGGTGAAGTCAGTGGAGTAGGCAGTGGATCTTGGGGTATGAGAGGGATGTGTTACCTTAATTATTTGGGATTTCTTTTCGAGTTTCCAATCTCCATTAAGGTTGCTAGCATTATTGATTATATCATGATACCATCTTCTTCGCATTCTTTATCACCATTATTGATTATATCATACTTGTTTGTGTTTTTGTTTTAATCAAAGGCAAAAGCTTATAATAAAACAAAACTAAAATCCTAACATACAACGGGAGCCATCGGAAGCTTCTGCACCTGATCTTCTGTTCCTCGTACTTTTTTCTTTTTCTTTTTTTTTTAGGATCTAATTAATGGGATTTCTTAGGGCATTTGATAATGAATTACTTTAGACAAAAATTTATATCACTTTTATAAGAAATATAAAAAGTTATTAAAAAATCAGTTTTTTTTTTTTTTTTCGTTTCCATAAAAAGTTTTTAAAAATATTTTCGAAATGAATACTCGTAGAGCATTCATTAACAAAATATTTTATTTATTAAGTAGTTTAAGCCCACCAATCACATTTATTGACGCATCAATTTTTATGTTTTATGTAATAAAATGTGTAGTATATTTAGCATTTTATAAAATTGTGTTATAATAATTGGTTTAAAAAACAAAAAAAGGGTTGTACATTGTTTTTCTTATCTCTAAAAATGCCTCCAAAATATTAGACCAATAAAAGCTTAACCTAATTGAAAACCACAAATAGTTTGGGCAAATAAATAAATAAATCACATGTATCCACATATCAAACAATCTCTATCCTTTTCCTAATACCAAAATAAAAATTGAAAATTAAATTACAACTTTTCTTGACAACAACAATGCATCGCCTTGTCCCAGATCAAGTAAACATCTTGGAAAAATATTTGTTGTTCTTGAATTTATCTTAGTCCTGAAACTTAAAAAGTTCTCGTTTAGCAAAAAAATTTCTATCAAGTCCGTTTTTCAATTTCCTTCATAGTATTGCTTGCATACTTGGTTAATGGAGTTTGATGTGGTTTCTTTTACATGGTCTTTAAAAATTTGGTAGAGATCGATCTCTTAATCTCAAAATTTTCTCTCCAATCTTCAATTATCTTTTATGCTTTGTTTTTCTTTTGTTGGAAATGGAAATTATCATGTTGGTTATTTTTGCAATATACTTTTATATCTTTGATGATTTGTATATGTACCAAGCTTTAGGAATAGGTGCTAGTAAATTTGATAAATCTGTTGGAAGCTTGATGAAAATTTTCGTTGTGGGGGTCAAAACTCAAAGAAGTTCAAGAACCCAGGCGTACAAAATGACTTCTATTCGGCCACATCTTGTGGTGTCAGTTGAGTTCTTATAATTTTGTATTTGATTTCAGTATTACTCTTATTGATAAAATTTGGATGGAATTTGCTCAATGGCATAGAAATTAGCTCACACATTAATTTACCGAATATGGATAATTTTACATGATGGCATGGTTTCATGTCACCTAAGTTTGTGCGCCCATCAACCCTCAAGGACTAACTCAACCCCTAGGGCCGGCTCAAGTCATTGTGGAGCTCAAGGCGATTCTTTTAAATAAGGCATATTCTTATATTTTAAATATTAATAAAAGATTTTCTTAGCTTTTAGTATTTTTTTTTTTCATTTAAAATCTATTTTCTTAGATACAAAATTACAAATTAAAATGAATTCATTGTATTACTCAATGACTATACAACTAAAATATCTATTGAGCAAAGCAACTAAATAATAAAAATCTTAATTGAAAATTTTAATTAAATTATATATTTAATATCTTGAAATAAAATTTGAGTTTAAATTTATTGGTGGGAGATTAATGATTTTTTTCAGCATTTGAGTGTGAGACACATTAATGAATTCTACACTTTGAAACTAAGAAAAACGAATAGTCATTGCCACATTTAATAAAAAGATTTTTCTTTTTCTGGTTTTTCTTTGATACAAAAAATTTATTATTTACATATTAGTGAATATTTGGGGCTTAATTAATACTCCCATTGGTACATGGATATTTCTATTGGTAAAAATTTGAGGGTTTTTTTCATTGGGAGCTTTAGGCAATTGTCTACTTGCCTCATGCATTGAGTCGGCATTGCCAACCTCAAAGCACTAACTGATTTTGAATGGAAGAAAAGTAAGGAGAAGGCTGTGACAAATGACAGAGTGTGTGTTTGATTTGGAGTTGAGAAACCTCAAGTTGCATAATTTGGGTTTATAATTGTTTTGGAAATTTTGATGGATTGAGGGTTTATAATTCTCATAGGTGAATAGGTCTTATTATGGATATGGTGGCTGAAATTTTTTTGGGGACAACTGCAGTTTGGGATTTTTGAAGGGTGATTTGTGTATGCTTTGGATTGTTTCAATGGGTTGGTTTTGTAAGTTTTAGATATTGGGTAAACTTTTTTTTTTTTCTTTTGAGAAAGAGATTGGGTAAAGCTTGATTGTTCATGGAGATGAATGTGTAGGAAGGCAGCAACTAGGGGTGTCCATGTCTTATTTCCTTTTATTTTTACCTGGACATGAGACATGTAATATTTATTTAATTTTTAAATGTTAGGTGTTTTATATCTAAATAAAAATGAGAGGAAATTGAAAGTTTCAATGGGAGAGGGTCTTATCGCAAAAGATATGAGCTTTTTCATATGAACTATTACTTTATTGTCCTTTTGACAAAAAGAAAAAGGAGAATTCCCTGCTAGAGTTGAGGGATTAAAGCAAGGGTACATGATGATTTCTCTTTCTTTACAAAAATAAGAGACAAAAATAAGAGAACTGAGTTTTCAAAATATGAAAATCTTCTCGTATATAATTTTGCTTTCGCAAATGAACCCTAGGAGAAGTTTTGAAGGAAAAAGGAAAGCTAAGAGATAACTACAATTAGAACTTTTCGTAATTCCTCAATTTGTGGCTATGTGTTTAGAAAGAGACAGAGAGAGAGAGAGTTAAGTTTGAATCGAAACAAGGGAAGGGGAGATATTTCACACCAATGAGGGCGTGCCATGTGTTAAAAATAACCACGTGTTACATTTTGTTGGTTGGGTCGATTTCAATGTGTTAAAATCCCTGAACCTACCAATTGACTCAAACCCCAAAAAACCTGAAAACTTCACCCAATTCTACTCGAGTGATTAGACCAAAATCGGTTATGGCCTTTCAATTTAGGTCAAGTCATCCAGGTGCGTTTTAGGACAACCCTAGAGGTAACGTGTGGTATAGTTTGGTAACTTAGACCGTCTAAGTATGACCATGTTGTGGGGATGTTAATGTAGCAGGTGCGGTTGTTCGATAGTGGTATTTCCATATCTATTATGTGTTTTTTTATATGACTAAAATAGGTTTTTGGTCCCAATAAATTTAGGCTGGATTTTTGTCTTGTGAGTCTATGACAATTTTCTTTTATCACTTTAATCCTTTTGATTTTTATTTTATTTCAATTTTTCTTTACAATAAAATTTGGATATAATTTATTTATGTGGTAAATGGAAACTATCAGATTCTATTTTTGATGTCATGAACAATTATATCACCAACAATGTGGCAAATATGGCACCACATCACTTAAGTTGCTTCACAATTTGGGAAAGGATCCCTTATAATAGAATCCTTCAATTCCCTTTCATTTTTAACTAGATGTGAGACATGCACTTAGTATTTATTTGATTTTTAAATATCACTTGTAAGTTCTATGACCTGTACCTATTTTTATGATATATTGGCATGTCAGTTCCTTCTTGCAAAGGTGGGGTGCATAGTACTTAATCTCCCTAGATGTAGTTTTAGGCTCAAACCACCATGAGCTTGGGAGTACGTGGTGTCTCTTAAAAAGAAGCAAAGGAGTCGCCGCCTAGTTATAGGTAAAACATGACTCCATGAAGGTCTTCTTACCATACAAGGTCCGGAGTTAGGGTAAAAGATAGGAAGAGGTTAAGCACCCCAAGTCTGTCCAACTGTAACTAGCCTTCATATATTGTTACTGGATAGTGGATAAATGGTGTCTATCTAATGAGCCTATGTGAACACGCACATGCATCTAAGTTCTAGAGTTCGTCTACGAGTCATGTGAGATAGATATGGAAAGCATAGTAGACATGTGAAAGGCAATAAAACATGTGAAGGTCAAAGGAATGTATGAGCATATGCACATCTGATCATGTGAACGTATAAGCATGTGAACATCCAAGCTGTAAAGATATGAGCATGGAAGCATGTGAATATGCAAGCATGTGAGGGTATGAACATCCAAGCATGTGAGCATGTAAGCATGAGAGCATATGAACATGTGAATGGAAAACTATGACACTAAATCCACGCAAAAAAAGATCCTCACAAAGCACGTGTGAGAAGACTAGTATTTTATTATGTCTGTATGTTAGCTATGTCAATATTTTTCATCCACTACTTAAGAACATGGACTATTTTGTTATATGACCAAAAGGCTAGGAATTAAAAATTACACATTTGAAATGTTATGGAGCAAATCAACACATAGTGCAAATATTATGGACCAAAATAATAATTTATCATTTCTCTATTTGTTTGGTTAGAAGGACTAAAAAAAATGTTAGGAAGATAGAAAAGTGGTTAGACAAAATATTCTAGTTTTTCATGTATGTTTGGTATAGATCACAAAGTGTTCGAATATTTTTACAAAAATCATAATTTTGATTAAATGGTCATTCAAGTGAAATGAATAAAGAGATTTGGGATTCAATCCCCGCCTACACCAAAAACTGATTGATGTCTTGGTCTGATGATAAAGAGCTAACATTAGAAGCGGACGCCATAGGTTGAAACTCTCTCTATCAAAAAAAAAAAAGTGAAATGATTAAATCGGTTTAATATATTTAAAATTCAATCAATATAGTATTATCTCATGCATGGTTCAGATACATTTCATGAGTTGGCAAATTTATGCTAATTGTTTAAAAAATCATTCCATACGTTGGAATTTTTAAAGCTATCAATTGTTTCCTTATTGGCTGAAGGCATTGTCTTTAAAACGTTTTGACCACTAAAAGCAAGTTATGATATTTCTGTTTATGCAGGAGCCAACATACATGTTTGAATATATATGATGAGAAAATCAATTTTCTTAGGAGCACTATTTTCATGTAAAAAGAAAACTCCCTACATATTTGCTGAGTCAAAATTCTAGTTTCATGAAAATAATATATCCTTGTATATACTATGAGGGCGTTTGGATAGCGCGTTTAAGTGCTACGTCCGCGTTTTCTCCTTCTTCTTTTTTTTTTTTTTTTTTTTTTTTTTTTTCAGCCGCAACTGTTGTAAAAAAAAAAAAAAAAACCAAAACCCAATATACTTATATACCCGATTACTACCCTAAAGAAACCAGAGCATGGGTATCTCTCATATAAGAACCTCAGGTCCTCTGCAAAAGCGACTCAGCAACGCTGCAACAGCAACACCCAGAGTAGTCGATGGCAAGATCGGAAATCCCCTTGTCCAGATCGGAGATTGGCGACGGCGAGATCGGCATAAGAACTTCAGGCAACATCAAGGTATTTCAGTTCTCTCTCTTTTTCTTTATCTCATCTCTGCTCTGAGCCTCTAACTGAGAGCGGCGTTCTCTCTCTCTTTTTCTTTATCTCATTTTCTGTCTTGTGACTAATTTTTTTTTTTTTATAATGCAGTGTATTAACTTTAGACATAGAGGGCGTTTGGATAGCACGTTTAAGTGCTGCGTCCGCGTTTTCTCCTCTTTTTTTTTCAGCCGCAACTGTTGACCCGGTTTTCTGTGAACAGTGCACTTGTGCACTGTTCACGGGTCCCACAAGCTCCACTTTTTATCAACTTTTTTATTAAAAATGGGTCCCACGATACTATTTACACATTTAAAAATTATTTTGCTACAGTGTTTTCAGTTTTCAGTTTCAGCAACAATAAGTTCAATCCAAACGGACCCTATATTTCTAGGCAGAAGAATAGTACTATTGAGAGCTTCCTATTCTACAAGTGGTGTAGGCTTGTGAGGATAATCAACAAAGGTGGCTAAGTTGTTTTATCCTGGGGGAGGCATGCACAATGTTGTTAGTCTACTATACCGAAAATCCCGTAGACGCATATATCATCTCAAAATAGTGACATGATCCACGTCTTAACTCCGCCATCTAAAAAATTATGAATTGACAAAAAATTGCTTCTTGTTATGAGATTACTTTAAAGCATCATCAAGGTAACATCTCTCCACTATTCTCTAATTTTATGGTAAATCCAATTTATGTGATATGTTATTATTTAAATGTTAATTTGAATATTATTTATTTATAGATTATTGTTCTTAGGAACAACACAAAGTATAAACAAGTGGAAGATTAAAATTTAATTACTATTATGCTCTTATTGTAGTTTAAAACAATGGAATAATGGCAGTACTTTTTTTAATTTTTTTCTTATTTAATATAGAAATTCTACTGAAAGCTCAAAAATGTGTTGAAAATACAAGAGCAATTTAAACCCCCAAATTAAAATTACGGCTTGGTTGATTTTACACTAACTTAATACTAAGTGCAGAATAGTGTAAACACAAGCGTATAAACAAGACAACTACTCTAATCCATATTTAAAGCAACACAGCAGTAAAAATGAAATAAACAAGAGTAGGGAAGAAGGATGCAAACACAAATAACACCGAGACGTGTTATCCAAGAGGAAACAGAAGAACTCGGTGAAAAACCTCCCCGTCGCCCTCCAAGCGGAAATCGATCCACTATACAATCAGTTGGGATACATGGGTTAGCAAGAGACCCTCCAAGCCTAATCTACCCGATGTACCTAAGCCCTCAAAGCTCCTACTCCAACAAGGCTTCTCGGAACCGTGTCTTGTTTAGCTCTCCGGATCCCGCAACAAGCTCCATGTTGCATCTGCTATCCTTGGCTTCTTCCAATGCTTCCCAGCAGCACCAAAACGTCACACAACACTCTCAAAGGGTGTGATAAGTGTTTGGGCTATTAACCTCTCAATGGTATAGAAATGGAGAGGGAAGAGTTAAGGAAATACCACAAGCAAGTGTATAGAGAAAGGTAGGGATGACAATCTCTAATTCTCAATGTGTTTGACTAGGGTTTTCTCTCTGAAGCATTCCTCAACATTTGTGGGTAATGAAAGTATATATAGGATAGACACAGAAAGTGTGAGTCATTCAATACAGGCTGGCAGAATAGATTGCCTCGTGGGTGTCTTGCGGGAAGGCCTCATGGGTGTCTCGCGGGAAGGCCTTACCGCAAGTAGACACAGCTGTCTCCACCTGGCCTGACTCTTCGCATTCCAGCATGTGCAGGACACATGATTCACTTCGCAGGAAGCTAGGTCGCGACACACCCACGAGAATTCTTCAGTCTTCAAATGCTTGAGTCTTCACACTCTCTCTCTATCACACAACCCTTACAACAAATCCCACAATAGATACAAGGTATAAATGATTGATAATAATTACAATCAAATTTGGCACCGAATAAAAGCCAACAAAATACATAGTTGTAAATATCAACTTTACAATCTCCCCCTTTGGCTATTCCGTGACAAAACCCTAAAACAGACTCTAGACTTAAACGTGAGTTTGGGAACAAAGGCAAAACTCACTCACACCTAATCTAGAAGCTGAAAGGCTCTTGAAACATATGAACAAGTATCTCCTGAAACACAACAACATAATAATATCATTGTATGCAGAAAAACTTGAAAAGCATATAGAGTAATATTAGTATGATCAAGCAAAATGGAATAAAAACAATAGACTATGACAAGATCAAACAAGCAATCACTATACAAAAGTGATCACTATGCTTATTCACATAAGGAATGAACATCCGAACATGCAAGATGATAAGCTCATTTAAAGAGTATCATTTGCAAATCCAACACTCAACCAATGCGAAATACATGAAGTATTTGTATCTAGGAACAATCCTACATGGGCACAAGAGTGTTCATCACTCAACCAATGCATAGAACGTATATGCATCTAGGAACAATCCTACAAGGGCACAAGAGTGAGGTACTTAAGACATAATATCTTAAAAGTACAAGATAAATGCTACAAAAGCATTGAGAGAATCACAAAAATAAAACAGAAATAAAACTGAGATTAAACCAGAGTATTTAAGGCTAAAACATAAGCAGTAAAAACAATAAGCATAAAACATTAAACATAAGAATTGGTGGCTTCTTCTTCTAGCTTCTTCTCCCCTTATCACCATACTCCCCCTATTATAGGTCACCATACTCCCTCTATCAATGACATCATCTCCCCCTTTTTGTCATGGAATAGCTAGTCATTTTCTTCTAGCTTCCGTTGAATTTCGTCCAACTGAGTTTGGAGTGATGTGAACTGTGAATCAAGACGTCTGTGGTGAGAGTACATGATAGTCACCAGCCCGGACATCTTTGTACTAATCTCTTGAAGAGCAGTGGAGATATTGTTGAACTGTTCATCATAGGTACGGGTTGCAGAGCTCGATGTTCCCGACAGTGCATGACTTTCTTGCTTGGTGTTCTTCTTGGTGTGGCTCATACTCGCATGGAGAGATCGAATGTTAATTGGACTTGGCCTTGTGTATGGATGCTCATCCTCCAACGAACGGACACCTTTGAGCTTCAAAATCCTTGAAATAAGGCGACACATTAATATGTAAAAAATATGAGAGCACACATCAATCTCTACGTCAATGATCAGATCATTCAAAAACAGTGCTCGACCAAGATTCATATATCCGGTGTTGGACAAAGGATAGAGATTGCTACACATGATCATTGAGAGAAGTCTTAATTCGGGAGAAAGGGATGCTACATTGATTGACTTCTTATTGGAGGAGAATTCCAAATTGGCTCCTAAAGACTGTTTGAGATACTCTTCATCTGGGTTCAACTCATCATATACCGGCGGTATGGGGAGTATTAGCCGGTTAATGTGTAGAATTTCCGCCAAGTACATTGGTGTGACAGAAAAACATTTTCCTCGAACCTAACATTTTATCTCTTCTCCGACGACAATGGCATTGGCATAGAATTCCTTAACCATGTTCTCGTATGTATCCTTGAAAGTTGAAAGCAGATAGTTCCAATCTTTCGTGGCAAACCAAATGGGTATATTTATGTCCCTGAGTGATGGCTAATTAATGCCCCTTTCAACTAGCAAAGGAGCTCCTCGAAAATAGTTCCAATAGTTCTGAAAGGCAGCATAAGATCTAAACAGATCAGGGTCATAGACTTCAGTTGAAAAACGAGGCCTTTTTGACCTTGGTGAGGGTTCATCAACATCAATAATATGCTATTTCCCTTTGTTACTGCTTCCTTTCACTACGGGGCGTTTGAAAGGAGACATCTGCACAAATGTCACAAAGCAGATAGAAAATAAGTGCATAAACACAAAACTTGATTAGATTCAAGTTAGTTCCAAAAAAAAGTTAAAGTAACTTAAAACAGAGCATAATCAACTCTAAACAGCATGCTAAACAGAAATAAACACAATGCATGTGTGTGCATCTGTGTGTATGTGTTAATGCATGTGCATGCAGCAAAAGATGCATGATGGTGCAGCACCAGATGCATGAAGGGTACCTAGGTGTGTGCATGGCATGGCATTGAGGCACAAAATGGGCAAAGTGTGTAAAACACATGAACAATGACCATACTGAGTGAAACATGGTCAGACAAGTGAAAACCCATAGATTGAAATCACTTAATTCCAATTAGGCACAAAAATATCACTTGGACATTTTGACAAACACTTAGCATGCACAAATGTGCTCTAAGCATGAACAATGCATGAACATGTGAAAATCTACCCTTAATACAGTTAAAATGCCACAAGGGACCAACACAGATGCACAAAGGACAAATGGGACACAGCCCAAACAAAAGATTTGACAAACTTTCACCCAATTTAGAAAATGTTGTTTCAAAAAAAAAAAATCCCAAAATTGAAACCCTAACTCAAATTACAGCAAAAACTAAGAAAAATTTGAAGGAAAATGCTTTAGAAGACATACCTTGAAGTTGACAATGCAGAAAAGATGCTTGAAATTGATGGGTTTGAATGAAATAGAGATTTGGGTTGAAAAGGATTCGAAGGAGGTTATGTGAGGGAAGTGTTTGTGATTTGAAAAACTGTCACATCAGTAATATAAAACTGAAAACACGCATTTTTAGTGGGTTAGAGAGTAGCGAAACAGTCGCAAGATAGCCGCGAAAATGGCCACTGAAGCACATAAGCTTTCGCGAGAAGCACTAGGTCGCGAGACAGTCGTGAGACAGACGCAATACTCTCTGTCTGAATTTGGAAAAATCCAGTTTTTGCCAAACAACATTTTACAAGAAGCTGTTGGCCGCGAGGTAGTCGCGATACAGTCGCGAGAGTTTCTGTGTGACATGATGAAAAAATAATTTCCCTCAAACACTTTTCGCGGGAAGCTCTAAGTCGCGAGCTTCTCGCGAAACAACTCCTAAACCAGTTTTTGAAGAAAAATACAAAAATGCATTTTGAACAAAAACAAAGAACACAAAAGTATAAAATCACTTTCAAAAACAAATAAAACACTTAAAAAAAAAATTTGGGTTTGATCAACAAGTATTTGAGCATACACATCACATTTGAACATGTACAATCACACAAATGAGATAAGCATTCATTGAATCAAAGACTTGTGTGTTGTGGTGAAATAGTCCTTAGACCAGAGTGAAGCTTCAATGATCAATTCAATCGAGTCATACACAACTGATACGAAATCAAGTGGACTATCTCAATTATAGAAATGAGTATATATGACCTCCCACAAATTGATTACATAACTTAGAAGTTTTTCATTTGGCTTCTGCATAAAGCACAACAATTGATCCATTTTTGGACACAACACCTCTTTTTGAGATCGGTGCTTTGAATTTTTGATATTTCAATATTGATGATTAGCCTTTGGCATTTTGAGCACCATACATTTCAAAACATAAGTCGCTTTCCCTTTTTCCTAGTCAAATACTAGTATGTGCGATAGGCTTTTCCAGCTCAATATCTCTTTTCATTTGGAGATTTACATTTAGTGAGCTCTTTTACAAAAAAATAAAAAAATAAAGTGGGAAGAGATATAGACACAAGTCTATGCAAGTATCAAGACCATTAAGACTATTGACCAATCATTCATGACAAGCTTGAAGATCTATTTACAACAGTCACACATAATTTTCAAGATTTCTTCCACAAAGATAAATGTGCATACATAACAAGCTAAGCTTATAAATGCACTACGCCATAAGTACGAAGGTACTAGGCCAAACTCACATGTGACATACACAAAACAAGTGATCAAGCTTTTTGAGATTTTTCAATTTTTATGGGTTTTTGAATTTTTTGAACACACTCAAAAACAAATTGAAATAAAGAAAGATAAACAAAACAAAAAAACAAAAACAGGCACAAACCAAACAGGTAAAAGAAACATGCTATAAAATGAAGACAATGCATGATAAGATGCAACAGCAAGTGTCCTTAATCATCAGAAGAATTTATGCATGGACATGCTATAATGCTTATGCATGAGTACCCCTCTTCAGCCACACATCACGTGTGTTTGGGGTGATATCCTTGACGGATTGGGTACGAGAGTTTGGACTTTCAAACCTTTTGGTGAAACTCTCCAAGCAAATGGTGAAGGCGCCGATCATTTTCATCACGTCCGTCATTCTGGGATCACGGTTTTGGCTTCTTGATTGCTCACCACCCCAAGCTCTATCGTCATTTCTTCTTCCTTGTGATCAAGGAACACTTGCATTGTTGTCTGCTCTCAGCTTTTGACAGTTGTGTCTGGTGTGTCCTTGCAATCCGCAATAGTGACACACATAATCCATCCTAGGACCCCGTTGTGATCTTCGGAGAGATCTTCCTCTGGTTTCATGTTTGACCACAGATTGATTTCGGGGCTTATTCACCATTCGTTGCTCAGCCACATTCTTCTTCTTTACATCCTTAACTTTCTCAGGAATGGGCTCTTCTACAACCGTCTCGTTTGCCTTTACAAACTTTACTTCTTTGGTGACTTTGGCTGATGAGCAACTTCCTCCGGTGTATCCCAACCCGGACTTGTCTGATGAAGGTTTTTGAGATGATATAACATCTTCTAACTTCTGGGAGGAGACTCTCTCTATCTTGGCGTGAGCTTGCACTACTTCTTGCTTAAGAAACCTCACCTTCGTATAGGCTTCAGATAGCTCGCCATTTATTGTCTCAATCTCACACTTAGCCTTTTTATATCTGACCAAGAGACTTTTGTGGTCCTCTTCAGCTCTTTTCATCTTCCTCACAGCCGCCTTGGCTACCCTTGCATACTTTCCCGACTTCTCAAGTAGTAAAGAGTAATTTTCTTAAAGATTAGCTATATTCTCTTCCTCTTCAGCATTTGATTCTTCCACAATCCCAATAGACTCTGAGTCAGAATGCTCACCAAGCTCCTTCACAAGTGCACCCAAGTCATCCGAGGAATCCATATGAGCAATGGTCATGAAGACAGAGTAGTTTCCCTCTCCGTCACAGCTCTCTTCCGAGTCAGAATCAGAAGAGTCAAAATCACTGAGCGTTGTGGCATAAGCCTTGCCTTTTCCCCTTAGAAAATTTGGAGACTCCTTCTTTAGATGTCCATGGCCATTGCACTCATAGCACATAATGTCTGAAAGAGGTTGAGAATCCTTCTCTTCTTTCCTCTTAAACTCTTTCCTATCACCTCTTGAAGATGAAAACTTCCCTCTGTTGAACGGTTTACCATTGTTCTTCATCTTCAGAAATTTGCAGAAGTTCTTTGCAAGAAATGCTACTTCCTTCTCCACTCCATCTTCTTTGGAGGAATCATTTGTTCTTTCAGTGATGGTTTTAAGAGTAAGCGATTTACTTGTCTTATGGGAAGGCAGTCCTAACTCATATGTTTGGAGAGACCCAATTAGCTCTTAAATTTTGATCTCATCCAAGTCTTTACTCTCTTCTATGGCTGTAACTTTTGCTCTAAAACTTTCAGACAAGGACCTCAATATTTTTCTCACCACCTTAGTATCTTCAATCTTCTCCCCAAGATTGAGTTTAACAATTACAATTTCATTGAGCTTCCCATTGAATGAATCAAACGGATGATCATCACCCATCTTGAGCTCTTCAAATTCGGTGGTAAGCATCTGAAGCTTTGTGTCCTTAACTTTCTTTGCACCCTCATAAATAGTCCCCAAAATCTTCCAAGCTTCTTTGGCTACTGTCATATGAGAGATCCTGTGGAATTCATCAGGATACACACCACAAAAAACAGCATTTAAAGCTTTACAATTAGCATTGGCTACTGCGAGAGCTGCCATATCCCAAGTAGACTTAGGCGCCTCCAGCTTAGTCCAACCTATCTCAACCGCATCCCAAACGGTATCATCTATAGAGCATAAAAATGCTCTCATTCTGACTTTCCAGAACGCATAATTGTTCCCATCAAAAAATGGTGGAACATTGAGCGATTGAGAACGGTCCATCTCAAAATAGAGTCAAGGATCACACTCAGGTATTTAAACCATAGCAAGTGTACCTGCTCTGATACCAATTGAAAGCTCAAAAATGTGTTGAAAACACAAGAGCAATTTAGACCCCCAAATTAAAATTACGACTTGGTTGATTTTACACTAACTTAATACTAAGTGTGGAATAATGTAAACACAAGCGTATAAACAAGACAATTACTTTAATCCATATTTAAAGCAACACAACAGTAAAAATGAAATAAACAAGAGTAGGGAAGAAGGATGCAAACACAGATAACACCGAGACGTGTTATCGAAGAGGAAACCGAAGAACTCGGCGAAAAACCTCTCCGCCGCCCTCCAAGCGAAAATCGATCCACTAGACAATCAGTTGGGATACATGGGTTAGCAAGAGACCCTTTAAGCCTAATCTACCCGATGTACCTAAGCCCTCCAAGCTCCTACTCCAACAATGCTTCTCGGAACCATGTCTTGTCTAGCTCTCTGGATCCCGCAACAAGCTCCATGTTGCATCTACCATCCTTGGCTTCTTCCAATACTTCCCAGTAGCACCAAAACATCACACAACAGTCTCAAAGGGTATGATAAGTGTTTGAGCAATCAACCTCTCAATAGTATGGAAATGGAGAGGGAAGAGTTGAGGAAATACCACAAGCAAGTGTATAGAGAAAGGTGGGGATGACAATCTCTAATTCTCAATGTGTTTGGCTAGGGTTTTCTCTCTGAAGCATTCCTCAACATTTGTGGGTAATGAGGGTATATATAGGATAGGAACAGAAAGTGTGAGTCATTCAGTACAGGCTGGCAGAACAGATTGCCTCGTGGGTGTCTCGTGGGAAGGCCTTACCCGCGAAATACTCACGAAACACAGCTGTCTCCACCTGCGACATACCCGCGAGAATTCTTCAGCTTTCAAATACTTGAGTCTTCACACTCTCTCTCTATCACACAATCCTTACAACAAATCTCACAATAGATACAGGGTATAAACGATTGATAATAATTACAATCAAATTTGGCACGAAATAAAAGCCAACAAAATTCATAGTTGTAAATAACAACTTTACATCTACTATAACCTAGTTTAAGTGTATGTATATGAAACTTTCTCCTAAAGACTTGAACTTCGGTTCTTACCCCCATCCCATAAGAACTCATTCTTGTAAAGTGACCATCACACTAATAATGCACGGTGGTATAATGGCAGTACTTTTGTAAGTTCATGTTAATGGATATTTTCTCTCTTATTTTCCCAATTTGGAAGGAAAATAAATGATGGGCTCGAATAAAAAATCTTAGCCTATCCTTTTTTCCTCTCATTTTTCATCTTGACCAAACATTGGAAAGCCTGAATTTCCTCTCTCTTTTCCATGTTCTTTCATTTTCTCAACAACAACCAAAGGGCTACTTGTTGATAAGTTTTTCTTTACAAAAGAAAAAGGAAAAGTATTTCAAAATTTGCGAAAGTACTCTGTTATTTGGCTAATTTAGAATGATAAAGTCGTAAAGCCTTCTCATAAATGATTGTTGTCTTACTTGGCTAGTTGGCTAAAGGTTAAACTTTTCCAAAGAAAAAAAAAATGCAAAAAAAAAAAGGGATAAGACTGTCAAAAGGGTAAACAGTAATTTATGTTGGGAAAACTCCAATTGAGTAGTTATATAACATATAAAGACAGTACTTAATCCAAAAGCTCTTATGACTTTAAGTTCAACTATATTATATTAATCACCAACTAATTTCGTTATTATTCAATGTAGGATTTCACTCATATACATATACCCAACAATTTAATCCTCGTGATTGCATTTATTAAAATGTTGGAAAGAATGAAAAGTGGAAGAATAAAAAAGATTTTCTATCAAGCGTGTTTGGTAGAAGATGGTGTTAGGTTCTAAGACTTTAGGAACTAATGTATTAAAACTTCAATGTGTATTATGTTGGCAAACCATGATCAAAACATAGAGTTTATGTTTATGCTTGCTCAAAGTGTGGTTTTAATGTAAAATTGGTACCAAGTAATTGTAGGAATTATTATTCAAAATCTGCAAGGCTTGATTGATCGAAAATTAGGCTCGATCAATTGAACCTCATGAATCAGTAATTTTCTGCAGAATTATTAAACCAGCCCAAACATGTATGACGTGTAAGGTTTTGTGTTTCACTCCAAGTATAAAAGGAAAAATCATAGCTACATTTTAGAAGTCTTTATTAAGTTGTGTATTAAATCTTTTGTGAGATCTGAGAGGTGTTTACCTTCATATACACATATAGAGTATCAAGATCAAGATTTGCGTCAAGAACATGATGATATCTTCAGTTGCTGCATAAAGAACTATAAAGAAGATATGAAACCCTTGAGTGGGAACTCAAAATCACAAATAGGAGAACTTGTGGTTGCTGCAGATCAAAGAAAGAAGCAGTTCGTAGACTTGGAGCTGTCACGTGGTCGTGGTAGTAAAGTTTCTACTTAAGGTAGCAATAGGATGTTAGTGGTGTAAATTTTATTGTACAAACTTCAATTCTTTCATAGTAGATCTATTTTTTACCTTGAGGAAGTTAAATCCTCCCCAGGTTTTTTACCCGTTAGGTTTTCCTAGGTCATTATATCTTTGTGTTCTTTATTTTTCCGCATTATATCTTTTTACACATATTGGTTTAGCCTAGATCTAATTAACAAATTTGTTAATCAACTTGGTTTAGTATTAGGTTAAACATATTGTGTTAAGGAGTCTAAAAAGTAACAGATGGAAAAATGAAAAGATAAAAATTAAATTACTATTATACCCTTTTTGTAGTTTGAAACAATGAGATAATGACGGTAATTTTATAAGTTTATGTTTGTGGCAATTTTCTCTCTCCCTCTATCCCAAATTTGAAAAGAATTTAAATGGTGGACCAGATTGAAAATTCCCACTGACCCCATTAAATTTTTATCCCTTTCCATCTCAAGATTCTCGACTAAACAATGGACGATTATAGTTCTCTCTCCCTTTTCATCCCAACCAAATAATGGAAAATCATAATTTGCTCTCTCTTTTCCTTTCCCCTTTTCCTTCTTCTTTCATTTTTATAACAACCAGAGCGCTAAAAGTTGATTACTTTTTTCTTTACAAAAGAAAAAGGAAAAGATGTTTCAAAATTTGCAAAAGTACTCTATTAATTGGTTAATTTAAAATGATAAAGTAGTAAAGCCTTATTGTAAATGATTGTTTTGGAGCATTAGCATTGGTTAAGGTAAAACACCCAAAATGCTAAAGTGATCTACCAATAGCAGATCACTATAGCAATTCTACATTTTTTTAAAAAAAAAAAAAATTCTAAATCACTATTTTTTAGTATACCGAATGTTAGTGTTCTTACATACCTAAATCACTATTTTAACAATGAATGGATTGATTGTGTGTATATATTACTTGCATGAGGTTGTATTTTAAACAAGCATACATAAAAATATAATATTATATATAATTAAATTAAACCTTACGCTAACGAGTTTGTTTACAAACACAGTATTATGTTTGAATTTGGCTCGTTTCATAGTTGAGCCTAAACTTATGCTTAAACTTGACTTGTATGTTAAACAAACTAATATGAACAAACTTTTCCTAAACCAAACTCAAATTATTTATAAACAATTTGGTTCATTCACAATCCTACTTATAATAAAACAAAATTAAAAATCCTCACATACAATGGGATCTATACAAGAAGGACATTCTTCCATCCAAACGATAAAATCTTCGGCCCACATTTTCCATTCTCATTTTCCCTCTTTGTTTGGCTGGAATGATTGAAAAATGAAAGGATGAAAAATGTTAAGAAGATAGAAAAGTGGAAGGTTAAAAAAATATTTTCGTTTTTAATCATGTTTATTTGGTACAAAAGATGAAAAAAAGTTCAAAAATACTATTATACAATGGGATTATGGCTGTCATTTGTATGTTCATATTGATCGGCTATTTTCTCTCTTCTTTTTCCTCAATTTATAACGAAAATAAATGATGAGCCTGGCTAGAAAATCCCCCAACCAGTAACAACCTCTTTTTTTTTTTTTCCTCACTCTTTATCCCAACCAAACATTGAAAAACCATAATTTTTTCTCCATGTCCTTTCTCCTTATCTATCTTGTACCTATTAATTAACAACGACCAAAAGGTTACGTGATGTTTATTTTTTCTTTACAAAAGAGGGGGAAAAAAAGAAAAAAAAAAGGTTTCAGAATTTGCGAATGTACTATTACTTGGCTAATTTAGAATGATGAAACGGTAAAGCCTTATCGTAGATGATTGTTTTCTTGGCTGGTTGGCTAAAGGTTAAACTTTTTCAAAGAAAAAGAAAAAAAAATTTAAATAATCTCTGTGGCCGACAATGAACTGTAGTTATTCTAAATTTTTAATTATTGTCCGCCAAGCAACATGTACATAAGCTGTCCAGTGCATCACGGTGATGCTATATCGTTTGTCCGAAAACCTTCTATAGAAAAAAAAAATAAAATAGTAATAATAAACTACAGAGTCCATGGAAGAAAGTCAAGAAACTAATGTGAGTTTGAAACTTCTGATAGACACAGAAAGCCATAGAGTGCTTTTTGCTGAAGCGGACAAGAACTTCATCGACTTCCTCTTTCACATTCTGGCCCTGCCCGTCGGAACTTTCATTGCGCTTCTCACAAAGCAAGGAATGGTGGGCAGCTTGGGGAACATCTACGAGAGCATTGAAAATTTAAGTATCACTTACTTTCAACCAAACTTGAACAAAGAGACTCTCCTGAAGCCCAAAGTACACATCTCTGGTGGTGGTATTGGAGTCCCTCTCCTATTGCCAAACGTTGAATCGTCTTCCACATCATCCAAGAAATGGTATAGGTGCTCTAGAACCTACAACAGTAGCTGTTACTCATACGTTACTCATGACGACCGCGCAATCTGTCCATCGTGCAAGAACGTTATGAACAACGAGCTAAATTTCGTACACCCACCAAGCGCAACCAATGCGGGCTCTTCCTCCAGTGAGGGAGGATACGTGAAAGGAGTGGTTACATACATGGTGATGGATGATCTAGTGGTGAAACCCATGTCCACCATCTCTAGTCTCACTCTGCTTAACTAATGTCAAGGATGTAGGAGCCCTTGAGGAGAAAGTGGTCCGTTTGGGCATCGATGAGGTATGCCAATCATTCTTTTCTTTTTGGGCAAGAGTGCAATACTTATGTTTTGCTTTTCTTTTTTTTCCTGGCTAATGTTTGCTGTCACACAACCATTTTGTGCAAGAGTGCATTACTTAATAATAATCAACGCTTTTTGTTCTTTCCTTACGGTGAAATTTATTGCAAAATAACATTAAACTGGGGTATTAGTTGAAGCTATTCGAGTCCTAATTCCTAAACCATGATGTGAGAAAGAGACTGAAATTTGGAATTGATCGCTGATCCATCTCAATCCATGTCCATGTATGACAACGTTTCATGATATCTTATATTTGTTAGAATTATGTAATTAGATGATTAAATTTACCATCTTCTAACAACTTAAACTTTTGAGAAAATAAATAATTTAATGATGTGAACTACATACTTAGGTGGTGTTTGGATTGCGTCCACGTTTGGACGTTTTGCATTTTAGGCTTTTTTTTTTTTTTTTTTTTTTTTTTGATCATGGTTTGCCAATATTACACATTAGAGTTCTAAATACATAAATTCCTAAACCTTTAGAACCTAACAATGTGGTAAGGTGAGTAAATTTACGATCTCCTAACAATTTAGACTTTTAGAAAAATAGGTAATTTAACTATGTTAACTACGTACTTAATTATCAAAAGTCATTAAATATTCCAGCTGATACATGCAGGTGTTGTGGGTCATTCTCATTCCATCTCGACTTGGTATAGTATATATTGCTACGACGACGGAGTCAATCTATTCAAAATTCAAATGCAATCATTTATCTCTAATTCCATACTGAAATTAAAATATTGTATCCCCACTTTTTTCTCTTCAAGGTTGCTCATCTTTTAAAGGAGAAAGAAAAGAAAAAAGTTACAAAGAAATTTAATATCGTGAAAGTAATTCGTTTTTCTTCTTTTTGGAAAAAGATCTTCTCCATCTGCCTTTGAAATGTGTCACATTCAAGGAAAGAATTGGTATTTCACAAATTTAAGTGTGATTAATTATCATTTTTTTAATTAATTTATGTGGTTTGTTTTTAGGGAGTGAAATTGCTCAAGGCTTCTCTGCAGTCAATGAATGTTTTGACTGATGTCTTCCTCCCAATGTTGAAAATTGAAATAGAAAGTGTAATGTAACACGGAAGTGCAAGAGTTCTATGCCATTGCCAAAGATTAATTTTTCTTCTTTTTTTTTTTCGTTGCATATATGTTTTAAATGTCGGTCAAATCTGGTGTGGCAATGTGAAGGGCAATATGCTCTCTCTCTCTCTCTCTCTCTCTCTCTCTCTCTCTACTTGTGTGTGTTTTGTTGGAAGCTTGGTTAAGAAGCATTATCTCTAGTGATAGCTATGCCTTATTGCATCGATTGATCAACTAATGGATGCAATAGTTGGACATCCTCGGATGAGTTTCTTGGATGCCTTCCAAGGATATCAGCAGATACCTTTAGCCTTAGCTGATCAAGAAAAAACTGCTTTCCGTGCTCCCACTGGAAATTACCATTATCGGGTGATGCTTTTCAGCCTTAAGATTGCAGGATCCACATATCAAAGAATGGTGACACGGATGTTTAAGTCACAAATTGGGAGGAATGTGGAGGCATATATTGATGATATGGTGGTAAAGAGCAAGCAGATTGTAGAGCATTTAGTAGATTTAGGGAAGCTGTTCTCGATGTTGAGGGAATATAAACTGCGCTTAAATGCATCTAAGTGTTCTTTTGGGGTCATCTCGGGAAAGTTTCTAGGCTATATGATAATACACCAAGGAATTGAGGGTCAATCTAGATTAGATTAAAGCCATTAATAACTTGCATCCTCCTCAAAATCCTAAGGAGGTACATCCTGGTCAGAAATGAGAATGGGGTACAAAGATCTGTCTACTATGTTAGCAAGTCTTTGCATGAAGCTGAGATAGGCTATTTACCCTTGGAGAAGGTAGTGTTGGCCATTATACACGTCACGAGGAATCTTCCACATTATTTTCAAGCACATACCATGGTAGTGCTTGCCCAGCTCCCTTTATAAGCACTCCTACGAAAATCAAACTACACGGGCAGGATTACTAAATGGGAGACCATGCTGGGTGCCTATAATGTCAAATATATGCCTCGTTCTACAATAAAAGGACAAGTCTTAGCTGATTTCGTGGTGGAGTTTACAAAAAGTGTAGCAGATGAGGGAAAAGGAATAGTGGAGACTGACAATCTAGGTCTTCGTTGTCCCCACTTGGGAGGTGTACACTGATGGAGTAGCCAACAAAAAAAGAGCAAGGGTAGGGATTGTATTAATAACCCCCGAGAAGCTGGTGATGGAAAAGTCATTGCGGTTGGGTTTCCTAGCTATGAAGCTGAGTATGAGGCTTTGTATGAGGCTTTGTATGAGGCTTTGTGAACAATGAAGCTGAGTATGAGACTTTGTTAACTGGAATGACGATGGTTAACAAATTGAAAGGAGAAGTCATAGAGGTATATTTAGACTCACGATTGGTGGTGGGCTAGGTTAATGGAGAGTTTGAGGCTCGGGGTCATTTCAAGGGCTTTACTCTAAAGCAAATCCTGAGGGGACAAAACTCTCATGTAGATTCTTTGGCTATGCTAGAACCTTTCTGGGGTCAAATCTACCTCGGGTTGCTATTGTTGAAGACATGGCTAGTCCTAGTCTTATGGAGGAGCCCTTAGTTGGGGTACATAGTATCCAAGTTGGGCCAAGCTAGATGGACCCTTTGGTTACTTTCTTGAAACAAGGATTGTTACCTAAGGATAAGGGCGAGGAAGAGAAGATACATAGGAAGGCTCCCCGTTATTGGTTATCCGAAGAACAAAAGTTGTACAAACGTTCTCATTCAGGGCTATATTTATTATGTGTACATCCTGAAGTAGTGGAGCCCTTATTAGAAGAGTTGCATGAGGGAATATGTGGTAGTCATACAGGAGGGAGGTCTTTGGCCCACAGAGCTCTTACCCAAGGATATTGGTGGCTAAGTATGCAGAAAACTTTTCAAGATTCTATGAAGAAGTGTGATCATGAAACCCACTTTCCAACCCTTGGCCGTTTGCTTAGTGAGGCTTGGAGCCACAGGAAACCGAAGATGGCTCCTTGTCGGGACAAACTACTTTACTAAGTGGTAGAGGTTGAACCTCTATCCAATATTAGGGATGTGGATGCTAAGAAGTTTATATGGAGAAATATCATAACCAGGTTTGGAGTCCCACACACATTAATCTCAGACAATGGTCTTCAATTTGATAGTAAAGCCTTCCGAAGATACTATGGGGAGTTAGGGATCAGGATTAGGTATTCTACTCCAGCTTATCCACAAGAGAATGGTCAGGCCGAGGCTACAAATAAGGTCATAGTGTATGCATTGAAGAAAAGGTTGGATGACGCCAAAGGAAGATGGGTGGATGAATTGCCCCATGTGCTGTGGACTTATCGCACTAACCCCGAAGATCAACTGAAGAGACTCTTTTTTCAATGACTTATGGGGCAAAAGCAATAATCCCTGTTGAATAAGGATTCCCAACCCTAAAAATTGATCAATTCAGCGTTAAGGAGAATAATCACTTGCTCTCGGCCAGCTTGGATTTGGTTGAGGAAAGAAGAGAAGTGGCTGCAATAAAGATGGCGCATTATTAGCAGAGGCTTAAGCAAGGATATGACAAAGGAGTGAAGCTAAGGCCACTAGCCCCAGGAGATTTAGTTTTGAGAAAGGTGGCAAGAGGAATTTATGAATAAACTTGTGTATCATTTTTTTTTTCGATAGAAAAAAAATGGGTTAGGAGCGACTAGTGTGGCTTTCCTATCTGCGTGCCACCATAGTACCCTAACTTCTCTTCAGCTAAGACCCTATTGTGTATGCAATACCATAGTACTCTAACTACTTTCTGGCTAAGACCTTGTTGTGTATGCAATACAAAGGTATAAAGAACATCAATGAATTGCTAATATGTGTAAGGGGTAACTTGAATCCACGACTTAGGTCGTGCTGGCTCAGATGCCTTACCACTAGACCACCAACCCTATTGGTATAAACTTGTGCATCATGACACCATGAAAAGGAAAGAAACAAATGAAATGGTTAATTACCATTTTGGTCCCTATGTTTGCTTTATGTTCAAAATGGTTTCTAATGTTACAAATGTGTCAATTTAGTTCATAATCTTCCGGTATTATGTCAAAATAATCTCTACTATTAAATAGTAAATGAAAAACGTTAACATAGCTAACGGTGATATTAAAATATTATTTTGTATATAATCTAAATTGCCACATAGGTTTCACATGTTCTTAATTAATTAAATTAAAAACAAAACAAAAAAAAAAATTATTTGGAATTGGTTTATTTTCAAGCTTAAAATGTGAATTACCACTAGTCCACCAAGCTTAAAATGAAAATAAGCTTAAAAACTATTGATCAATATTTTTTTAGAAGAAAACTTTATCAATATATATATATATATATTTTTTGGAGAAACAACTTTATCAATAGTTGATTGGCATAAATGGCGTGAAATTGTTTTTAAAGGATGAAAACATATAAAAACTAGTCGCTAACCCGTACAATGCACGGGATAGTTAAATAAAAATTAAAAGTATTTATTTTACTTAAAAGTCTATGACTTGACGTGAAAAAATGTATAACTTGAAAATGAATGAAAATAAGTAATTTTTTGTTCCATATAATGGTTTAGAAAAATTCTTTTTCTTTCATATAATTGGTTCCACATAACACATCCTGTTGTGGGATATTTTATGATGATGACTTCACACAATACTCAACTACAATTAAATCTACTATCCACCACCAATCTAATCTATGTTATCTTGATAGTAAATCTACAAATTGCATTCTCATATCCTCCATCATTTAGAAGGTAACTGGAGTAATGATTGTATGTAATGTATAAATTTGATTCTTTTAAAATATAAAATTATTATGATAGATGATTAAAATAATTAAAATAAAATCTAATGTTCTGTAAATTATTTGAAATAAAATTTTAAATTTCTTAAAACTTAGTTAATAGAGTTTCTATTTTACCTAAAAGTGAACTATCATAATTAATGAGAATTTAACCATTTTTTGCAAAGATAAGATAATCATAGGCCCAATTTTTATTTTATAGTATAGGATGTTACAGTTATATTTGTACCATGTATAATACGTTAGTCCATTATGATAGTTCCAAATAATATCCTAATACCTATTTCTATGAGTTTTCTTTTTAATAATGCCATAAAGGATGGAGTTTAATAGAAGTCATTTAAGATCCAACGTATTAAATAATTAAAAAAATTTCAAAAGTCTTTTAATTGTAAATTTTTTAAATCATAAAATAGACTCTATCTAAACTCTAAAGGAAAGCATTCGGAGTGATCACATCATTGATACCATGTCATGATGGTTGCAAATAGCAATATTATTATTCCTGATTAATAAATGAATAATGAAACTAAGAATTAACAATTTAACAATTCAAATACCAAGTTTAAACTACAACAATACATATACAAAAGACTCCAAATATTAGAATACTTTTGGTATTTTCATTATTCAATCAAAACCAAAGTTCCAAAGATAATTTCAACTCAATTAAACCTAATACATACATACACATGAACATAAAGAATTCCAAAAATAAAAACAACAATCTCCAAAAGCCTCTACCTAATACAGTAGCTATTATTATTATTATTATTTTTCAGATTATTAACCAAAATATCTCTCATATATGTTAACATTAAACCTGATAAGAAAACTTTACATACCAATGAATAACCCCCATTGGCTGGGTATCAGAGTCAAAACATAATCATATTGTCCAAAATCATATATATCAATCAGAATTCAAACAATATATATATATACACATATATAAAATCATATATTCAGTAATCAAATATATTTTTGATAATCCTTTACTCTTTACTTTAAATCAGTAATACAATTGAAAAAAATTGTAGCAATTATAAACAATTTTCATTAGTTAAGATGGCAAATTCTTTTGGGAATTCGCTATTCAACTGCCCCTATTGTAAAAATTTAAAACATCCTTCCCCATTTATGAGATTCTGGTTGGAATATTGATTGCTTCAACGACCATCTAACATCACTTTATAAATTTCCTTGAACAACCCCTTGCTGAATAGTTTCTCTAATAATGTCAGGATGCTTATAAAAGGAAACTTTTGAGTAACACAGCTAGTACCACTGAAAACTGAGGCAAGGTCTTTAGCCAAAAGAGAGAAAGAGAGAGATTACTGAGGCAAAGTAACTAGGGTGGCAAAATGATGAAGGTTGAGGTCACTGTCATTTCAAAAGAAACCATCAAACCATCTTTACCAACATTGCACCATCTGAAACCCTACAAACTCACCCTCTTGGATCAGGTCACTCCTGCAACTTATGTTCCCACAGTCTTCTTCTACCCCATGACCAATCTCAATCTCGACATGTCCCAAATTATTGCACAACTTAAAACTTCCTTATCAGACACCCTCAATATCTTTTACCCATTTTCTGGGAACATAAAAGACAACCTTTTCATCCATGAGTTTGACACAGGTGTTCCCTTTGTGGAAGCTCATGTTAATTGTTCCATGTCTGAGTTCCTTAAGCACCTAGAAACAGACTTATTGAGTCTATTTGTTCCTTACCATGCCTTTTGCAAGGAAACAAATACTACTGTAGGTCAAATGGCTGTTCAATTGAACCTCTTTGATTGTGGTGGAATAGCAATCGGGTTGAGCTGCTCACATAAGATTGCAGATGCAACAACTGCAAGTATTTTCCTTCATTCTTGGGCTGCCACCTTTACTAGGTCTCCAGAAAAAGTTATACATCCAAATTTCTCTGAAGGATCAATCATGTTTCCACCAAGAGATTCACTTCCACAAAAGTATATAACTACAATGGAAAACTTGTGGTTCAAAGAAGGTGATTATGTTACGAGAAGGTTTGTGTTCCATGAAAAAGCAATAGCTACTCTAAGGTCCAAAGCGAAAAGCGAACTAGTTCCAAAACCAACACGCACTGAGGCATTGACATGTTTCATTTGGAAACACTGCATGGCAGCTTCTAAAGCCGAATCAGTTGGGCCGAAAAATAAATCCATGACCATACTGGTCCAAGCAGTGAACTTGAGGACACGAATGAAGCCACACATGTCAGATGCTTCAACTGGAAATATATTTTGGTGGGCACCCACTGCAGCTGATTTGGCTATGGAAGAGAAAGAGTTGCATGAATTGGTGGGCTTTGTAAACGAATCCATCACAGGGTTTGATAGCGATAGTGCGGAAAGTTTGCAAGGAGATGAAGGTTTTTTGGCTTTCTCCAATTTCTTTGACGAAGTAGAAGATATATTTTCTGCAGAACCAAAACCAGATGTTTGTGCGGTTACATGCTGGCTTAGGTTTTTTAACGATATTGATTTTGGTTGGGGGAAGCCATTTTGGGTTGGTATCATGGGGAAAGTTGGCCCTGCATTTAGAAATTTAATAATATTAAGTGAAACCCCATGGGGTGATGGGACTGAGGCATGGGTGACCCTGGAAGAGAAAGAAATGGCTATATTGGAGAATGATCCTAAATTTCTTGCATGTGCTTCCCTAAATCCTAGCATCTCAATCTCCCTTTAAAATCTTTGGATGTGTTTCTGTTTGACGCCAAAGATAAATAAAATAGCAGTGGTTGCTAGTACGTAAGTTTGAGAATTACAATAAATCATTAATAAATTGGTCTATGTGTCATGGTCTTGAACATTACATCGAATCATAAGGTTTCACTTCAAGTGTAAAATGTGAAAGGTTGTGTACCTTTTTTTTTTTTTTTTTTTTTTCTTGATGTGATGAAAGGCTGTGTACATTGTTGAATGTGAAGTAATAAAAAAATGGGAAATTATTGGAGTACTAGTAAGGCATACTGCTAAATATGTAAGTTTAAAAGGAATTCTAATGTGTATTGATTTTTTTTTCCCTTTTTATTCCTTTCCTTAATCAAATGTAATGAAGTTATTAAGTTGTAACAAAATTTTATATAAGTACAAAAAAGCAATATAGTTTTCATACACGTGTATTTAGACATAGATATTTCTGAATGTTTCAATGTTATAAAGTTTGACCAACTCCATATTGTGCCAGTGACAGTGTTATGAAGTTTAGAATAATCTTATCATCAAGAGTGACACCATATGTTGAAACTGTTGAAATATTTTTATAAAGATTACAATATTATTTTTAAATGTTGATTTAAGTGTGTTAATAGAAATCAGTTTCTTTCTTTGATGTCTTTCCTATTGTGACAAGGTTCTCAGACCTGGACCGGATCGTACGATCCGAACCGGTTAACCGCTAACCCCTCATCATTCTGGTTCTTTTAACTTTAAGAACCTCTCTATGTGAAAAATGCACGAAACCGCTCGAACCACGGTCAAACCATACGGTTCTAAGAACCATGGCCAGTTTTAGAGGTTTGCACGGTTCCATTTTTTTACTATATTTGACCAAAAAACTGATCTCAATCCATAAAGAATTTGAATATAAAAAATACAAAAACAAATTGTGAGAGAGAAAAAGAAAATAGAGAGCGGGTCTTACGGCTCAGGCCAAGCTCTTTAAAATAAATAAATAAATAAATAAAATAAAAAATAAAAAACACCTAACCCATCGCTGACGACGCAGCTCCTTCTTCTTTGTTTCTTCACTACTTCTTCTTTCATTCTTCATGGTCTCCTGCTTTTAGTTTAAGTAGATGACTTCTTTCAACATTATTTTTGCTTTTTAGTTTAGTGAGCCTAGCACGTGTGACATGACAAAGCCTTGAAAATGACAAAAATGAGTTTGAAAGTTTTTGACTCATTGCCCCTCCCCAACGTGAATATTAATATTGTTGAAAACTGAGATAAGTTTGGGCTGAATTTTACTGTAGTGATAAGATTGCTAGTTGGTTTGATAAGTAGTCATCCAATATATGTTTGCTAGAGTACAAGTGTTTTTTCACTTTTGATACAATGCATCCATCTATTCTTTACAACCACATACCATAAATATAGTCAAGCAAAGCATATAGGCTTGAATAGGCTTTGAAGATGATTGACAGCTTGCTTTCTGTCAACCACTCTTTTTAAAATTTCGTTGGGCTTCTTATTTAATCAATTTTGTAAAGCTTTAAGTCTTTATCCGGCCACTCCTCTAGCTTTTGTTTATTTTTTTTTTTATTTTAAAAATTTTCATAAAGAGTTGAATATTCAAATGGGCTTTGGCATAAAACAATTGATTGGATGTTCTAATGGGCTTAAGCATAACTTGAGATAATTTAGACATAAACTCTTATAAAAGGATTAAAAAAAGTAAAATATTGAGTTTTATCAAACAATATTTATGTTTGCTTAAGATTTCATATTTTTTATTTGCCTTATGAAAGTTGTGATATAAAAAAGACATTTGAAAATTAGATCTTTATATTTATTTAGACTATTTTAGTTCATTTTTCTAATTATATTAATTTAATATTTTAATTAATATTTTAAATAATTATTAAATTAATTATGATGTCATCACGGTTTGACCTTGGTTCGACCTCGGTTTGACCTTAAAAATCTTGATCCTCTCTCTTTTACGAGTTCAATGAACGATCCGGGTCTGAAAACCTTGAATTTTGAGTTCACCAAATTAATGCATATTGATTAGCAAACCATTCCAAAAGTTGGTGCACCTGATGTAATTCCTTATTAAGTATTTTCTTTTAAAACTCAAACATTTTTTAAATTGCGTGGGTTCCAATTAGCTCAACTGGTAAAGTCTCTGATGGTTGTATAAGAGATCTGGGGTTCAATCCCCGCCTACACCAAAAACTGAATGGTGTCTTGGTTTGATAATAAAGAGCAATTATCAGGAGCGAACGACATAGGTTGAAACTCTCTCAAAATTTTTTTTTTCTAAATTGCTAATCTGATAACAATAGCCAAAGAATCAAAGTAATAAACATGAGAATTTATTTCTAACATTTATCTCGTTAAATGTATTTTAATTTGGCATGGATTCTTTACTTTTGAATAGTATTCTATATCCGGCCATATGTGGGAGAGAAAACCATTATTCTCATGGGCATTATTTTCATGTAAAAGATAAAACTCTTTACATATTTGCTAAGTCAAAATCCTAGTTTTATGAAAATAATATATCCTTGTATATACTATATTTCTGGGTAAAAGAAAGGTACTATTAAGAGCTATAGATCCTTTAAGCAATGTAGGCTTGTAAGAATAATTAGTGAAGGTGGCTGGGTTGTTGTATCCTGGGGGTAGCATGCACAATGTTTTAGTCTACTACACCGAAAAGCCCATAGATGAGTGTATCATCTCAACACAGTTGCATGGTCCATGCTTCAACTCCGCCATTTAAAAACATATATGAATTGACGGTAATTGCTTCTATTGTTATGTTATTAATTTGAAGCATCATCAAGGAAATATCTCTTTATTGTTCTCTAATTTTACGGTAAATTCTAATTTATGTGAATTTTAATCATTTATATGATATGTTGAATGTTATGAAATTCAATCTATTTTATTAATTATTGTTCTTAGGAACAACAATTTGAGACGAACCAATGTTTATGGTAAATATGATGTGAGTATATATATTCTTATTATATATATAAATTTGACAAATTAGAGAACTCACTATATATAGATATATATGTTAGGTTCTAAAGATTTAGGATTTTATGTATTTAGAACTCTAATTTGTATTGTTGGCAAACCATGATCAAAACAGGTTGTTTAGTCTTGTTTAGGCTTGCTCAAAGTTGGGTCTTTCATGTAAAGTTGGAATCGAGTGGCTGCAGATGCATTGGTGCATTTCGACCTAGCTCGATCGATCGAAGAAAAGACTCGATCGATCGAATCTTGGGCAGAATGTTTTTCTGCAGAATATTCCAGCTCAGCCCTAATTCATTAAATGTTTTGGGTTTTCTGTTTTTACCCTAGGTATATAAAGAAAAACCCTAGCCACGTTTTTAGAGTTGCTCCAGTTGAGTTGTTGCTCATACTTTGTTGTTTTGTGTAAATCTCTTGTGAGATCTAGAGGATCTTTCCTTTGCACAAAGCTTAGGGTTTTCAAGGTAGAGATTACTTCAACATCTTGATGATCAACTCAGTTACTACCATAGAAGCTTAAAGATTATCAAGCGTGGATGCTTGTAGCTGATTGGAGAATCTAAGAAAGAAGGAGTCCGTGGATTCGGAGCTTGCACGTGGTCATGTCAGTAAGTTCTACTGGTGGGTAGCATTAGGAAGTCAAGCGGGGAGCTTGTAAGTCCTTTTGTATGAACTTCGATTCTTTCGCATAGTGGATTCAGGTTAACCTTGAGGATAGCTAGGTCAAATCCTCCCCAGGTTTTTACCGTTTAGTTTCTTGGGTGATCATATCATTGTGTCTTTTATATTTCAGCTGTTTTATACTTTTGATATGATTGTTTGTTTGTGATAACCTAGAATTGCTGAAATTGACTAAGTTAATCACTTGGCTAATTAACTAGGTTAATCTAGTTGTTTTAAGAGGCCTAAAACCGTTCAAGTGGTATCAGAGTAGGTAGCTCTTTTGTTTGAGATTTTTTTGATCTCAGAGCTAATCCTTGACCTCTGTTGTCATGGAGCATGGACACTCTCTTGTTGTTCCTCCTCACTTTGATGAGAATAACTATGGTTATTGGAAAGTAAGGATGAAAGCATTCCTGAAATCTATTAATGAGAGGGTTTGGAATTCCATTGAATACGGATGGCAGAAGCCCACTACTCCTGTAAGTGAGTGGCAAACTTCTGAAAAAGAAGCAACAGGCTTCAATAGCAAAGCTATGAATGTCATCTTCAATGCTATTTCTATGGAGGAATTTAAGAGAATCTCTAATGTTGAGGTTGCTCACACTGCTTGGAAAATCCTCCAAACTATGCATGAAGGCACAAAGGCAGTAAAGATTAATAAACTGCAGCAATTGACTTCTAGATTTGAAAGCATTAGAATGTCTGATGATGAATCTTTTGATGACTTTATGCTAAATTAAATGATATTGTTAATTCTGCTTTTAATTTGGGTGAAATCTATGATCAACTTAAAATTGTTAGGAAGATTCTTAAATCTTTAACTGAAGACTTTAGATCCAAAGTGACTGCCATTACTGAGAGCAAGGATGTGGACACCATCCCCGTTAATGAGCTTGTAGGATCTCTTCAGTCCAATAAGTCTGACCTACCCAAAGTGAACAAATCCAAATCAATGGCTCTCAAGTCAGTTGATGATGTTGATGCTGGTGGATTTGATGATGAGCTCCCTGCTACAGAGATTACATACCTTGCCAAGAACTTTAGAAACTTTCTTAGGAAAAACAATAGAAATGCAAGAGGTACAAACACTGTTGAACCTAGAAACTTTAGGAAGAATGATCCCACTAAGGTTAATAATTTTGAAAAATCTAGAGAAAAAGTTGGTTAATCTTCAAATAATCCTTTGGGTGCTCAGTGTTTTGGCTGTCAAGGGTATAGTCATGTGAAATCTGAATGTCCTACATTCTTGAGACCTAAGGGTAAAACTATGGTTGTAACCCTTAGTGATAATAAGTTTCTAATGATGAGTCTGGATGTGACGATGATGGAAACTTCATTGCTTTCACTGCTACTGCTGTAGTAAATAAAAGCATATCTGTTGAAGGGAGCCCTTCTGATGGGGAACTCTCTGAGGATGCAGGTCTTCAAAAGGCCTACAATAAACTTTGTAAAATTGCTATAAAGGATGCTATGAATGTTGAACTTGGATTGAAGAAAATTGAATCTCTTGAGCTTGAAAAAAAGAATTTTCTTGTTAACTTGTTTGATGCTAATGATCTTTTGAACAATGTCAAATCTGAGAACATGCTCTTGCTTGATAAAGTTAAAACTTTGGAACATGATTTATCTATTGCTAGAACTACTAGTTCTATGAGTGATGGGAACGTACTATTAATGTGATTATTCGTAGTAGATGTATTCTTGAAAGTTCTGATTCACAGGTGAAATACAAGGTTCTTGACAATAGTAAGGATTTATAATAGATGAATTGTTTGTGTCGGTAGTAAGAATTTATTTTTAATGTTTTGTCATTTATCATGGTAAAGATTTATTTTATCTAAAATTTTGGTTTGGCTTAGATATATCTCTTTCATAATGTACAACCTTGTATTGTAGGCGAAGTTCTTAACAATTTGGTACTAGATAGTAGTGTAATGTTTGTGTGTGAACGGTTTTAGACCCCTTAACACACAACCAGATTGAGTAGCCTAGTTAATTAGCCAAGTTGTTACTTAGTCAAATGAAGCAATTCTAGGTTAAAACAATCAAACAATCATATCAAGAATATATAGCAGCGGAATAATAAATAACACAAGATATGATCACTTAGGAAAACCAAACCGGTAAAAAACCTGGGGAGGATTTTACCCACCAATCCTCAAGGCAAAACTGAATTCACTATGAAAGAATCGAAGTTCATACAAAAGGACTTACAAGCTCCCCGCTCGACTTCCTAATGCTACCTACCAGTAGAACTTACTGACACAACCCCCTGCAAGCTCCGAATCCACAGACTCCTTCTTTCTTGAATTCTTCAATCAGCTACAAGCACCCACGCTTGATATTCTTTAAGTTTCAATGGTAGCAACTTAGTTAATCATCAAGATGTTGAAGTAATCTCTATCTTGAAAACCCTAAGCTTTGTGTAAAGGAAAGCTCCTCTAGATCTCACAAGAGATTTACACAAAACAGCAATGTATGAGCAACAATACAACTGGAGCAACTCTCAAAACGTAGCTAGGGTTTTGCCTTATATACCTAGGGCAAAAACATAAAACCCTAAACGTTTTAATGAGTTAGGGCTGAGTTGGAAAAACTACAGAAAACGCAATCTGGTCGACTTTCGATCGATTGAGTCTATTCTTCGATCGATCGACCCAGGCCGAAATGCCCCAATGCATCTACAGTCTCTCGATTCCAACTTTACAATAATTAATCAACTTTGAGCAAGATTAAACAAGACTAAACATATTGTTTTGATCATGGTTTGCCAATATTACAAATTAGAGTTTTAAATACATAAATTCCTAAACATTTAGAACCTAACAGTGTGTACTGGTGATCCCAAGCAATCTTTTGATTACTCTTAATTATATGCAAGTACCTATTACGCATATAATTTTTTTTTCCAGTATAACTAACATTAATTTCTTTTTTTTCGATTTTCTTGATGTTCAAATAAGTGATAAATTTGCTCATTACAGTTTTAAACTAATTGCTATTCTTGGTGCATATATAATTTTATGTGACTTGTTGTGGTGATGGATATATTGTTAAAAGTGATTTGGATGTACTATTAATGTCGTTATTGGTGGCAGCTGTATTCTTCAAAGTTCTCATTCCCAGGAGAACTACGAGGTTCTTGACAGTAGTAAGGATTTATGATGGATGGAATGTTTGTGTCGGTAGTAAGGATTTATTTTTAATGTTTTGTCATTTAACGCGATAAAGATTTAATTTTTCTAAATTTTGGGTTTGGTTTAGATATATCTCTCTCATAATATACAATCTCATATTGTAGGCAAATCTCTAGACTATTTGGTACAAGATCATAGTGTAACGTTCGTGTGTATTAGTGGTCCCAACCAATCTGTTGATTAGTCTTAATTATGTGCAAACACCTATTACGCATATAATTTTTTTCCAGTATAACCAACATTATTTTTTTTTCTATTTTATTGTGCATATGGAAATAAGTGATAAATTTGCTCATTATATTTTTCAATTAATTGCTATACTTGGTGCGTATATAATTTTATGTGACTTGTTGTGGTGATGGATATATTGTTTTGAGTGATGGGGATGTACTATTAATGTAGTTATTTGCGACGGATGTTTTCTTAAAATTTCTCATTCACAAGAGAACAACAAGGTTCTTCGCAACAGTAAGGATTTACGATAGACGCAATGTTTGTGTCAGTACTAAGGATTTATTTTTAATTTTTTGTCATTTATCATGGTAAACATTTATTTTATCTAAATTTTAAGTTTGGTTCAGACATATCACTTTCATAATATACAATCTCGTATTGTAGGCAAAGTTCATAACAATTTGGCACTAGATAACAGTGTAATGTTTGTGTGTATTGGTGATCCCAATCAATTTGTTGATTAGGCTTAATTATACGCAAGGACCTATTACGCACATAATTTTTTTCCAGTATAACCAACATTAATTTTTTTTTTCTATTTTAATGAGGTTGAAATAAGTGATAAATTTGCTCATTATAGTTTTCATTTAATTGCTATTCTTGGTGCATATATAATTTTATGTGACTTGTTGTGGTGCTGGATATATTGTTATGAGTGATGGGGACGTACTATTAATGTGGTTATTGGTGGTAGATGTATTCTTGAAAGTTCTCATTCACAGGAGAACTACAAGGTTCTTGACAATAGTAAGGATTTATTATAAATGCAATGTTTGTGTCGGTAGTAAGGATTTATTTTTTAATGTTTTGTCATTTATCATGGTAAACATTTATTTTATCTAAATTTTAAGTTTGGTTTAGATATATCTCTTTCATAATATACAATCTCGTACTGTAGGCAAAGTTCTTAACAATTTGGCACCAGATAACAATGTAATGTTTATGTGTATTGGTGATCCCAACCAATCTGTTGATTAGGCTTAATTATACGCAAGGACTGATTACGCACATAATTTTTTTCCAGTATAACCAACATTAATTTTTTTTTTCTATTTTAATGAGGTTGAAATAAGTGATAAATCTGCTCATTATAGTTTTCATTTAATTGCTATTCTTGGTGCATATATAATTTTATGTGACTTATTGTGGTGCTGGATATATTGTTATGAGTGATGGGGATGTACTATTAATGAGGTTCTTGGTCGTAGATGTATTCTTGAAAGTTCTCATTTACAGGAGAACTACAAGGTTCTTGACAGTAGTAAGGATTTATGATAGATGTAATGTTTGTGTCGGTAGTACAGATTTATTTTTAATGTTTTGTCATTTATCATAATAAAGATTTATTTTATCCAAATTTTGGATTTGGTTTAGATATATCTCTTTCATAATATACAATCTCGTATTGCGGGCAAAGTTCTTGACAATTTGGTATTAGATCATAGTGTAATGTTTGTGTGTATTGGTTGTCCCAACCAATCTGTTGATTAGTTTTAGTTATATGCAAGCACCTATTACGCATATAATTTTTTCCAGTATAACCAACATTATTAATTTTTTTCTATTTTATTGTGCCTGTGGAAATAAGTGATAAATTTGCTCATTATAGTTTTCAACTAATTGCTATTCTTGGTGCATATATAATTTTCTGTGACTTGTTGTGGTGATGGATATGTTGTTATGAGTGATGGGGACGTACTATTAATGTGGTTATTGGTGGTAGTCGTATTCTTGAAAGTTCTCATTCGCAGGAGAAATGCAATGGTCTTGACAATAGTAAGGATTTATAATAGATGCAATGTTTGTGTCGGTAGTAAGGATTTATTTTTAATGTTTTGTCATTTATCAGGGTAAAGATTTATTTTATCTACATTTTTGGTTTGGTTTAGAAATATCTCTTTCATAATATACAATCTCGTATTGTTGGCATAGTTCTTAACAATTCGGTACTAGATAATACTGTAATGTTTGTGTGTACTGGTGATCCCAACCAGTCTGTTGAGTAGTCTTAATTATATGCAAGTACCTATTATGCATATAATTTTTTTCCAGTATAACCAACATTAATTTGTTTTTTTTCGATTTTATTGAGGTTGAAATAAGTGATAAATTTGCTCATTATAGTTTTAAACTAATTGCTATTCTTGGTGCATATATAATTTTATGTGATTTCTTGTGGTGCTGGATATATTGTCATGAGTGATGGGGTCGTACTATTAATTTGGTTATTGGTGGTTGATGTATTCTTCAAAGTTCTCATTCATAGGAGAACTATAAGGTTCTTGACGATAGTAAGGATTTATTATAAATGCAATGTTTGTGTCGGTAGTAAGGACTTATTTTTAATGTTTTGTCATTTATCATGGTAAAGATTTATTTTATCCAAATTTTTGGTTTGATTTAGATATATCTCTTTCATAATATACAATCTCGTATTGTTGGCATAGTTCTTGAGACGTTGGTACTAGATCATAGTGTAATGTTTATGTGTATTGGTAGTCCCAACAAATTTGTTGATTAGTCTTAATTATATGCGGCACCTATTACGCATGTAATATTTTCCAGCATAACCAACATTATTAATTTTTTTCTATTTTATTGTGCCTGTGGAAATAAGTGATATATTTGCTCATTATAGTTTTCAATTAATTGCTATTCTTGGCGCATATATAATTTTCTGTGACTCGTTATGGTGATGGATATGTTATTATGAGTGATGGGGACGTACTATTAATGTGGTTATTGGTAGTAGATGTATTGTTGAAAGTTCTCATTCACAGGAGAATTACAAGGTTCTTGACAATAGTGAGGATTTATTACAAATGCAATGCTTGTGTCGGTAGTAAGGACTTATTTTTAATGTTTTGTCATTTACCATGGTAAAGATCAGTTTTATCTAAATTTTTGTTTTAGTTTATATATATCTCTTTCATAATATACAATCTCGTATTGTTGGGATAGTTCTTAACAATTTGGTACGGGATAATAGTGTAATGTTTGTGTGCATTGGTGATCCCAACCAATCTGTCGATTAGTCTTAATTATATGCAAGTACCTATTACACATATAATTTTTTTCCAGCATAACCAACATTAATTTGATTTTTTTTTTTTTTTTTGATTTTATTGAGGTTGAAATCTGTGATAAATTTGCACATTGTAGTTTTCAACTAATTGCTATTCTTGTTGCATATATAATTTTGTGTGGTTTGTTGTGGTGACGGATATATCATTAAAAGTGACGTGGATGTACTATTAATATCGTTATTGGTCTTGGATGTATTCTTGAAAGTTCTCATTCCTAGGAGAACTACAAGGTTCTTGACCATAGCAAGGATTTATGATAGATGTAATGTTTGTGTCGGTAGTAAGGATTTGTTTTTAATTTTCTTTCATTTATCATAATAAAGATTTATTTTATCTAAATTTTGGGTTTTGTTTAGATATATCTCTTTCATAATATACAATCTCGTATTGTAGGCAAAGTTCTTGACAATTTGGTACTATATCATAGTGTCATGTTTGTGTGTATTGGTGGTCCCAACCAATCTGTTGATTAGTCTTACTTAAATGCAAGCACCTATTATGCATATAATTTTTTTCCAGTATAACCAACATTATTAATTTTTTTCTATATTATTGTGCTTGTGGAAATAAGTGATAAATTTGCTCGTTATAGTTTTCAATTAATTGCTATTCTTGGTGCATATATAATTTTATGTGACTTGTTGTGGTGAAGGATATATTGTTATGACTGATGGGGATATACTATTAATGTGATTATTAGTGGCAGATGTATTTTTGAAAGTTCTCATTCACAAGAGAACTACAAGGTTCTGGACAATAGTAAGGATTTATGACAGATGCAATGTTTGTGTCAGTACTAAGGATTTATTTTTAATTTTTTGTCGTTTATCGTGTTAAAGATTTATTTTATCTAAATTTTGGGTATGGTTTAGATATATCTCTTTCATAACATACAATCTCGTACTGTAGGCAAAGTTCTTAATAATATGCTTCTAGATAACAGTGCAATGTTTATGTGTATTGGTGATCCCAACCAATCTGTTCATTAGTCTTAATTATATGTGAGGAACTTTTACGCATATAATTTTTTTCCTGTATAACCAACATTAATTGTTTTTTTTTTCAATTTTAAAGTGGTTGAAATTAGTGATAAATTTGCTGATTATAGTTTTCAATTCTTTGCCATTCTTGGTGCTTATATAATTTTATGTGACTTGTTGTGGTGATGGATATATTGTTATAAATGATGGGGATGTACTATTAATGTGGTTATTGGTGGTAGATGTATTCCTGTAAGTTCTCATTCACAAGAGAATTACAAGGTTCTTGACAATAATAAGGATTTATGATAGATGCAATGATTGTGTCGCTAGTAGGGATTAATGTTTAATGTTTCATCATTTATCCTGTTAAAAATATATTTTATCAAAATTTTTGGTTTGGTTTAGTTATATCTCTTTCATAATATTCAATCTCATATTGTAGGCAAAGCTCATAATGACTTGGTACTAGGTCATAGTGTAATGTTTGTGTGTATTGGTGGTCCCAATCAATCTGTTGATTAGTCTTAATTATATGCAAGCACCTTTTACGCATATAATTTTTTTCCAGTATAACCAACATTAATTTTTTTTTTTCTATTTTCATGGGGTTGAAATAAGTGTTAAATTTCCTCATTATAGTTTTCAATTAATTGCTATTCTTGGTGCATATATAATTTTATGTGACTTGTTGCGGTGATCGATATATTGCTATGAGTGATGTGGATGTTCTGTTAATGTGGTTATTGGTGGCAGATGTATTCTTGAAAGTTGTCAATTACAGGAGATCTACAAGGTTCTTGACAATAGTATCGATTTATGATAGATGCAATATTTGTGTCAGTAGTAGGGATTTATTTTTAATGTTTTGTCATTTATCATGGTAAAGATTTATTTTTTCTAAATTTTGGGTTTGGTTTAGATATATCTCTTTCATAATATACAATCTTGTATTGTAGGCAATGTTTTTAACAATTTGGTATTAGATCATTGTGTAATGTTTGTGTGTATTGATGGTCCCAACCAATCTGTTGATTAGTCTTAATTATATGCGAGTACCTATTACGTAGATAATTTTTTTCCAGTATAACCAACATTAACTTTTTTTTTTCTATTTTAATAGGTTGAAATAAGTGTATATTTTCTCATTATAGTTTTCAATTAATTGCATTCTTGGTGCATATATAATTTTATTGACTTGTTGTGTGATGGTTATATTGTTTTGAGTGATGGGGATGTACTATTAATGTGGTTATTGGTGGAGATGTTTTCTTGAAAGTTCTCATTCACAGAGAACTACAAGGTTCTTGACAATAGAAGGATTTATATAGATGCAATGTTTGTGTCGTGGTAAGGATTTATTTTAATTTTTGTCATTTATCATGGTAAAGATTTATTTTATCTAAATTTTGGGTTTGGATTTAGATATATCTCTTTCTAATCATATCGTATTGTAGGCAAAGTTCTTAACATTTGGTATAGATATGTGTAATGTTTGTGTGTATTGTGGTCCAACCAATCTGTTGATTAGTCTTAATTATATGCAAGTACCTATTACGCATATAATTTTTTTCCAGTATAACCAACATTAATTTTTTTTTTCGATTTTATTGAGGTTGAAATAAGTGATAAATTTGCTCATTATAGTTTTAACTTAATTGCTATTCTTGGTGCATATATAATTTTATGTGACTTGTTGTGGTGCTAGATATATTGTAAAGTGATGGGGTGTACTATTAATTTTTATTGGTGGTGATGTATTCTTAAAGTTCTCATTCACAGGAGAACTACAAGGTTCTTGACATAGTAAGGATTTATATAGATGCAATGTTTGTGTCGGTAGTAAGGATTTATTTTTAATGTTTTGTCATTTATCATGGTAAAGATTTATTTTATCCAAATTTTGGTTTGGTTTAGATATATCTCTTTCATAATATACAATCTCGTATTGTTGGCAAAGTTCTTGAACAATTTGGTACTAAGATCATAGTGTAATGTTTGTGTGTATTGGTGGTCCCACCAATCTGTTGATTAGTCTTAATTATATGCAAGCACCTATTACGCATATAATTTTTTCCAGTATAACCAACATTATTAATTTTTTCATTTTATTGTGCCTGTGGAAATAATGATATAATTTGCTCATTATAGTTTTCAATTAATTGCTATTCTTGGTGCATATTAATTTTATGTGACTTGTTGTGGTGATGGATATGTTGTTATGAGTGATGGGACGTACTTAATGTGGTTATTGGTGGTAGATTTATTCTTGAAAGTTCTCATTCCAGGAGAACTACAAGGTTCTTGACAATAGTAAGGATTTATAAATGCAATGTTGTGTCGGAGTAAGGATTATTTTTAATGTTTTGTCATTTACCATGGTAAAGATTTATTTATCTAAATTTTTGGTTTGTTTATATATATCTCTTTCATAATATACAATCTCGTATTGTTGGCAAGTTCTTAACAATTTGGTACTAGATAATAGTGAATGTTTGTGTGATTGGTGATCCCAACCATCTGTTGATTAGTCTTAATTATATGCAAGTACCTATTATGCATATAATTTTTTTCCGTATAACCAACATTAATTTTTTTTTTTCGATTTTATTGAGTTTGAAATAAGTGATAAATTTGCCATTGTAGTTTTCAACTAATTGCTATTCTTGTTGCATATATAATTTTATGGACTGTTGTGGTGATGGATATATTTAAAAGTGATGTGGATGTACTATTAATTGTTATTGGTGGGATGTATTCTTGAAAGTTCTCATTCTAGGAGAACTACAAGGTTCTTGACTTAGTAAGGATTTATGATGATGAATGTTTGTGTCGTAGTAAGGATTTTTTTTAATTTTTTGTCATTTATAATAAGATTTATTTTATCTAAATTTTGGTTTGTTTAGATATATCTCTTTCATATATACATCTCGTATTGTAGGCAAAGTTCTTACAATTTGGTACTAGATCATAGTGTAATGTTTGTGTGTATTGGTGGTCCCACCAATCTGTTGATTAGTCTTAATTATATGCAAGCACCTATTACGCATATAATTTTTTCCAGTATAACCAACATTATTAATTTTTTCTATTTTATTGTGTTGTGGAAATAAGTGATAAATTTGCTCGTTATAGTTTTCAATTAATTGCTATTCTTGGTGCATATATAATTTTATGTGACTTGTTGTGGTGAGGATATATTGTTATGAGTGATGGATTACTATTAATGTGTTATTGGTGGCAGATGTATTCTTGAAAGTTCTCATTCACAGAGAACTAAAGGTTCTGACAATAGTAGGGATTTATGAAATGCAATGTTTGTGTCAGTATAGGGATTTATTTTAATGTTTTGTATTTATCATGGTAAAGATTTATTTTATCTAAATTTTGGGTTTGGTTTAGATATATCTCTTTCATAATATCAATCTCGTATTGTAGGCAAGTTCTTAACAATTTGGTCTAGATAAAGTGTAATGTTTTGTGTATTGGTGATCCAACCAATCTGTTGATTAGTCTTAATTATATGAGAACCTATTACGCATATAATTTTTTCCGTATAACCAACATTAATTTTTTTTTTCGATTTATGTGAGGTTGAAATTAGTGATAAATTTGCTCATTATAGTTTTCAATTAATTGCTATTCTTGGTGCATATTAATTTTATGTGACTTGTTGTGGTGATGGAATATTTTATAGTGATGGGGATGTACTATTAATGTGGTTATTGGTGGCAGATGTATTCTTGAAAGTTCTCATTCACAGGAGAATCTACAAGGTTCTTGACAATATAAGGATTTATGATAGATGCAATGTTTGTGTCGCGTAGTAGGGATTATTTTTAATGTTTCTTCATTTATCTGTAAAGATTTATTTTATCTAAATTTTGGGTTGGTTTAGATATATCTCTTTCATAATATCATCTCGTATTGTAGGCAGTTTTTAACAATTTGGTACTAGTCATAGTGTAATGTTTGGTGTATTGGTGGTCCCAACCAATCTGTTGATTAGTCTTAATTATATGCAAGCACTTTATCGCATATAATTTTTCCAGTATAAACATTAATTTTTTTTTCTATTATGTGGGTTGAAATAAGTGTATAAATTTGCTCATTATAGTTTTCAATTAATTGCTATTCTTGGTGCATATATAATTTTATGTGACTTGTTGTGGTGATGGATATATTGTTATGAGTGATGTGGATGTTACTTTAATGTGGTTATTGTGGCAGATGTATTCTTGAAAGTTCTCATTACACGGAGATCTACAAGGTTCTGACAATAGTAAGGATTTATGATAGATGCAATTTTGTGTCGTAGTAAGGGATTTATTTTAATGTTTTGTCATTTATCATGGTAAAGATTTATTTTTATCTAAATTTTGGGTTTGGTTTAGATATATCTCTTTCATAATATACAATCTCGTATTGTAGGCAAAGTTCTTAACAATTTGGTATTAGATCATGTGTAATGTTTGTGTGTATTGTGGTCCCAACCAATNTTTCAATTAATTGCTATTCTTGGTGCATATATAATTTTATGTGACTTGTTGTGGTGATGGATATATTGTTATGAGTGATGGGGATGTACTATTAATGTGGTTGTTGGTGGCAGATGTATTCTTGAACGTTCTCATTTACAGGAGAACTACAAGGTTCTTGACAATAGTAAGGATTTATGATAGATGCAATGTTTGTGTCGGTAGTAAGAATTTATTTTTAATGTTTTGTCATTTGTCATGTTTTAGATTTATTTTATCCAAATTTTGGGTTTGGTTTAGATATATCTCTTTCATAATATACAACCTCGTATTGTAGGCAAAGTTCTTAACAATTTGGTACTAGATCATAGTGTAATGTTTGTGTGTATTGGTGGTCCCAACCAATCTGTTGATTAGTCTTAATTATATGCAAGCACCTATTACGCATATAATTTTTTTCTAGTACAAGGATTTATGATAGATGCTATGTTTGTGTCGGTGGTAAGGATTTATTTTTAATGTTTTGTCATTTATCATGGTAATTAATTGTGGTAATGTTTTTAGATGAATATATTTTAGTTAATTCTTTATTATTTACTATAAATATAAAAATTTGCGTGGTTATAATTTTTGTATATTTAGTCAATTTAATCTAAAATATTACTGACCAATGTTAGGGAGGAGATTGTAGTGTGAATAATTACACAGGATAACTTTGAGGAGGAAGGTGACTCTCAAGTTGGGGAAATTGGCTCGAATGATGAATGATCTTCTAATACTTATGCTTTCAAGTTTAGTGAAGGATATAAAATAGCTTTCATGTATTACTGAACATGATGCTATTTTGTAGTCCTTTTAATATTTTCATTTTTATTGCATTATTCACTTATTAGTTTTGAACAATTATGGATTTGTACTTGTTGTTTGAATGGAGAATTTTTTATGAGTTGTATGTTTGTAATTTATATATTATTTTATTTACTTTCATGTAATTCATGTGTTTCTTTTTTGATAGAATTGTTTTGTTACAATTAAAGTACTATAAATGACCCTTTTTTTTTGTTCGATGAAGCTATTTTGTTGCAAATAATTTTTTAGAGATGTGGTAACTAATTTTTAATAATGGTCAAAGTTCGTTGAAAAAAAGTAAATGGTCACTAAGATTTTGTATTTTTGACGAAAATCTAAGTATTTACGAAGACTTTTGGTCATTGTAAAAAATATATTAACGACAACAATAGTTCGTCACAAAATGTATTTGGTCGTTTAACTTCATCATTAAAATTTGTATTTTTGATGGCAAATCAAGTATTTAAGACGACTTTTAGTCATCAAAAAAATACATTAATGATGGACTTAGTTTTTCGTAAACTATATTTGGTCATCCAACTTCCTCACATGAAGTTGTATTTTCGACCACAAATCAAGTATTTATGACGGCTTTTAGTCGTCGAAAAAATACATTAACAACGACCTTAGTTCATCACAAAATGTATTTGGTCATCCAACTTCATCGTATGAAAAAGAAATTTCAACGAGAAAAATGAATTGCTTACGACGGCTTTTTACAGTCGAAAATGAGTGTTAGCAATGACATTGTTGGTAATATAGTACTGCTGACAAGGCTTTTGCCAACGGACATCGACAGCCTTTTGCTGTCAGCACTACTAATCAGCGACGGCTTTTTGTGTTGTAGTGATAAACTCTGGCCATCACTAATAGCAATATTTTTTGTAGTATTGCATCTCCCCATTATTATTGGCAATAAGGCATGCACCATGTGCCTTCAACCAGTCCACACACTCCCCTAATCCATCTGAGTCCTTCTCATCACTCCCTGCATTTCTTGGTCTGGCAGTGATAAAGCCCAGAACCTGAGCAATGTATGAAACAGGTACTGTTGGGCGATATGAACGAGACATGCAACTCACAGCCTTATACCGCATCTTTTCAACATATAGATCTGCATAAAAATTAATAACTATTATTAACATAACTCCCATTATGTGGTTGATTATGTAAGACTTATTATGAGACAATTTCATAATGTATACCCACCCATAAGGCAGGTACTCAAGTAAGGAGCCGTCTTACATAACAGAATTTTCCGAAGTGACGGCTGCACGAACTGCAAGAGCATGTTTTACAGTTTCATCCTTTTTTGCTTCATCTGACAATCTGGCAACCAAAGAAGATGACATTTGAAATTAACATTCAAGGTAATTTCAAGGGGTTAAGAAACAGAGAGCTCACAAGCTAATTTCATGCATGACATAAAAAAAAACAATTAAAAAAAAAATTATATAAACTGGCAGTCACAACTTCATTATAAAAAACAAAATAATAAAATCTTAAAGAACTTCAAGCACAATGATAGACAAATAAAAGCAAATTATCATTTTGCAAATTAACTAACCTTGACATCGATGATAAGAGATCTCTGTAATTATTAGAATGTAAAATTACACAGAGTAAGTTGTAAGCAGAAAACTCCATATGACATCCCTCAATTCCTTCAGCATAAAGGGTTTTCAATTGTGATTGGCACTGAAACAACATAGAAGGCAACCAACCAGTGAACCGAATTCTTAAGGGCATTATAACATCTCTAAGAATTAAATTAACAACAATTGCCAAAGGAAAAACGATAACCATATTACTCAACAATTTTTCCGAAATTAAAAAACAGCATAGGAGAACAATGCATCTCTCTCTCGCGCATTGTTCGCGATAATTTTTTTATAGGCGGTCTCATTAAGTTTATTTTTTGCAATTTAGAGTAATTTAATAAAAAGTAATGTATTTCATAATCATATTTTCATTTATTATAGGAAAAATCACAAATAAAAAAGATTATCAAATAAAAAATTATTAGCAAAATATCATAATTAAATTTCTATATATGCATCATTATAAAATAATAATAATGAAAAAAATACAATTGCAAAAACTAAAATATGTCACTCATCCGATTATTTTCATTTGACTAACCTATGTCTTAAATAAGTGGCACAATAAAGTATTTCTAATACAATTATTAAGAGTACTTTCTCTACAAAAACTACAAATTTGTCCACCCAATATGATTAAAAAATAAACAAAATTTAGTAAAGTCTCATAGTTTAACATCTAATTGATCACTAAAAAAATAAAATTCAAACTTGCAAAACTACTAATTATTAACCCAAATCAAATCAAACTAACTTGCAACAAACTGCTACCATGTAGCATTGCTTGCACACTAGAAGGAAGATGCAAGTTTTGGTGTCAGTTAAAGCAGTCAGCGAAAGGAAAGAATAAACCCTCCAATACCAATACTGATAAAAGTAGAAACAAAAATAAACCCTTCACTGTTTGAAATAAAGTCGAGTCAATGTCTCAAAATCTCAATATAAAACCACCACCAGTGAAACTAAAATTGAGCCAATTCGATATTAAAGTGACAAAAGGCACAAAAGACAGATTACATGACTGAACACAACCCAACAACTATTTTGTAACTCATGACACATGAAATTTTAATAGATATAAAACTCTCAACATGAACATTTGTTCACCCAAGTTTAACAATAAGCATGCTATTGATTTTTTTTCTTTCCCCTTTGGAGGTGGGGGTGAGTTTCATAATTTTGAAACTAAAGTTTTCCAGTCAATTTAGAAATTATTTCTTTCTGCATAATATTCACATCACAAGCACATATATTGACCTAATTTGTTCAATAAGACATCCCAGTATTTTTCACAATCAATTAACCTGTAATTATTCAAGTACATGAGAAAGCGATTATGGTATTTACCCAAGCCTTCACCTTTAATATTATTTTCTGATGGTGTAATGAAAATGTACAAGTCTTATTTCATCCATATGGGTCATCTGTCAGAAATAAATGAAGAGATGGGATGCGTAAAGCGTGCTCATCCCTAATAACTTCGTCCATCCTTTATTAAGGATGGACGTAAACTCGTCCATCCATAATAAAGTATGGACAAGTGATGTCGCGGAAGCCTGAAGAGAAAGCACACACGATACTCTCTTTGATGGACAGAAACTAAACTGTTAGTTCCTGGGTAGTAAACCTCGAGTCCACGAGGGGTTCCTTGAATCCACAAGGTGATAGGTCTGGAATCTACCAGAGAATACAATAGACATAAGTCTGAATTTTTATTGATAATAAACTATGAAAAACGTTTACAGAATTAAGGGCCTATTTAAGGGCTCCTTAAAACTTGACATACAAGAAAATATAATCTAAAATAACTCCTAATTGATACCTAACCATAACAGGAACCAAATTTGACCTAAAAAGCATTAAATGCACCTAAAAACAAGGAAATAAATCACCTAAACCTAAAATAACGTTTTTTTATATAAAAATACCAAAAATAATAAATTACAATAATTAAATAGTAAATTGTGTCCTACATCAGACCCCTCCACTTGAAACAAACTCGTCCTCGAGTTCATCTTTGAAATCTGGAATCTCCCATGCCAAGAGAACAAATATGTTGAATACTTCATCTTCTTTGTCTTCTTGCCAAACTTGAAAGTCATTAATTGGGCAACTTGAACTTCTTCTCCCTTGATCTTCATGTAATTGACAATATTCACCAAATAAGAGTCAATGATCAAATCAAATCTTTCCACCCTAATAAAATCAATAAACTTTGTTTCGGTGTCTTCCAATAAAATAATAGGATTTGAATGTTGCAATCATCTAACTTGATTTCATCGAGATCGTTGACAACTTTCTCTATAATTTCTTCTTTAATGGTCTCTACTATCTCAACCTCAAGATCTTTCTCTATAATGGGGTCCTCATTAATCTCCTCCACAATCTTGATTTTAGGTTCTTCTTCTATAACAAGGCCTTCATTAATTTCCTCAGAAATATCTATATTTTCTTCTTTGACTTCTCCATATTCTTCAAGAACAATATTTTCTTTAACATGTAATTCTTCCTTTAACAGTGGAATATTTGGCTCTTCAAAATAATTCAAGTATGAACTTCTTGGCCAATAATAATCTTGTATTGTATACGACAAGATTTCTTCACAATCCAAAGGATAAAATTTGATAGCAAGCATCTTTTTCATCCTTGGCCACGATCGAATTTTGTCTTTACCTTGTCGAATTCTATCAGATTGTACTTGTTCCCACCAACGTAAGGCATACTTACTAAGTTTATACAAAGCAAGTCCAACTTTTCTCTCATAACGAATATTCTCATAGTCAAATAAATCCTCTAGATCAAGTAACCAATCAAGAAAATCTTCTTTTAAAAAATAACCATTAAAACTTGCAATTCTCTTATAAGGTCTATATGAAATTTGCTTACCAATAGGTTGCCCGTGAGTTATGTCTCTGCTGCAGTTATCCCTATTGTTTCCATTCTTCAACGGCGCCATTCTAGCATAGATATTTGTGAGTGCTTGTTGTACGTCACGTAATACTTGCTAAGTTATTCGTCGTTGTTGTGGTGGTGGTTACCGTCTCGCCGGTTAGCAATCAGACCAAGGTAAGTCAAGGCTCTGATACCAACTGATGTCGCGGAAGCCTGAAGAGAAAGCACACACGATACTCTCTTTGATGGACAGAAACTAAACTGTTAGTTCCTGGGTAGTAAACCTCGAGTCCACGAGGGGTTCCTTGAATCCACAAGGTGATAGGTTTGGAATCTACCAGAGAATACAATAGACATAAGTCTGAATTTTTATTGATAATAAACTATGAAAAACGTTTACAGAATTAAGGGCCTATTTAAGGGCTCCTTAAAACTTGACATACAAGAAAATATAATCTAAAATAACTCCTAATTGATACCTAACCATAACAGGAACCAAATTTGACCTAAAAAGCATTAAATGCACCTAAAAACAAGGAAATAAATCACCTAAACCTAAAATAACGTTTTTTTATATAAAAATACCAAAAATAATAAATTACAATAATTAAATAGTAAATTGTGTCCTACATCAACAAGTCTGTTGGACCTTGAGCATACTGAAGCCAAGTCTTCCAAACTTACCGTTATGAAACACCGGTACAAATGAAATAACTTCCTTGGCAGTTATGGAAGTTACATCCGAATCTTCTGAATTCATCAACAATAGGAGTGGTTATTAAACAAAATAATCGTCTCATGTGCACTATATAAGCATTTCCTTACGAAGAGGTAAAGAGAGAGACATTTTTTCCACAAACAAGTAAATCCTGAAAACACTTCCTTTTTACTTGGAATTGAAACCCAATGACTTTACTATCGGAGGATTTTTGGCTGGCCTCCACTGGTCTCCTTTGATTTTCAGCCTACTGATTTTCAAGGATCTATAGTTGGTGTCGTCTGTGGGAAGGAATTTGTTGCGCTTGAACTTCATTTGTTGAGTTCTGCGATTTCTTTCTCTGACAAAGGGCTGAAATGGTTTAAACAAAATTAAGGGCTACTAGTCCAGGCCCTCAAGAGAGTAGAGACGCTTCCAATAACCCCCATCGTGGCCATCAATCGGCCCCTGCCATGCAACAATCTTCTGTCCAACACGTGTAGTCAATGGCCGCCGCCATGACAGAGTTAACTCGCTAGAACCAAGAATTGAGAAGGGAGATTAATCTCAGAAGGCAACGGCATGAGGCTTATGGAGAAGAGCATGGACGAAGCCCAGGAGATGGAAGAAATGCAGAGCCGGAAAGCCAATCAAGGGGCACTATACCAAGAAGGGTGCCACACTTAGAGAGGGAGATGGACCAGATGAGGAAAGTTATGGATGAGATGAGGGAGAACATGAGAAGAACAAATCCTGTAGAAGACTTAGTTCACTGAACAGATTCTCCCTTCACGGCTTCCATCAATGGCCACCCCTTGCCTCCAAAATTCAAGATGTCTTCCTTGGATTCGTATGATGGAATGCGTGACCCGTTTGATCACATTGCTACTTTTAAGATTACAATGCACCTTTAAGGGGTTCCTGATGAAATTATGTGTAGAGTCTTCCTTACCACCCTTAAGGGTCCAGCACGAGTCTGGTTCAGCAAAATACCCCCAAATTCAATAAGTTCTTTCGAAGAGTTGAGCAAATTGTTTGTTAATAACTTCATTGAGGGACAGAGACACAAGCGTTCCTTGTCCAGTTTGTTAACCATAGAACAAGGAGAGAATGAAAGCTTGCGGTCCTTCATTACTCACTTCAATAGGGAAGCCTTGAGCGTGGACGAGGTGGATTACAAACTATTATTGGCGGCCTTCCGTAACGGAGTTAATTCTAACTTATTCATACATAAACTTTATGAAAAAGAGCCTTAGTCCATGGCCGAACTCGTCCATTCGGCCCAAAATTTCATGAATGTAGAAGATAAGATTATAGCCAAGAAGAGAAAAAGAGCTGAGAGAGTAGAAACAAACCCCACTCACCATTCCAAGCAAGGTCCTCGTCCAAAGAAGGGACGAACGGAAGAAAGGAGAGATCGAGATAATAAAAAGCCTGGCTCTTCAGTGCAGAATGAACAATATACTCCTTTGAACATGCCACTTGAATAGGTTCTTATGCAAATCAAGGATGATCCTTCCTTGAAGTGGCCGGAAAAAATGAAGGGAGATCCCAATAAGCGCAATAGAAATAAGTATTGTCGCTTCTATAGAGATCATATGCATGATACAGACGAATATTTTGATTTAAAGAAGCAGATGAAGAACTTTATAAGGCAAGGGAAGTTGAGAAATTTCCTTGGACGAGACCACAAAGACGAGAAATTGAAAGGGAAGGTAGACGAATCACCACGACCACCACTCGGTGAAATAAGAGTTATCATAAAGGGAAACTCAACAGGCCAGTCGTCCAAGTCAAAGAAAGCATACCTGAAGGTACTACAGAGCGTCCAACTTTCTGGACGATCACCAAGGGCAAGGACCACTGACAAGCAAGCGATCACCTTTACGAACAAGGATGCCGAGAGAGTTCACCACCCTCACGATGATGCTATTGTCATCACTTTACTTATTGCTGACTACACAACCAGAAGGGTGCTAGTGGACAACGGAAACTCGGCAGACATTTTATATTACCCAGCTTTTTAGTAGATGAGGTTAGAACGAGACTAGCTCCGTCTAGTGAACTCCCCCTTGGTAGGTTTCAGTGGAATGAAGGTACAGCCCGTGGGTACTATTTCATTACCAATGGTAGTGGAGGCATATCCGCAACAAATCACCAAGGATGTGAACTTCCTTGTGGTAGATTGTTCATCCTCCTATAACACCATAATTGGAAGGCCAACTTTAAATAGTAGGAAGGCTGTTACATCTACCTACCACCTGTTGGTCAAGTTTCCAACCGAGTATGGAGTAGGACAAGTACAAGGAGACCAACTAGCAGCCAGAGAATGTTACTTGGCCATGTTGGCCATGGACGAACAGGTTCAAACCATGAATATTGAAGAAAAGAGAGTTGTAGCGGAGCCCACCAAAGTATTGGAAGATATTTCCTTAGATGAAAATAACCCTGAAAGGTATACCAAGGTTGGAGCAGATATAGAAGAGAAGACCAAGCAGGACCTCGTCCGTTTCCTAAAGAAAAATATTGATGTGTTTGCATGGAATCATGAAGATATGCCAGGTATAGACCCCAGTGTCATTACCCACCGTTTGAATGTGTATCCTACCTCTAAGCTTGTACGATAGAAGAAAAGGGTGTTTGCTCCTGAGAGGGACAACACCATCAAAGAAGAGGTATAGAAGTTAACTGCAGCAAAGTTTATTCGAGAAATTTATTATCCCAATTGGTTGGTCAATGTGGTGATGGTCAAGAAGGCAAACGGTAAGTGAAGAATATGTGTAGATTTCACCGACCTAAACAAGGCTTGCCCTAAGGATAGCTACCCATTGCCGCGCATTGATGAGTTGGTAGATTCCACTATGGGTCACAAGTTACTTAGGTTTATGGATGCTTTCTCTGGATACAATCAGATAAAGATGGACGAGGTAGACCAAGAGACGACGTCCTTTGTCACTAGCCAAGGCTTATTCTGTTATAAGGTGATACCCTTCGGTTTGAAGAACGCAGGGGCAACATATCAGAGGTTGGTTAACGACATGTTTCGTCCACAGATTGGACAAAATGTGGAAGTCTACGTTGATGACATGCTTGTAAAGAGCCAGGACGAAGGAAAGCATTTAGACGACCTGCAGGAAACATTTGACACGCTTAAACAGTACAACATGAAGTTGAACCCCAGTAAATGTGCTTTTGGAGTGTCATCAGGGAAATTCCTGGGGTTTATGGTTTCACATAGAGGAATTGAAGTGAATCCAGACAAGATCCAAGCAATACTGGACATGAAGCCTCCGTGAAATGTTAAAGAAGTCCAGTCCCTCACCGGACGAGTTGCTGCCCTTAACAGGTTTGTCTCTAAAGCTACTAACAAATGTTTGCCATTTTTTAAGGTTCTTAAAAAGCATTTGAATGGATGGATGATTGTCAGAAAGCTTTTGAAGATCTGAAGGCATATCTCATTGTGGCTCCTTTATTAAGCCTATCCATGCTAGGAGAAGAGTTGTATTTATACTTGGCAGTCACCCCGCATGCCGTAAGTTTAGCATTAGTGAGGGAAGAAGACAAAGTGCAAAGGCCTGTGTATTATACAAGTAAAGCACTGAGGGGAGCGGAAGGACGATATCCACTAATAGAAAAGTTGGCCTTCGCGTTGATAACAGCTTCCAGAAAGCTAAGGCATTATTTCCAAGCCCATGTTATAAATGTCATGAGGGATAATCCGCTCAAGAAAGCAATGAACAAGTTGGAAGCTGCAGGACGATTGATCCAATGGGCTATCAAGCTTAGTGAGTTTGACATCAAATATCAACCAAGGCATGCCATAAAAGCTCAAGTTCTAGCAGATTTCATTGCGGAGTTTACCCCAAATTATAATGATTTATAAGAGATGGAAAATACTAAGTGGATCATCCATGTGGATGGTTCGTCTACGCAACATGCAGGAGGAATAGGTGTGGTTCTACAATACCCAGAAGGAGATAAATTAAAGCACAAGGTTCGTTTGCAGTATCAAATGACAAATAATGAAGTCAAGTATAAAGCCCTCCTTAAAGAGCTAGAATTGGCTAAGTCTGTGGAAGCAAAGTCAATACTCGTCTTGTGAGACTCTCAGTTAATCATGGGCCAAGTAAATGGGATATATGAGGCTAAGGAAGGACGAATGAAGAAGTACCTTAGTAGGGTGATATGCCTTATGAAAAGATTTGAGGAAGCTAACTTCGTTCAAGTCCCAAAGGAGGAGAACGTGGAAGATAATGCCTTAGCAAAAGAATCCTCAGCAAATGAAGCCATGGACGAGTTTGATGAGATTCAGTATATTCCAAGTATAGATATCCCAGAAGTATAGCAGGTAGAGAGTAGAAGAAATTGGATGACCCCAATTGTATCATACCTGAAGGACGGATGACTTCTAGAAGAAAAAGACAAGGCCAGAAAGCTGAAAGTAAGATCGGTCAGGTATGTTCTTATGGATGAAGTAGTATACAAAAGAGGATTTTCTCAGCCTTACCTTAAAGTGTCTAACTCCAGACTAGGCGAATTATGTATTAAGAGAAGTTCATGAAGAAGCGTGTGGCAACCATTCAAGAGGTAGGTCACTCGTCCAAAAAGTCGTCTACGTAGGATACTACTAACCAAACATGCAAGCTAATGCTAAGGCCTATGTCAAGGTCTACGATCAATGTCAACGGTTTAGTAATGTCCCCAGACAACTATCAAAGTACCTCACCCCGATGACAGCCCCATGGCCCTTCGCGCAATGGGGACTAGACATCTTGGGTCCCTTTCTACTAGGCACAAGGCAGATGAAGTTTTTAGTGGTTGACATTGATTATTTCATAAGTGGGTGGAAGCGGAACCCTTAGCTAATATCACACAACAAAATGTCAAGAATTTCATATGGAGAAACATCGTATGCAGGTTTGGGGTGCCCAGAGTACTGATATCTGACAACGGATGACAATTTGATAATGCACTTTTTAAAGACTTCTGTGAACACTTTGGAATTCAAAATCACTACTCCTCACCCACCCACCCGCAAGCAAACGGTCAGGCTGAAGTTGCAAACCGGTCCTTGTTGAAAATCATCAAGACTCAACTTGTAGGGGCAAAGGGAATATAGCCTGACGAGGTACCAGGTGTTCTGTAGGCATACCGGACGACAGTGAGAACCCCTAGGGGGAAACCCCTTTCAAGCTAACATACGGAACTGAAGCAATCATACCTGCAGAAGTGCATATGGCCAACCACAGGGTAATGATGTACCAAGATAGGGATAATGAGGAGCAACTCCGTTTGAGCCTTGATCTAATAGACGAGGTAAGGATGGATGCAAAGCAAAGGATAGCAAAGTACAAAAACCTCATGGCTAGGCAACATGATGCAGTGGTAAAACAAAGGCGATTCAATATAGGAGACCTCGTCCTGAAGAGGGTTACCTTAGCAACCAAAAACCTAGCTCATGGGAAATTGGGACCTAATTGGGAAGGCCCTTACAGAGTTGTCAACTGTAAAAGACAAGGATCCTACTACTTTGAGGACCTAGACAAGAGGAAATTAGAGCATCCTTGGAATGTTAAGCACCTGAGGAGGTACTATCAGTAAAATGCCAACCTCAATGAGGATAACTCTAGACGAGCCTGGAGATCATTTATCTACTTGTTTTATCTACATAAGGAGTTGTGTACTTACATATTTTTATTATTGCTTTGTTGTTATTATGTTAGAACCATGGACGAAATTATGGATTGGTTTGTATTTATTCTCTAAAAAGGCATTAGCTTTTGAAGCACGTGCCTCGTCTATCAACAATAGTTATGCTATGTACATATTGTTGTGTTTGAATTCTTGGTCTCTACTATTTTCGTTGGGATAAACCCATAAGAAAGGCTAAAAGCCCAAGACAAATAAATTCTCTGGACGTAGGGATGTACTATCTAAATTCTTGTGAAGCAAGGAATACTCGCCCAAACCCTGGACGAGCTGAAACCCTTGAGGCAAGGAATACTTGTCCAGATCATAGACGAGCTAAAGCCCTAAACGGGTAAAGTCGTAAACCGTCCAAACAATGGACAAGTTAAAGTTGTTGCATTAGTTCAACCCATGGACGAGGAAATGCATAAGCAAATGTTAATCTATTGATTAGAACACCAACCAAACAATCCATCCTATGGACGAGTGAAAGGTTGAGCTTCGTCTATAACACCTGAAAATCAGCCAAGTTTAAGGACGAGTATGGCTGATAGTTATCATTTCACATAGACGAATCATTCTTATGAAATTCAAGGAAATGAGAAAAGTATATGTTCATATTAAAAAGAGAAAAAATTCCTTCTGTGGACGAGCCAAAGTTCAAAACCTATCATTGAAATAGAAATTCTCGTCCATATTATAATAGAAAACAATAATGTTAATTCAGTTAATTAAGGGACGACCAACTTCCAAACACCCTTGTGAAATAAAACTTTTCTTAACAACTCGTCCTAAAACCACGGACGAGCTTAGTGTACTTGAAATACATAAAAGGTCCCAAACAGCGGACCAAATAAAAAAAAATAAAAAATAAAAAGAAGAGGAAAAGAGAAAAAGCAGGAATACAAAAGTTTTCTAAGCTAGGGGAGCATCCATTTTAGGGTCGTCCTGAGGAGGCATAGTGCTTGCATCATCTTCAACGTTAACGTCCTTAGAGCTGGTTTGGAGAAGAGAGCTAGTAGCAGCATTTAGATTAAGTTTAATGAGCTAAAGTCCACTTCAGGGAAGTTTTCAACAGCGTCCATCCTGAAATCCTCAAAGCCTGCTGCATAGTTGCGATCCAATAAATCTGTAAAGTCTTTGGACGCCTTAAACTTAGCAACTGCATCCTCCTTTGCCTTGGAGAGAAGGGTACTCAACTCGTCGTTCTTCTTCTGCAAGTGATCAAGATGAGTATCCTTCTTTATGGCACCAGTCTTCAACTCTTTAACTTGGCTTTGGAACTCTTTAACCTCTTCTTTAGCCTTGGACGCCACCTCTGCCCACTTCTTGCATTCATCCCTCACCTCTTAGACCCTCTTCTCCAGTAAGATCCTCATTTTGTCCAACTCTGTAGCCTGCCTGGATGTAGTAATGAATTTTGACATTCCCTACAGAAGTGAAAGACAAAAACAATGGTTAGACGAGAGAAGCATACAATAATCAAAATGAAGCAAAAACGAAATTACATACCTTAAAGAGATCATGAACCCCAGAATGTTCAAAGTCCTTCAAGGACATGTCATAACACATAGCTATGCCGTTGTAAAGCACAGCCTTCTCAAGACGTTCCCAAGCTATGTTTTGATTTTCAATAAGATTCATGGGAACTCTTTGGGAAGGCTGGGACGAGACAGACGCAGTAATCTTGGACGAAGGAGTCTTGGACGGGGTAACTTCAGCTGGAGTGGACGAGTCTACGTCAAAAATTTGGAGGGGCGGCTGAGGTGTGGGAAGATTTGGCTAGACGACTCCTACTTTGGACAACCCCTGCTTAGCTTTCTTCCCTCGACAACTGGGAAGATTTCCCAAGTCCAGATTCTTTGACAAAGACTTCCTTTTTTCCCCAGTAGCAGGACGGCTCCCCTCGTCCATAGCTTCTTTCCCTTTGTTTTCTTTTAGAGTTGCCATCCCTGAAAAGTAATTAAAATTAATATATAAAAAAATAATAAAATAATAAAATAAAAAAGAAGAAGAAGAAGAGAGAAGAGAGATAGAAGAAAAGTATATCTGTTTTATAAATTTACGTCTATGGACTGTGACCTCGTGTGCAATAGCCTCGTCGGATGGTTCAGGACCAAGTCTCCACTTGGCAAGACGTCTGAGGTTGACCAAGGAGTGGAAATCCCTGTCAATGTGTAGACGAGCTCTGTGGATGCAATCACGATGAAACTTGCTCAAAGAAGGATGCCCAACAACTATAAAACAATCAACAGGTAAAGATTAAACATATATTAATGAAAAATAGAGATAAGAAAGAGAAAAGGATAAGGGTATACCTTCAGGACGAAGGTTCCCTAAGTACCCAGCATAGGGGGCAAAAGGATCCCTACCCACGTCCACAGGATTTCCAACCCGAAAACCAGAGATGAAGATAAACTTCATCTTCCAGTTTCTGTCAGACGAGGCTAAAGACTTTATTAGCCTACAATTTGCACCCCTAGCTGTAAATTGATAAAAACCTAGGGATTGATTGATTTCTGAGGGTTTATAGCAAAAGAGGAACTCATCCATAGTGATAGGACAGTCCTCTCCAAATACTTCCCTACATAAAATTTGCATAGAGATAATTAATCTCCATGCGTTAGGATTGAATTGACACACTGTCAAACCTAATTTAGCAAGCAACTCCCTAGCAAAAGCATTTAACGGTAATCTTAGCCCACCTAAAAAATAGGTTTTATAGACGCCTATCCCAAAACGAGAATTGCAGCACCATTCTCCACGAGTGGCCAACCTGGGGTTAAGCTCGTCTGAAATTTGGTACCACTTCTTAAGATTATTGAGTCTTTGTTCGTCGGTTTTTGAATTGACACCAACTGCACAACTGTAAACAGTTTCTTCCTCGTCCAAAGGACTAGACGGAGGAACACTCGTCGAGGTGCCAGCCTGAAATCTAGAGGCTGCCCTCTCCCTAAATTTTTCTTGTACAACATCTATAGGAAATCCAGGGATGCTAGAAATATATTCCTCGTCCGTGGTATTCCCCCTACTACTACTATCAGTACTGTTGGTAGAACCACTGTAGCTAGTGGTGTCGTGATACTCATCTATAGCCTGATCTAAGCTATTGCTAGACGAGGAAATAATATTTTCAGACATTTTAAGGAAAACTTTAAGATAAACCTAAAGACGAGAAGGAAGAGAATACCTGGCTCTAGACGGAAGAAGACTAAAGACGCAGAGACTTCTAGACGAGGCTCTAGACGAGGAGTGTCAGGGAAGAAAATTTCAAAAATGCAAAGGGTATCAGAGGGATTCTACTATTTATAGGGCATAGACTTAGACATCGGAAACGACACAGTTAACCAAAAGTTGCCACGTGACAAGCGTCTCGAAAAAATTAATCGATGTAATCAGCACCAGTGAAACTATGACACGTAGCACATCTAATTGTAAAGATAAGCGCATTTCCTTGGACGACCTATGGACAAGGGGGCAACTGATGGTGTAATGAAAATGCACAAGTCTTATTTCGTCCATATAGGTCGTCCGTCAGAAATAAATGAAGAGATGGGACACATAAAGCGTGCTCATCCCTAATAACTTCATCCGTCCTTTATTAAGGACGGACGTAGACTCGTCCATCCATAATAAAGTATGGATGAGTCTGTTGGACCATGAGCATACTGAAGCCAAGTCTTCCAAACTTACCGTTATGAAGCACCGGTACAAATGAAATAACTTCCTTGGCAGTTATGGAAGTTACCTCTGAATCTTATGAATTCCTTAACAATAGGAGCAATTATTAAACAAAATAACCATCCCATGTGCACTATATAAGCATTTCCTTATGGAGAGGTAAATAGAGAGATATTTTTTTCCACAAACAAGTAAATCCCGAAAAACACTTCCTTTTTACTTGGAATTGAAACCCACTAACTTTACCATCGGTGGATTTTTGGCTGACCTCCACCGGCCTCCTCTGATTTTGCGTTTGGTTTTTCAGGACTCAGCCTTAAGATCATCAGTGCCCGAGATTTTCAGCCTACTGATTTTCAAGGATCTATCATTTTCCATTCATCTAGTGAGTGATAAAACATCATGAAAATAAAAGCTAAAGTGTAAAGCGTAATTTCATGCACCTTTTAACAAATTAAAGCATAAACAACAGCATTGGAGCCTTCTCTTAAATACCCATTAAGCCACGTGTCAATTAACCCACCAACTATATCTCACCACGTATATTTTTTCCTCTCTCTACTTCTCTCCAAGAAAATCTAGATGTATAGACTAGGAATGGCAACGAGTCGGGTTCGGGCCAGGTTTTTCCATACCCGGACCCGACCCGCGGGCTTGAATCCGTGGCCTGGACCTGGCCCGTTTATTAAACAGGTTTTTTTCAGAGCCCAGACCCGCCCCGCCGAGCTCCACGGGCCCTGCGAGCCCTATTTAGGCCAACCAGATTTAGGCCAATCTATGGCCCAATCGAGAAAAAAAGAAAAGAAAAAAGAATTAAAGCCTAAATAGAGCCCTAACGAAAATCTAATCACAGTTTAGTAACTAAAATTATTCAAAAACCTCAAAATCAAACTAAAAACCAAAAAAATACATGAGAATTGAATCAAAGCATCGAATAATTACAACTCTAACGATTCCTCTTTTTTCTCACACTTTCTCGATAACCAAACAAAGCCAGAAAATCACAATTCACAAACCCAAAAACACAAACACAGAAATCCCAAAATCACAAACACAGAAATCATTGAATATATATATTTAAATAAAAATAATTACAACAAATATTCTTCAACGACAGTTTGTTTGGGGGTTTGGTGGCTTTCAATTCGCTGAGGAACAGTGGGGATTTCCATTAGAGGGTGAAGGAAATGTTGAGTACGAAATGTCCATCGGATGATGCTGCACCTGCATCACCTGTGTACGAGTTTTCTAGGCTTGGTTAGGGCTATCGTGGTGAGAAGAGAGGAGAGTGAGTGAGACTCGGTTGTGGCTGTGGTGGTCAGAGGAGAGGAGAGTGAGTGAGTGAGTGAGAGTGGGAGAGGAGAGTGAAAGAGAGAGGGAGAGGAAAGTGGGGCGGCTGAAATGTGAAATGATATGAGTAGGGTTTATAACTATATATATATATATATATGAGGGTATTTTAGTACTTAAGTATATAACCAGGTCGGGTTCGAGCCGAGTTTTTATTAAAACCCGGACCCGACCTAGACCCGTTTCGAGTTTTTTTTAATCCAAACCCGACCCTATTCTTTATCGGGCTAGACTGGGTACCCACGGGTCAGGCAAAAATTGTCATCCCTAATATGGACAACTGATTAGGCGTTGTTGGTCACCTTTCTCTCACCTCCCTCTGACAAAATAGAAAAAACCCCAAATATATTTTAAAAAAACATATAAAACACAATACATAGTTCATACTCTCAATTTCAAACACATATATATTATAAGCTTGGGTTATAAGAACACAGAACCCAAACCCAAAACACACCCAAAACCAAAAACTGTTTTTGCTTCTTTCTTCTTCTGTAAGCATTAAGCAGAAAGCACCAAATCACATTTTTCACTTTCCAAAAACAGCTTCTATAACGCATGTTTCTAAAACCAAAACCCCACACCAAACACGCCGTTAAACTCACCCATCTCTAACCGAGAAACTCTCTCTCTCTCACTCACTCACTCACTCTTATTCACTCACACTACTACTATATATAAATACCAGCAAACCCAGAATGTCGTCTCGTATCGAAGAGGAGAATTTCTCGCCGGCGAGTGACACTTTTCCGATTTTCTCTTCTCAAATGGAACTCGGCGATTCCTCAATCGCCAACACCAGCGCGTCACCCACACTCGCTCACTTCCTCAAGCAAGTCGGCGACGTTCGGAAAGAGGCCACCGGCGACGGCAACGAAACTCCGGTGCACCAGGTACTCGATCTCAGCGATCCGAGCATCGAGTCTCGTCCGTCACCCTTCGTGCTTACCTTCAGCAACTTGACTTACAGCGTCAAAGTCCGCCGGAAGATGAGCTTGCCGTCGCTGATCTCTCGCCGGAGAATGTCCGAACCTGAAGTCGGAGACAGCTTCTTCACCCTCACGAAGACGCTGCTCAACGACATTTCCGGGGAAGCTCGCGACGGCGAAATCCTCGCCGTGCTCGGCGCTAGCGGCTCGGGAAAGTCGACTCTGATCGACGCTTTGGCGAACCGAATCGCTAAGGGAAGCTTTCAAGGAACCGTGACTTTAAACGGCGAGACTTTGGAGTCCCGGCTCTTGAAGGTGATTTCGGCTTACGTGATGCAAGACGATCTGTTATTCCCAATGTTAACCGTCGAAGAAACCCTAATGTTCGCAGCCGAGTTTCGCTTGCCTCGAACTCTCTCAAAATCCAAGAAGAAACTGCGAGTCCAAGCTTTGATCGACCAGCTAGGTCTCCGAAACGCCGCGAAGACCATCATCGGAGACGAAGGTCACCGCGGAGTTTCCGGCGGAGAGCGCCGCCGAGTGTCCATCGGTATCGATATCATTCACGATCCGATTCTCTTGTTCCTCGACGAGCCGACCTCAGGGCTCGACTCCACGAGCGCGTACATGGTGGTGAAGGTTTTACAGAGAATCGCTCAGAGTGGAAGCATTGTGATCATGTCGGTTCACCAGCCGAGTTACCGAATTCTCGGCTTGCTCGACCGGTTGCTTTTTCTTTCTCGTGGACAAACCGTTTACAGTGGCTCTCCGATGAACCTGCCGCAATATTTCGCCGATTTCGGGCATCCGATACCGGACAGTGAGAACCGGACCGAGTTCGCACTTGACCTAATTCGCGAGCTCGAAGGATCTCCTGGCGGAACAAGAAGCTTGGTGGAGTTCAACAAGTCATGGCAGAACATGAAGAAGCACAACGTTGCTAGCAACTCCGAAGCTTCAGATCGACACGGTTTATCGATGAAAGAAGCAATCAGTGCAAGCATTTCGCGAGGAAAATTAGTCTCAGGCGCCACAAACAACGGTGCTAGTCCTTCTTCAATGGTGCCAAGGTTCGCGAACTCGTTATGGATTGAAATGGTGGTGCTGGCCAAGCGTTCGATGATGAACTCTCGTCGAATGCCGGAGCTCTTGGGTATCAGATTGGGCGCTGTGATGGTCACTGGTTTTATCTTGGCCACCATGTTTTGGCACCTCGACAAATCGCCAAAAGGCGTTCAAGAGCGATTAGGGTTTTTCGCCTTCGCGATGTCAACAACGTACTACACTTGTGCCGATGCATTGCCAGTTTTTCTCCAAGAACGGTACATTTTCATGAGAGAAACAGCTTACAACGCTTACAGAAGATCGTCCTACGTGCTTTCCCACTCATTTGTGTCAATTCCATCGTTGATTTTCCTCGCCTTGGCGTTTTCCGGCACTACGTTTTGGGCGGTAGGCCTAGACGGAGGGCTTTCCGGGTTCTTGTTATACTTTCTGATCATTTTCGCCTCGTTCTGGGCCGGAAACTCTTTCGTCACGTTCGTATCTGGCGTTGTGCCGCACGTAATGCTTGGTTACACAATTGTGGTTGCGATCTTGGCCTATTTCCTCCTCTTCAGTGGCTTTTTCATCAACCGCGATCGAATCCCGAGTTATTGGATTTGGTTCCATTACATTTCTCTGGTGAAATACCCCTACGAAGCTGTTTTACAAAACGAATTCAGCAACCCCACGAGGTGTTTTGTTAAGGGAGTTCAGATTTTCGACAACACGCCTCTTGGGTCGGTCCCAAATGCCTTGAAATTGAAGCTTTTGAGTAGCATGAGCAACACGCTAGGGATGGAACTCACGAGCTCAACGTGTTTCACAACGGGCGCAGATATTTTGCAGCAACAAGGGATCACTGATTTGAGCAAATGGAATTGCTTGTGGGTCACTGTGGCTTGGGGATTCTTGTTCAGGATTTTGTTTTACTTTGCCTTGTTACTGGGAAGCAAGAACAAGAGGAGGTAAAAAAGGAACTTCTTAAGGCCTTGTTTGGCTTGAGTGGTAGTTTTAATTTTTCATGCTTTTGTTGTTTGTTGTTACTTTGAATATGATTTGGGGATTTGACCGTTGGTACATAGTGGTGAGCTTTGAGCTCTCTGGTGTACGTATAAAAACTGTTTCATAGAGTAATGTTGTTTTTACTTTTACTCTCACAAATATAAACCTATTTTGTATTCAGTGAACATTCAGTTTGAATTCGTTTCTTTATTATTTTATTACTTTTCTATGCATGGCAGATTGACTTTTTGGAACTAGATAATGGTTATGGATATAGGAAGACGGTGTTAGAGCATCTCCAACAGTGTATGTATCTGGCTATATTAGCTAAAATTTAGAGAATTTGTGCACTATTCATGCTCCAGTAGATTCGGCAAATATGAATTTTTTTTTTTGCTCATGAACAGTAGCTCATTAAGTCTGACGGGCTACTGTACATTAGCAATCGAATTTCTTGGATTAAAAAATTATTCTAGCTACTTATTATATCAATTCTTTCTCTCTCCTCTGGATTTTTTTTTTCTCATTCTCTCCGTTTCTCACATAATCCAAACACAAAACACAAAAAAAAAAAAAAAAAAATCCAATTCTTAAAATAAAGTTGAATTAGCATAAGCAAATATGAAAAAAAAAGAAAAAAAAAGAAAAAAAAAAGAACAAGCTGATCTGACCCCGCCTAGTGATAGGGAGGAGGACGAGCAGCGGTGGGACAGCAGACGTGGTAGTGCATGGTGAACGCTGATCTCTGATGGCATGGTGAACCTCGATCTCCGATGGCATGGTGAACGCCGATCACCCAGTCTTTCTCCTCGCTCTCTCTCTCTGTCTCTCTCTCCCTTTTCTTTGATGTGAAAAGCAAATGGAAGGTTCTGGAGGAGAAAAAGAAATAAAAGAAGGGGGATAGAGGATGTGGGTCGGGCTGGCCCAGTGAAAAAAGAACAGGACACATGTGTGAAGGAGAATGAAATGAAAGAGTAAAAAATAATATAAAGAATAAAAAATCCTAATTGAGAAATTATACTACAATATTTTCATCATAAATTTTAAGTAAAAAATTGTTATTAGTTAATATTGGCAAGAAAAAAATAATTTCAGTGGTGAGTTTACATAATTTAAAGTAATAAATTTTGTTGTGAAAGTATTGCGAAAAATGTTGTAAATATAACACTTTTCATTAAAAAATATAATTGTTGGAAATAAAAAATGAATAAAGAAATAATATTTAAATGAGATAGAGAATCTGTTGAAAGTGTATTTGAAAAAGTTGGTAGCTAAAAGCTAAATGTCACTGTTCATTATCCAAACAGTACAAAAATTTGCTGAACCTGCTGGAGATGCTCTTAGGAGGTCATACCTAAGAACTTACTATAATTGTTAGGGGTTTGATGGATTAGCATATAGAATGATAATGACATGCATATTTCCTGGAGAGGGCACTTGGGATGATAATATGAAAATGATATGGTTATACCAACTTAACGCATTGCCAAAGAATAATAGTAAGCTGTTTTCTATTATCTTAATTCAAAAAAAGAAGGAAAGATTAATATGTGGTTCCTAATTCCTATACACACCATTAATAGTTTACACTGAAAACTAAAGAATTCAGAAATCACTCAATTCAAGTCTGAACGCAAAATTTAAGTTGATTAAGCTTCTTTTTTTTCTTCTTCTTCTTCTTTATGGTGATGGTAATCAAGGGATTTCAACATAATTTTTCTATATAGGGGAGGGGAGAAACTAGACAATATCATGGAGCCACAAGCTATTTGGTATTATGCATGGAATACAATTCTATCTTAAGCAAAATTAGAAAAACTTTTTGGGGATAGTAGGTCTCTTGTAAGTTATTTTTGTTTTAGAAGTGCTACGTCCATAATATTTTCATAATAAATCATAAATGGTTAGTTATTATTGGTTATAACTTGAATTTATCACAAAAATTAATTTTTTGCATAACCAATAACAATCTGCCACTTAGGATTTGTTGTGAAAATATTGTGGACATAGCATTTTTTTTTTTTGCATGGAGTAAGTTTTTTTCCCTAAAGAAATTGGTTTAAAATAAACAGAGGTATATTCACTTTTTGTTTTTTTGTTTTTAGAGAATCCGAGTATATTCACTTTTAAAAACTGACTTTTGTTATTTAAGATAGATTTTCTCTTTCATATATCAAATCCCTTTAAAATAGGTTTCTTATATTCGAATTTATCTAGAGAAAAAAAATCCCTTTAAAATAGATTTCAGTAGCTTAACCGGTAAATTTCTTGTATTTGAATTTATCTAGAGGAAAAAAATCTCTTTAAAATAAAGTTCTTAAAGTTTTTTTTTTTTTTTTTTTTGAAAAATGTTTGGCTCCAAACATGTTTATAATTTTAGACTCTAACCACAAATCAAAAGATAACATGTGTCTTGCCATGTGCCACGTACATAGGTGACTTACTTGGTCATGTGCATTGCAAATGACAATAACAAATATCACTTTCCTATTGGTCGTTGGAACCTAAAGCTCCAAACATAGTTGAAGCCAAAATTTGTTTGTTTGTTTGTTTGTTTGTTTTTTTTTTTTTTTTTTTTTAATGTTTTCAAATTCATTTAATTTTCATATAGAATGTATGTTATTTAAAACCAGTGCTTATATCGGAATTTATTTAATTCTAATGTTTGCCATGGTTTCCGTCATGAATTCCTTGCATCTTGATCTTGCTTTGTTCTTTCCACCTTCCTTTTATTAAAAAAAGAAAAAAAAATTATGATTAAAAGCATTTACGAGATTCGGAGACTATAATAAGGTGAGTATGCACTATGCAGTACGTATTTATCTAAAATCTATTGTCTAGCTATATGCTAGCTAACTAGTCACTCGTACATAATAACTATGGTCACCCAAAGTCCCAATCAACAAAATGTTGTTATTTGTGATAGGCCAAGAATGTATAGACCTCTTGTGATGAATTAATTGATTAATTAGCCAAGTTTATTAATTAATCAAATTAACATGCAAGATGCGTGGTAGCACAAACAAATCACCAATTAAACTAAGTATGCAGTGGAAAATAAATTGACACGGTGATTTATTTACGAATGGGAAAAACCTATATGGCAAAAACCCCACCGGGTGACTTTAGGGTCACCACTCTCGAGAATTCACTATTATCACCACAAGAGGTTACAAGTAAAGGAATCCGAGTACCTTATACCAACTTACAGTTGAATTCTTACCCCAATACCCAATTGGACTTGTTCTGTAGTGACAATCTCTCCTTGTATTGCACAGCTCTAGTACGTAACTAACCAATTGCGCAGATCCCAGTACGCGATTTCAATCACCAACTAGAGAAGGTTGTTGGCTGCAAAGTTCTTCAGTTCATCCAGACGATGAAGATCAAGAAGATGCTTAGTCGCAAAACCCTACGGTGCACAAACACAGCAAATTCTTCGCAAGAAAGATGAACTAGGACAAATTCTGTCTCCGGTCACAATCTACTTGAACAAACTTTGCTCAACACTTGTGCAACTCGTTCCACCTTTGACGGCCCTTAAAATAATCCTTTTATATGTGTAAAGTTGTGATTTACAACTATGTTTTATATTAGTTTTATTCCATGATAAAATGTATTGTAATTACTTTAATTCATTTCTTTGTATTTTGTGGGATTTAATTGTATTGGGTTTAATATCAAGTTGGTAAAGACTCAATCTTTATTGAAGATCAGTGGATCTCACGGGTGTGTCGCTAGAAGCTAACCCGCGAAAGAGCCATGTGAGAAGCACATGACTAGAAGCTGAAGAGTCATGTCAGGCTGTCGTTTTCGCGAGTGTCTCGTGGGTAAGGCCTTCCCACGAGATAGTTGCGAAACATTCTGCCTGGAGGTTTTTTAAGAGTGACTTTCTTACCCTTCACCTATACTATATATACCCTCATTACCCACAAATATATCAGAGGCTATTCAGAGAGAAAAGCCCTAGAGAGGTTTTCTAAAACACACACACCCATCTTTTGAGAGAGAGCTACTCATCCTTAGTGAGAAATCGTTGTAGCCTCTTCTCCATCCCTCTCCCATTATCATAGCTTGAGAGAAGATTTCCTGAAATCCATTGATGAGAGAGTTTGGAATTCCGTTGAGTACGGATGGGAGAAGCCCACTACTCCTGTGAGTGAGTGGCAAACTTCTGAAAAAGAAGCAGCTGGCTTCAATAGCAAAGCTATGAATGTCATCTTCAATACTGTTTCTATGGAGGAATTTAAGAGGATCTCTAATGTTGAGGTTGCTCATATTGCTTGGAAAATCCTCCAAACTGTGCATGAAGACACAAAGGCAGTTAAGATAAACAAACTGTAGCAATTAACTTCTAGGTTTGAGAGCATTAGGATGTCTGATGATGAATCCTTTGATGAATTTTATGCCAAACTGAATGATATTGTTAATTCTGCTTTTAATTTGGGTAAAATCTATGATCAACCTAAAATTATTAGGAAGATACTTAGATCCTTAACTGAAGACTTTAGACCCAAAGTGACTGCCATCACTGAAAGCAAGGATGTGGACTCCATCCCTGTTGATGAGCTTGTAGGATCTCTTCAGTCCTATGAGTCTGACCTACCTAAAGTGAACAAATCCAAATCAATGGCTCTTAAGTCAGTTGATGATGTTGATGGTGGTGGATTTGATGATGAGCTTTCTGCTACAGAGATTGCCTATCTTGCCAAAAACTTCAAAAACTTTCTTAGAAATACCAACAGAAAGGCAAGAGGTATATACATTGCTGAACCTAGAAATTTTAGGAAGAATGATCCCACTAAGGTTAATAACTTTGAAAAACCTACAGAAAAAGTTGGTCAATCTTCAAATAATTCTTTGGGTCCTCAGTGTTTTGGCTGTCAAGGGTATGGTCATGTGAAATCTGAATGTCCTATATTCTTGAGGACTAAGGGTAAAGCTATGGCTGTAACTCTTAGCGATAATGAGGTTTCTGATGATGAGTCCAGATGTGATGAGGATGGAAACTTCATTGCTTTCACTGCTACAGCTGTAGTCAATGAAAGCATATCTGTTGAAGAGAACCCTTCTGATGGGGAACTCTCTGAGGATGCAGATCTTCAAGAGGCCTACAATAAACTTCGCAAAATTGCTGTAATGGATGCTATGAATGTAGAACTTGGCCTAAAGAAAATTGAATCTCTTGAGCTTGAAAACAAAAATTTGCTTGTTAAACTGTTTGATGCTAATGATCTTTTGAACAATGTTAAATCTGAGAAC
>NW_027069585.1:0-188512 GCF_002906115.3 Quercus suber | reverse complement strand
CACGTGGTCGTGTCAGTAAGTTCTACTGGTGGGTAGCATTAGGAAGTCGAGCGGGGAGCTTGTAGTCCTTTTGTATGAACTTCGATTCTTTCATAGTGGATTCAGGTTTGCCTTGAGGATCGGTGAGTCAAATCCTCCCCAGGTTTTTACCGTGTGGTTTCCTGGGTGATCATATCATTGTGTCTTTTATTATTCCGCTGCTTTATTATTTTGATGTGATTATTTGATTTCTTTAACTTAGAATTGCATAATTTGACTAAGTAACAACTTAGCTAATTAATCTAGGCTAATCAATCTGGTTGTTCTAAGGGGTCTAAAACCGTTCAACAGCTTCAAAAGGGAGGTTTAATGCTAAGCATGCATTGGACCACATATATCATGTTCTCTAAACAGTGGTTTCATGCTAAGAAATACGGTAAGATGTAGAAGACATGGAGAAGTTACCATTAGAATCAATGTAGCATTGGGGACATCGATGAACGTCCGAGTTACCCTTTTGAACCAGTCGAAGTACTCATGCTGTAAAGGCATATCACCAAGCACTGCTTCACAACATCGTTGAAGTCGATTAGCCCACTCCGTAATGTGCACAGCATGTTTCCGCATCCAATCAACACCGACCTTCTCCCTCAAACCAATGGCATAAAGCATGGTGTCAATGTCAACATCATGGGAAATTTCTTGGATCATCCCAAATTGACGAACGACATGATTCGGTGTATGTTTCTCTACTAGGTGGAAACATACAAGCGGCACCGTTGCCGTCCACACGACCCTCCCTGCAATGCACCATAGTGGAAGGTCCTCTAATTTGGCTTCATACGGCTGCCACACCACCTACAATAGCCCAAAAACAAGTATGCAACACATTAGGCAACTATGTTTATATTTCAAAGTTCACCAAACATATATCTTGTTCCTAAACATGTTAAACAAGGCATTTTCATACCTGGCCTGACAACATTGAAGCTATTTGCTGGCGATACCTGTCTCTGAAGATGTGGGCAGGCTTGTTTTCTTGTTTAGGACCCATAACCACCTACAACAATCAAGAATAAGGGATCAATATCTAGAACTTTCCTACTAAGATAATGTTATGACTAAAACTATAATGTAATCACATATAACTACTAAGATAATCTTATAGATATTTACTCAATTAATAATAACACTAGAATAAGAAACAGTCCTTATAAGGTAGAGACTTACTTCAGGTACTGTGGACCACGCATTGGAGGACCATAAGCACCCACTAGCGGGCCATGCTCAACTGCCTGGCATAAATAGGAGAACCTGGCCCATGCCCAGTACTGGACCAATAGTAAGCACCCACCAATCTAACTGGCGTCCTTATTGCTTACCCGCATAACTCTCTGTAACCATGCAAGGCAAGAACTTCCCCAACTGCACCTTTGTGGGTTGCAAAGGTCTTTCAACTGCTGCACCCACATTAGATGCACCCTATTGCTGGATTTGTCCATGAATATTGTGTCTCCCAGTACTGCTGGGATGTAGCATCGTGCGTACTTATGCAACTAATCCTCTTTGACAATAGGTGGCAATGGATTAGCAACTTGCTCCAAAAGCCATTTGATGAGAATCCTCTAGCCAGTAAGTTGCTTATGCTGCTCTTGATTTATAGGTTGAAAGCCAAGGAACTACTGGCACACATTCACCCAATTTTTTTGCGTGCTCCCTGTTATAGCATCACCATCAATAGGAAGCCTGAGAAAATCCTCCACATCCTGCAATGTGATGGTGACCTCACCATGTGGCATGTGGAAGGTGTGAGTCTCGAGCCGCCATCACTCCACTAAGGCCGTTATTAGGCCATGGTCAATCTCTCTTCCCTGTTTTCTAAGGAGTCCCTCCAAACCAAATGCCTTAATGATGTCAACGACTCGATCATCCACCATTGGCTCTCGGTTGGAGAACTCTTCAATACGGCTATGGTAGGTAAAGGACCCCAGATCTTGCAAAAAATAGAACCATAGATTAACATATGACAGCAAGTGCATCTACATTGTATGAATTAAATGCGTGTACATTCGTTAAATCTTTAGTGCTGTGTTTCACCTGCCCATTCCAAATAGCTTTTGACTGATGGGTGGGCTGCAACTTTAACACTGACGTGTCAATAGGGCCAGGCTACGTATGGTCAATCTGTCCAACATTTGCAGCAACCATACTGCACAAGAATGATAAGCAATTAGCACATAATAGATATGATTGAAAATAAATAAATAAATAAATAACAATCTAAGAAATATTCTCAAAAAACAACTACCAATCATCACTTCACTATAGTTGACATTTTAAGTCAAACAAAAAGGATTTTTCCGGAATAGATTTATGCCCAAGTCTTTTTCACTATTGATCAGCAACAAACTTTAACTTGACCATCTTAAACCAAATAACATACCATTCTACACATGGAGATGGACCCTAGGCCCCCATTGTATACACACATTTTACTCCACATATAGAGAGCTTGTTATATTCATCATTTAGTAATGCAGGTCAATCAATTGTCTTGCCCATGATTTTTGAATGGAAAGTAAAAAAAATATGGCTGACAAAGAATTAAGCTACAATTCAATCAGTCAATCAATACTCCCTAGTTCTTACTGGATTTGATTTTAGTTTTTTAAAATAGAAACTATATAATTTGAGCCTATATGATCGCTCTATAATAATTGTACTAGGTTTAACATATGCTTACATACGAAAATGTCGGACCGTGTGCCTTACCGGTCTATCCAACGACCAAATGGTGAAGGATGAGGGGTCACAAATCTTTTATAGCATTTAATCGCAAACCAAGCCCATTGGTATTGGAGCGAATTGTGAAATCTCTCACAATCCCTCCCTCACAATGCGACTCCAACGACTCGAACCTATGACCTTGGCTCTGATGCCACTTGTCGGCTTGTGTACCTTACCTTCCAACAACCAATTGGTGAAGGATGAGGGGGCACAAATCTTTTATAATATTCGATCGCAGACCAAGCCCATTAGTATTGGAGCAAATTGTGAAATCCCTCACAGAAAAGATTCAATAGTAGTATAGGTGATCATATTATCTAAGTGATCAGTGAAGTGGTTATCTTGGTAGGAGCATTGAGTATTAAAGAGTGACTTAGTACAGAAAATAAGAAAATTAAAATAGACATTTAGCGTAAAATTAAACTACAATTAAAAGTTATGTTGGATTCGATTTGAATTATGATTATATATGATCTTGCCATCAAAACCAAGCAAAGAAAGATAGCAATGGGTTGTTTTAAATCTTTATAGTACTTGCCACAAATTACAATTTCAAAGTCAAGGTGGTGGAATCCAATTTGCTCATGGGAGAATAAAGTCACAAGATATACAAATTAAGATATACAATCTAAAGCCTAAGGTCATCCAAATGATATAAAGTGTATTAAAAAAAAGAAAAAAAAAAAGAAAAAAGAAAAGATTCCCGATAGTATCTTGAATTTCTTTTATCCATATAACTTTAACCCATACTTATTTGGTAATATAAACGACGTCAATTTATTCTCTTTTTCTTTTTTTTTTCTTTTTTTTTTAATATTGGAAAGACCTTTTTAGCCTTGTGAAAAGGTTTTAACTTTTTTTTTTTTTTTTTTTTTTTTTCTTTTTTTTTTAATATTGGAAAGACCTTTTTAGCCTTGTGAAAAGGTTTTAACTTTTTTTTTTTTTTTTTTTAAACTAGCATATAAGCACACAAAAGAGAGAAGGAATGAAGATTTTACACAAAAACATACCACAAAAGGGAGCCATCAATACGCAACGTTGAAAAAAAGGTGTTGAGGCTAAAACTAAAAGGGTGAAATTTAGATATTGCAATTTACAAGTACATGTGAAACGTGTTGATTCATTCACAAAAACACCGAAGTGCACATGGGTTGCTAAGTGGACGTGAAACAAACTAAGAAAATCCCCACCATCTGATCTTCTCGAAGTGAGAGTTCATTCTGAATCTGTGATCATGTGTGTCACTGTAGGACAGTAGGTGTTAGATGTTGTTGCCGACCCTTGTTTCACGTGAAACTATTAACATTTCCCATGATTAAAAACTGGTCATTGGTTATAGAGGCGGATACGGACGAAGGTTATCGACTCAGACTGTTATCAATCTTTATCAATCTTTAATCTTTATACTGCCTAAAAGTCGTTGTCTAAAAGAAGGTGGTTTTATTTAATAATTCATTAGTTAGGGGGGAGATTGATAAGGCACTAAAAAATCTTTATCAATCTTTATGTTCGATACTTAAATTAAAAAAAATACAAAAATACAAAAAAAAAAAAAACCTTCAAAATCTGTATATATTGAGATGATGCATTTGGTGGGGTTTGTTGAATAAAAATCCTATATGTGCTGTTCTTAGTGTTTCATTCTATACTTCACCAATCACAACTTATCATAATTAGTACCGGCTGAAGCTATAGGCCATTTAGGCCACCGCCTAAGGCTTCACTTATAAGAGGGCCCCCAAATAGTAATAATATATTGTTAGGACATATATGTTTTAACTTGTTTAAGAACATATGTCACTTAGTCATGTAAATTGGCTAATCCTTTGACAAAACGCACTTTGCTTGTAATTGGGTAGTTTTAGGTGTTTTTAATACTTCAAGAAACAATGTTTCAAGATCAAGTGTTGAAGTCATCAAGTCTGTCTAAGAGAAAGCAAGTTGAAGTGCAAAATTTATAAATCTCGACACCTCTCGATAGCTACCTCGACACCTGGCTATCTGTCGAGATCTTCAACTGATTCTTATCGCAATCTCGATAGCTTCTTGATAGCTGGTCGATCGATCGAGAAAGTTTCTGTCCCCTCGACACCTTCTCGACACCTCCTCGATAGCTGCTATCTGTTGAGATTCATTAAACCTCGACACCTCTCGACACCTCTTGATCGATCGAGGTTACGGGAAATCAGAATTTTCAGCTTTTTGATTTTTGGGCCAGACTTATGTATTTGAGTAGGGTTTATTTTCTCACAACCCTAGACTTATATAAAGCTTATTTTAAAGGTCGTCACATAAGAGAATACAAGGAGAACATATGCAAAAAGGTGATTGATGCCTTATTCTCTCTGAAAGAAGCTACTGCGTTTTTGCGCCTTAGGGTTTTGTAACCAAGTGCTTCTTGATCTTCATTGTTGATGAAGTGAAGAACTTTGCAGCCAACATTCTTCTTCCTTAAGTTGGTGAGTGAGTCACGTACTAGGATTCGTGCAAAGGAGTTAGTCACGTACTGGGATCCGTGCAACAAAAAGGGTGGCGTTCATATATTGAAGAGTTCAGAGGTTCTAAAGCGGTAGAAGGTTTCTACTGTGAGTTCATCTACAGGGATTGTAGAGTCTAGGGACAAAGGTTTTGTACTAGATCTGAAACTTCTCTTTACTATAGTGAATTACTTTTCGGGAAGGTTTCCCCCCAGGTTTTTTTACTGTGAAACTGGTTGGTTTCATTTGTTTTCCTGGGTCATCATATCTTGTCTTATTTATTTTTTCCGCTGCATGATTTTGACATGATATTGATGTTTGTTTGTTATTAACAAGGTTTATTCATAATTAATCTAATTAACAACTTGGGTTTAAAACTTGTTAATTCTATCAACTGGGGTCTATATTTCCCAACATATATCATATAAAATTGCTTTCTCATTTAAAAAAAAAAAAAATTACAAACAGCCATCACCAAATCCCATCAACCCATGAAGGCCCATTTCTCACGAAAAAAAAAAAAAAAAATTACAAACGACCATCACCAAATCCCATCAGGACATGAAGGCCCATTTCTCACAGAGAAAAAAACTGAAGTGACAATGTGACATGAAGGCTAATCCCATCAGGCCATCACCAAATCTTTAACTTACAAAAGAAAAGACTACAAACGATAGAAATCATTAGCTTGCAGAAAAAAATATTACAAAAGACAGAAAGAAGAGACAAATAAGAAAAGGCAGAAAAAAGAAAGAAGAAAAAAAACACTCTCTGACTCTCTCCATCTTGATTCTAAAAAAAAAAAAAAACTCTTTTTAGTTGGCTTACTCATCAATTGGTGCTGGCAATAGACTTGGTGTATTTACAGAGCTTCATTTAAGGTTTGTTTTTTGTTTTCTCTTCCTTTGCCTCTTTCATCTTCTTCATGGTTTGCTGCCAGAATGCTAGCCCTGCTGGGTTTTTGTTCTTTCTTTTTGCTTAACTTTAGTTCTTGAACTCTTTCCCTTTACTGGCACTGCTTTATACTTCACTCTTTTTTTTTTTTTTTTTTTTGTTTGTTCTCTAACATTTTTATTCCTTTAGATTTCTCTAGAATCCTATAGAATGGTCCGAATGGACCCACTAGGCACTTAATTTTGTATTTTTTTTTTTAGTTTTATGAAGTCAGATTTAGTGGATGTGGATGCAAGTTAAAGTACATATCAATGAGATCTAGTCCTACATGTTTTTGATCTAGTGATCCTAGTGTTACACTTTTTTTTTTTTTTTTATTGTTTTTTTTTTAAGAAATCAGATTTAGTGGGATGGAGCCATGGTGATGGAGGGATAGTGGGTGAGTCTAAGGGTCTTAGTCTTAGTGGATCAACTATCAAGTTGAGTCCTACACATTTTACTAGTGGGCTGGTCTTACTTCTTAGTGGATCCAAATCCAATCATCCAATTTAGTTCAGTCTCATACATTAAAAAAGAGTATTGATAACAAAATTATAAATTTAGAATAATTTACTTTGTATTAATATTAATTTTAATTTATTTGTGCAAGTTTAAAGTGTAAAGTGATCATATTAAGTAAAGCTGCAATTGTGCTTTTGATAAACCAGGTTCTATTGTTTTATACATTAAATTTATATTATTCTAGTTAAATTGTAATTTCTTTTTTATTATAGATTGTGTTTCATTTATTCATAAATATTTTTTTAATTACAAATGTCTACTAGAAAATACCCATCTGGATACGAAAAACTAAAAAAAAAAAAAAGACAAAGAGAAGAACTAATTGAATCTCAAAAAGGAGCTATGGACAAATTTATTACTAGTAAAAAACAAAATCTTACAGAAAATTTGAGTGAAGGTTTCATAAATGAACAAGAAATTCATCAACTATGTTACAAGAAAGATTAAGTGGATTAGCCATATTATCAATTGAAAAGGAAATGTTAGCGAAACTTGAATACAAAAATTTAATTAGTAATTTTGCCTCTCAAAAGGCAAGAAAAATAAATTTTAATTGAAAAAAATATATAAATTTATAATTAGATATAATAAAAGGCCTCGTTTAAAGCTTTCGGCTAAGGCCCCAAAATTCATTGAGCTGGCCCTGATCATAATGCAAAACTTCAATTGACAAAGAAGTCAATATATTCAGCCATGAGTCCATGCATGAATGAAAACGCTGAATTGCAATTCTTTGGCTTTGTTGATCAAGACACACTTTCTAACATAGGCATGCAAGCATTCATTGCCAAGATTGATGACAGATCTTGCCTTTTGACAATTCATGCAAGATAGAATTTAATACTTGCTTGTAATGTCAGTCCACCGACATTACAAATTTACAATTCAAGCCATTTCAACATTTCATGTGTAAAGGTTCAAACTCACCTGTTAGCGTTTAAAGGTGGAGTTTCGTCACATTATCAACACCTTTGAGAGAATTATGAAGTGAAAGTTCAATATGTGTCTAAAACACCCTTGAACGTTTAGACTCCAAATTATAAAATATCAATTCAAGCTTATAATCAAACAATTAATGTTCGGAACATAAACATAAGCCAATCACAGAATTGATAACTAATCTATGCCAAATATAAACATATCCACAGCAATAAATATAAGGCAAATATAAAGGGAAGGAAGATGCAAACACACGGACAACACACGATGTGTTATCGAAGAGGATACCGAAGTTCTCGGCGTAAAACCTCCCTGCCGCCCTCCAAGCGATCAAATAATCCACTAAAGAATGTAGTTGGGATACATGAACAGCAAAAGACCCTCCAAGCCTAATCTACCCAAGTACCTAAGCCCTCCAAGCTTCTTGTTCCAACGAGGTTACCCCAAGCCTATTTCTTCTTTAGCTTCTCGGATTCCGCTACTAGACCATAGCATCAACCAATGTATATTGGTTCCTTCCAAACTGCTTCCCTAGCGCCAAATGAACCTTCTCACAGACGTAGGTGTGGTGAGATAACGATTTGGTCAATGACCTTTCAAGGATATAACAATGGAGAGGAAGAGAGTAGAGGAATTTGTAGAGTCTCTAAGGTAAAGATTGGGGATGAGGCAATATTGTTTTTCTCTAGGGTTTCTCTCACAAAATTTTCTTTGGAAACTCTCTCAAATTAGTGGGTATAAGGGTCTATATATAGTGGTGTGTATTTGAAATACGAAGAGACAATTTTTGCCAAACAGGGCTGTCAGGTTCTAAAGATTTAGGATTTTATGTATTTAAAACTCTAATTTGTATTGTTGGCAAACCATGATCAAAACAGGTTGTTTAGTCTTATTTAGGCTTGCTCAAAGTTGGGTCTTTCATGTAAAGTTGGAATCGAGTAGCTGCAGATGCATTGGTGCATTTCGGCTTGGCTCGATCGATCGAAGGAAATACTCGATCGATCGAATCTCAGGCAAAATGTTTTTCTGTAAAATATTCCAGCTCAGCCCTAGCTTATTAAACGTTTTGGATTTTCTGTTTTTACCTTAGGTATATAAAGAAAAACCCTAGCCACATTTTTAGAATTGCTCTAGTTGAGTTGTTGCTCATACTTTGCTGTTTTGTGTAAATCTCTTGTGAGATCTAGAGGAGCTTTCCTTTACACAAAACTTAGGGTTTTCAAGGTAGAGATTACTTCAACATCTTGATGATCAACTTGGTTGCTACCATTGAAACTTAAAGATTATCAAGCGTGGGTGCTTGTAGCTGATTGGAGAATCCAAGAAAGAAGGAGTCTGTGGATTTAGAGTTTGCACGTGGTCGTGTCAGTAAGTTCTACTGGTGGGTAGCATTAGGAAGTCAAGCGGGGAGCTTATAAGTCCTTTTGTATGAACTTCAATTATTTCGCATAGTAGATTCAGGTTTACCTTGAGGATAACTGGGTCAAATCCTCCCCAAGTTTTTACTGTGTGGTTTCCTAGGTCATCATATCTTGTGTTATTTATTATTCCACTGCTTTATACTTTTGATATGATTGTGTATTTGTGATAACCTAGAATTGTTGAAATTGACTAAATTAATCACTTGGCTAATTAACTAGGTTAATCTGGTTGTTTTAAGAGGTCTAAAACCGTTCAAGTGGTATCAGAGCAGGTAGCTCTTTTGTTAGAGATTTTTTTATCTCTGAGCTGATCCTTGACCCCTGTTGTCATGGAGCATAGACACTCTTTTGTTGTTCCTTCTCACTTTGATGGGAATAACTATGCTTATTGGAAAGTAAGGATGAAAGCATTTCTGAAATCTATTGATGAGAAGGTTTGGAATTCCGTTGAATACGGATGGCAGAAGCCCACTACTCTTGTGAGTGAGTGGCAAATTTCTGAAAAAGAAGCAGCAAGCTTCAATAGCAAAGCTATGAATGCCATCTTCAATGCTATTTCTATGGAGGAATTTAAGAGAATCTCTAATGTTGAGGTTGCTCACACTGCTTGGAAAATCCTCCAAACTGTGCATGAAGGCACAAAGGCAGTAAAGATCATTAAACTACAGCAATTAACTTCTAGATTTGAAAGCATTAGAATGTCTGATGATGAATCTTTTGATGAATTCTATGCTAAATTAAATGATATTGTTAATTTTGCTTTTAATTTGGGTAAAATCTATAATCAACCTAAAATTGTTAGGAAGATTCTTAGATCTTTAACTGAAGACTTTAGACCCAAAGTGACTGCCATTACTGAGAGCAAGGATGTAGATACCATCCCTGTTGATGAGCTTGTAGGATCTCTTCAGTCCTATGAGTCTAACCTACCCAAAGTGAACAAATCCAAATCAATGGCTCTTAAGTTAGTTGATGATGTTGATGCTGGTGGATTTGATGATGAACTCTCTGCTACAGAGATTGCGTACCTTGCCAAGAACTTTAGAAACTTTCTTAGGAATAACAATAGAAAGGCAAGAAGTACAAACACTGTTGAACCTAGAAACTTTAGGAAGAATGATCCCATTAAGGTTAATAATTTTGAAAAACCTAGAGAAAAAGTTGGGCAATCTTCAAACAATCCTTTGGGTGCACAGTGTTTTGGCTGTCAAGGGTATGGTCATGTGAAATCTGAATGTCTTATATTCTTGAGATCTAAGGGTAAAGCTATGGCTGTAACCCTTAGTGATAATGAGGTTTCTGATGATGAGTCTGGATGTGACGAGGATGAAAACTTCATTGCTTTCACTGCTAATGCAGTAGTAAATGAAAGCATATCTGTTGAAGAGAACCCTTCTAATGAGGAACTCTCTGAGGATGCAGATCTTCAAAAGGCCTACAATAAACTTTGCAAAATTGTTGCAAAGAATGCTATGAATGTTGAACTTGGCCTGAAGAAAATTGAATCTCTTGAGCTTGAAATGAAGAATTTGCTTGTTAACTTGTTTGATGCTAATGATCTTTTGAATAATGTTAAATCTGAGAACATGCTCTTGCTTGATAGAGTTAAAACTTTGGAACATGATTTATTTTTTGCTAGATCTGCTAGTTGTAAACTAGATCACGTGTTGAATGTTCAAAAGTATCCTTATTATAAATCTGGTTTAGGATATGTTGAAAGCATCTTTGATTCTGCACCACATTCCACAAACTTTGTTCCTCCATCTTCTTCTGAACCTTTTACGAGTGAGGTTGTGAGTGAAACTGTTAAGCCCCCTGTGAGTGAGGTTGTTAAACCCATAGAAGTTTCACCACCTAGGAAGATTAAGGTTGATCTAGGAGAGTCTAAACCTAAGGATTCTACCAATTCTAAGGACAAGATACATGGTAAACCTGCTTGGGTTTGTCACTATTGTGGAAAGTCTAGACATATTCGTCCTAAATGTTACAAGCTTCAAGCTGCTAAGAGAGCAAACAAACCAAAGGTGCCTGTGCCTCAAGCACAAGATCCTATGGCACTCATTGGTAAAGGCGTTGAACCTTTATTCCAATCTTGGAGTTGGAAATCATGCGAATGTGAATAAGAACTCCAATGCTCATGGTACATCTAAAAGGTTTTAGATGCAAAAGACTCGACCTAATTAAGTCTTTCTGACATGGTACTTGTGCTTCATTGCTCATTCCTTTGTAACCATTGTTATTTGGTTTTTTGTGTTTTTCTTTGTTCTAGAACTTGCATTGCATTACATTCATGCATTTCATTCTAGGATTTATTGGTTTTCTCTTTTAATAAATAAAACAAAAAAAAACAAAAAAAAAAGGAGAAAAGCAAAATATGTTAAGCACTATGTTTCTTGGTTTTTGAAAACAAGGTTGGTCAATTTAGTTACACATAACATGTCTTATGTACCTTATTTAGCTTTGATGAGCTTATTTATTGCACTTGACTAGTTGAAACTTTGTAGTGCATGTTGTGTGGGAAAGATGTTTATGGTTTTTGATCACTTTGTCTTGATCCTTTTGAGAAAGGCATAAATAACCATCTCACCACTGTTCACTAGTCAATCATGAACACCTTAGTGCATATCATAAGATTCTGTGCTCGAGAAAGTGTAGCACATGCACAAAAAGAACATAAGGTGATGCCTCAGCTTAATTACTTAATGCTTAAAATTAGTGTGTACTATTAGGCTTGATTCCATCTCACATAATTAAAATTGGTGTGTATTATTAGGCTTGATGCCATCTCACATAATAATGGAGCAAAAATACAAGAAACTTACATGATTACAAGCTTTTGTTCTAGGAGATGTGGGAGTTATAGGATGTAACTCTTTAGGTGATAGTCTCTTTTAAATTTTGTGTGATGAATTTTGTAGATTTTGTGATTGATTTCTATTCACATATCACCTCACATGTATCTCAATTTTTTGCTAGTTTGCACACACTACACAAGTTACTCTTTGCTAAATACTGTACATGTTATTGTGTGTGTTTTTGGTCTGACCAACCAAGTTTGAAAAATATCTTGAGTATTATGCAAAACATTTTTTTTGCTTGTGAATTTAAAGGAAGAACCGATTGACATTTTACCTTGGAGAATTTGGGATTATAAATTTGGGTTTTTGAAAAAGCATTCTATTTCATCTCACACTCATGCATTGTGTTTCATTATTTTTAATGCTTTGAGGAGTTATTTTCAAAAATTGGTTTGAGTTTTTCAAAACTGAAATTTTTCTCAAAATACTGTGATCCACTGCCTGTTTCGATCGATCCATTCTGTTTTTCGATTAATCAAAAATATTTAAAATCCTTTTTAAAACTTTCAGAGTGATTCGATCGATCGAATGTAATTTTCGATCAATCGAAAGTCCTGAATCAGGTTTTTAAACAGTACTCTTTGACTGATTCCTCTCCTTTTTCAAAATACTTTTTCAAACTTTCTTTTCTCTCTCCGACTAGGCAAGGATCTACAACGATTTTTTGTCGTTTTCCTCCAAAATTTTTGCAAGAATTCTCTTTCCTCAAGCCGGTAAGTCTCTTTTGCCCCTCATTTTTGAGTTTATTTGCATTTTTCATGCATTTTTAGTGCATTTTATCTCATAATTTTGGACCTCTTTCTTTTTGGGATTTTTGATGTTTTAAGCCAAATTTTGTGCAATTGATCAATAGGTTTTTATGGGGACAAGCTATAAATATGTTCTTGATAGTTTAATTTGATCAATTTTGGATTTTGTGGAAAATTGAAAATTCTAGGGTTTATAATTGTTCCGAATTGGGGATTTTGTTCACTTAGGTTGAATTTGATAAAATTGGCTTGTTAATTTGATGTAATTAGGCATTATCATCTATGGATTGTATTTTGTAATGCTTAATTCATCAATGTGCTTCAAAATTTTACAAGTCGTTTTCAAATTTTTGGGGTTTTTTGGTTAGAAACTCTATGCTTGAGCCAATTTTGTGAAATTGAACTTAAAATTGAACTTTGTTTAATGCATTAGTACATGCATCATGGCGTTTTAACTATTCATGCATCATATAGTTTTTTTTATTTTTGGTGCTAACTTGCAGTCTGCCCTTGGTTTTTATTTGTTTCTCTTTTGGTTTTCTCTTGTGTCTATGTCCTTTCCTTAGCATCATGCCTAGGAAAACTAGGGCTCGTAGGTCTGTCCCTTCACCTACTCCTTCCCCCCTTCCCCTGGTCCTTTGACCGTGAGAAATTTTTAAAACCAGGAGATCTTTGAGAAGCTGAACCTTAAGCGTAAAATATGGTCTGAGCGTTCTGTCATTCTAGATGAGTTAGATCCTACCATTAGGGCAAACTTAGAGCGTAGGGGCTGGCTACCCTTGGTGGATATTTCTGATCCTCCTCCACTTGCTACCTTGATTCGAGAGTTCTACCCGAACATCTCAATCCGCGTCTATGATTCCAACACTTTAGTAAAGAGTTGGATACGAGGCGTAAAGGACACCATTACTCCTACTGTAGTGGCTGATGCTCTAGGGGTACCTTTGGTCCAGCACCCTGTCTACCCGTATGATGAGTCTCCCGTTTTGAGTGATGTCATGTCTTACATCATTGGGTTATCTATCCAGTGGGGTTCTGATTCTAGGATCACCACTGTTGAACTTTCTGAGTTTCACTATCTTTTCTTTAGGATAGCGTGTCACTGCTTTTGGCCCATTTCTCATCTGCACACTATTCCTCTCAAGAGGTGTGTATTGTTTTATGCTCTAGTTATTGATGCTCCTATCAGTTTTCCTCATTTGTTTCTTCGTTCTTTGAACGAAGTGTATAGGAGTTCATCTTCCTCTCATGCCTTGGTTCATCCTATTTTTATTCATAGGATTCTTCTTTATCTTGATCTTAGTGGTTTTCCCTCCTCTGAGCTTGTGCATGTCATTGGTCCTTTAGGTGCGTTTTTTCTTAGACAGAGGGTTGCTCATCTTTGAGCTGGCTTTAAACACCCTAGGTCTTCACCTTCTGGGTCCGCACCTCCTCCCTCTTCTTCTATAGGTCCTTCTGGTGAGGCTGTTCCTGATCCTGATGCTGTTGCTGCTGCTGCTCCTCCACCTCCATCGGATGACTTTGATATCCGTCACACTTTGGAGACTGTCCTGACCGTTCAGGCGGCTCATGATCAGATTTTGGTGGACTTGCTTGATGAGATCCATGCATTGCGAGCTGATCTGGCACATCTTCGATCTCCCTCACCACCTCCTTTTGATGATGGATTGTGATTACCCTTTGGCATTCTGTTACAAAAAGGGGGAGTAGTATTTGTAGAGGAGTTTTTTTGTTTTGAGGAGCTTGTGGAGCTGTTAGATTGTATTTAAGCGCTTCACCTTGTATATCATTCTTTTTGGGGTTATTCATGTTAGAGGGAGTAACATTGATTAATATACATGTTTTCTTTTTGATTCTTGTTGCTTTGGATTCACTGTTTATTGATTTATATTTTATGAGTTTTTCATTTGATATATGTCTTTATTGTGTGTTATGTGAATCATACAAGAATGTTATACCTGTTTATATACTATTTTCTATCACACATGCGTTTATGCGTTTGTTGAGTATTTCAGGAATAAACAGGATGATTCAATTGAGCTGCTGTCTACACTTGCAACTGATGGATAGTAGTTAGGATTGAATTTTAGTTTATGAGCATTAATTTTGTAAAGGGCTTTTTAAATTGTAAACTTTGAGCTTAGTATTTGTGTTTTGTCACGGATTGCCAAATGGGGAGTTTGTTAGGTCCTAAAGATTTAGGATTTTATGTATTTAGAACTTTAATTTGTATTGTTGGCAAACTATGATCAAAACAGGTTGTTTAGTCTTATTTAGACTTGCTCAAAGTTGGGTCTTTCATGTAAAGTTAGAATCGAGTGGCTGCAGATGCATTGGTGCATTTCGGCCTGGCTTGATCAATTGAAGAAAAGACTCGATCGATCGAATCTCGGGCAGAATGTTTTTCTGCAGAATATTCCAGCTCAGCCTAGCTCATTAAACGTTTTGGGTTTTCTGTTTTTACCCTAGGTATATAAAGAAAAACCCTAGCCACGTTTTTAGAGTTACTCCAGTTGAGTTGTTGCTCATACTTTGCTGTTTTGTGTAAATCTCTTGTGAGATCTAGAGGATCTTTCCTTTACACAAAGCTTAAGGTTTTCAAGGTAAAGATTACTTCAACATCTTGATGATCAACTCAGTTGCTACCATTGAAACTTAAAGATTATCAAGCGTGGGTGCTTGTAGCTGATTGGAGAATCCAAGAAAGAAGGAGTCCGTGGATTCGAAGCTTGCACATGGTCGTGTCAGTAAGTTCTACTGGTGGGTAGCATTAGGAAGTCAAGCGGGGAGCTTGTAAGTCCTTTTGTATGAACTTCGATTCTTTTGCATAGTGGATTCAGGTTCACCTTGAGGATAGCTAGGTCAAATCCTCCCCAGGTTTTTACCGTGTGGTTTCCTAGGTCATCATATCTTGTGCTATTTATTATTCCGCTGCTTTATACTTTTGATATGACTGTGTGTTTATGATAACCTAAAATTGCTGAAATTGACTAAGTTAATCACTTGGCTAATTAACTAGGTTAATCTGGTTGTTTTAAGGGGTCTAAAACCGTTCAAGGGCTGATTGATAGCTTGACATTGCGGCTTGTCCAAGTCACGAGTTCAAGTCGCGACGTAACAACCTGGCCAGCCTGAGACTTTTGTCCTGTAGTGCAACAGCTGGCGCGACCCTTCAGCTTCCCATATGTGCATCTCACGTGCCTACAGTTGGCAGCTTGCCAGTCGCGAGTCAGCCGCGAGTCCTAGCCGCGAAACCTTGCTTTCTTACACATACTTGAACTTTTCTTCACCTCTTCTCACACACTACCTTTACAATAATCCCACCTAAATACAGGGTTACTAAGTGCTAAATTACAAGCAAATTGGCACGCAATAAAGCCAACAAGATGGTTGATAAATTTCAACCTTACAATCTCCCACTTTGGCTATTCCGTGACAAAACCCTAAAACAAACTATAAACTTAATGCATGAGTTGGGAACAGTTGGAAAAATCACTCACACTTAACTCTAGAATCTATGGAGCTTTAGAACCATAAGAACAAGTAACTCTTGAAACACAACAATACAATAAGTTCATTATATGCAGAAAACTTTTAAAGCAAATGGGACAAGCACAATGCGATAAAGCACAATGGAATAAAGCAAAAAACCATGGCAAGACCAAAACATGCAATTACTATAACCAAGTGATCATAATGCTCATTCACACTTGGAATGAATATCCGGACATTCAAGATGACAAACACAAGGAAAATCACTTGGATGACCAACACTCAACCAATGCACAATACATGAAGTATGTGCATCTAGGAAAAATCCTACATGGGCACAAGAGTGACAGTACTTAAAAATGAATGCATAGCATTAGGTTAGAAGTACTGATTTAACAAAGTACAAAGGCTGCATAAAGCATGGCACAAACCACAAAGGCTTACAAGTGTGCATAACCAAACCCTTAAAACTTACATAGGCAACATGGGTACAAAACTTAAACAAAATAGAACATATGCTGAAATTATCTAATTAGCATCATCAATATATAAAAGATCTAAGTATTAAACACATTCAAAACTATAATAGCAATAGTTAATCAACCCAAAGTAGTAAAACTATAACCAAAAACAGTAAGGATTATGAAACTCCCCCTCAAATAAACACTCCCCCTCAAGTGCTGGCCCCAAAAATTCTCCCTCTTTTTGACCGGAATGTCCAAAGGGTCACTACTCTTGGTTAGTGTGAATTTTGTCAAACTTGGCTGAGAGTACATCTAGCTGATCCTGCATTGCTGTCATCCTTTCAGTATACTGGTTTTGAACCTCTCTAAGTTCATCAAGTCTTTCCAAGATGATCTGAAATGCATCAAGAGGTGCAGCAGATGAAGTAGAGGCCCTGCTCCTCTTGACTTTTCTTCTTGGTGTGGAAGATGGTCCTGTAGCCTCTGCTTCAGTCTCCATTAGATCACCTTCTTCTTGAACACCTTCTTCTTCTTCACCTGTAATAGGCCACAAACTAATGACCCCTTGTGATTAAACCAATTAATTTATTAGCCAAGTTATTAATTAATCAATTTAACATGCAAATATGTGAAAGCACAAACAAATCACCAAAAACTAAATATGTAGTGGAAATTAAAAGACAAGGTGATTTGTTTACAAATGAGGAAAACCCTTGCAGCAAAAACCCCACCGGGTGATTTTCAGGTTACCACTCTCGAAACTCCACTATTATCAAATCAAGCGGTTACAAGTAAAGGAATCCCAAGTACCTTACCAACCTACAGTTGAACCCTTACCCCAATACCCAATTGGACTTAATCTGTAATGACAGTTCCCCCTTTTGATGCACGGCTCCCAAGTACGTGACTAACCAGTTTGATGCACAGATCCCAGTACGTGGCTTACTCCTTTGCGCGAATCCCAGTACGTGACTAACTCCACAGCAACCCTTTGATTTTTGTAGTTGATTTGCAGTAGCTTCACAGAGAAACACCAATAAGATCTTCAATGTTGGTGCAAGAGACTTTGCTTGGTTACAAAACCCAAAGGCGTATAAGAAATGCAACAAAAACTCTTTCTTTTGTAGGAGGAGGCTAGGGTTTAAAAAAAAAAAACCTTATGAAGCTCTCTAGGATTAGGTTTTTCTTTTTCCTACCTCCTTTAAATAGGAGCTTTAATGGGCTCTCCTATTCCAAATAGGTTTACACAAACCTTGGGCTTTCCTAATCCAATAAGGATTATACAAACCCTTAAACAAATAGCCTTTTAGATTAAAAGCATTGTGGCTATAATCTGAAAACCCGTTAGTTCGATCGATCGAGACATTTATCGAGCTTTAATGAATCTCGACAAATTGAGATTCTATCGAGCAGGTATCGAGACTTGCAAATTGCACTTTTCTTGAGCAGTTCTTGAGTAGTCTTCATGTCTTCAATTTAACCACTTGTAATGATCATCTTGAACCTACTTAGATTTACCCAAATACAAGTAAAGTGCATTTTGTCAAAGGATATGCTAATTACATAAAAATATGTCCCCAACAATCTTCCCCTTTGGCAATCCGTGACAAAACCACAAGAGTATATTGAATGTCCTAGAATACATTCTACTTAAGATTACAGAATAAATAAACCTAGTCTAAAAGATCTGAACCTTGGAAGTTGCTGCAAGAAGAAGGTTTGGAATCTTGACTTAGCTTTAACTTGTCTTTCTTGAAAGGCACTAAACAAAACACATCAAGGTACCATGTGGAAAATAATGACAAGTTAAATAAACAGGAAACATGTGTATAAAGAGAGAAAAGAAACAACACATGTGAGATAAAGAGTGAAACACATATATCATCATCAAATTTAGAAACAACACATGATATATGTAAATGGTTACAAAACCAAAAGATACACAACACAAAAATATATGTCAATATCAAAGTGTATCAAACTAACTCTCCCTTACATCAAAAACATTCTTCCCTTTAACATGAAGTTCTCCCCCTAAGTCTATTACTTCTCCAGAGGAATGACATTCAATTCTCAAATTTCTCCCCATTTTTGACACGATTGTCAAATGGCATAAAAAGCCAAAAGACATGACAGGAGATAGACAGAAAACTGACAAAGAGGGAAAAGAGGAGAACAAGGAACCATAGACCTACAAGAAAAAGAATAACAAGATGCTGTGGACACAAAAAAAATGCTTTTTTTTTTTTTTTTTATGAAATGCATGCAAGGGAATCTCAATCGATTGGGAGGTGTCGAGACAGGTGTCGAGAAAGAAGGCAAAGACACAAAAGCTAGAATCTCAATCGATCTACCAGGTGTCAAGAAGCTATCAAGGAGACAGAAACTTTCCCGATTGATCCACCAGGTGTCTAGAAGGTGTCGAGATTGCGATAAAGAAAGACTTGAAAATCTCGACAGATAACCAGCTATCGAGGAAGTGTCGAGGAGGTGTCGAGCCAAGTTTAAAAAGCAGTTTTTTGAGAAGTGAAAAACACAGACAGAAATGCAATCCAACATACACCTTAAACATTGATCCAATCAACATATAAAGCTCTCAAAAACATTTCTCAACAAAGAATTAAGCACATAGATCCTCAAAAACACACACACACACACACACACTAAACAAGTCTAACCCATTTTATTTTTCAAAAACAAGTCAAACAGTTTAGTGAACATACATTAGAACATGTAAACACTTGTGATGGCCAAATCTCATTGTACCTGCACATGTATCAGAAGTAGCAAAGAATATTGCGTATTGTGTGTGAAAAATATCTTGCATATGTGTATACATGTTATGACGATCTGAGATATGAGAAAATAACTTTAACTCACACTCAATCATAACTGTTTGATGGGGACTATCACTTTCGAGGTACATCCTATAACTCTCACATCTCCTAGAATACACGCTTGCAACCATATTTAAAGCATTTTTGATCTTTTTGCTTTTTATTTTCTTTGCATATTTTCTTTTATTTTTAGAATATCATACATGATTATAAAAAGAGAGAAAAGAAATACCCAAGATGTTAAGCATTTGACATCGCACTTTTGTTATGCCGAAGCATACGAATGTCTTTGACACTACACTTTTCCTATGCCGAAGCATACATGTGTCTTATTATGATTGGTAGACAACAGTGGTGAGATGGTTATTTATGCCTTTCTTTTAGGATTTTCTAGTCCTACCCGTCAAAAAGAGTAATATGAGTATTAAGTTCAAGAGATAACTTAATCTTACTCATCACAAACAAGAGCCACAAAGCTCACTTGCTTAGTTGTGCATAGAGATGCTTATTTAAGCTACAAGAGATACAAAATTTAGAAAATTCTGTTTTATTGGCCATCCAAGGTACACAAGTACCAAAGTACACAAAACACATACTGTTTTTGTATTTTTTTTCAATTTTCAATTTTTTTTTTTAATTTTTATCAAAAAACAAAAGTAAGCAAAATTGAAAATAAACAAACAAAAAACATGTTTAGCAAAGCATGAAAGAAAGATGCTTATGCATGAAGGCATGATAGAGAGATGCAGATGTATGAAAGCATGATTCCAAAAGCAGATAAGAAATCAAGTAAAGAGAGTCCTACTTTAAATAGAAAGAATTAAAGTAGAGGACAAACAGAAAAGACAATTAAGTTTTAGAATCCTTTATCACCCACACAGCACGAGTCTTTGGCTGTGAAGATGAAAAGGCACGTGTTCTAGTATGATTACTAAAGGACATAGAGGAATTAGAATTCCCCTGAAATTGAGTCAAAAAGCTCAAAGCTTTTAATAACTCACCAAGAATAGGTATAGAGCCTTTAGACAAAGGATGAGACCTATTGGACACTCGCTTATGAGGAAACAACTTGAAACAATTAGGGCGAGTGTGACTAGAATCACCACAATGGTGGCAAACATGAGTAGTTTTAGAGCTACTCAGCTTCCTAGAAGGAGGTCTAACCTTAGAGGTTGACAACTTAGGACAAATTGGCCTAATATGACCAACAATATGACAATGATGACAAGTGGGGACAAATTCAAAATTTTTATTCAACCTAGGAGGAGTTTTAGACATAGGTTTAGAAACTTCAGCGTTAACATCAGAAATTTTACCTTTGTCTATCCTAGCAATATTAACCTTAAACTCTTCATTATTCCTTTTAAATGGGGGAATGTAAAAATCTTTTTCTTTTGAGTTAGGCTCAACAACAAGTTTGACACTAGTTAATTTTTCAACTTCAGTTTTAAATTCAACTAGTTGCTCTTCCAACCTCTTAATTTTGTCCACCTGAGATGAAATTTGATTTTTAAAATTCTCATTCAATTTATTGGCTTCATCCAATTTTGCAATCAAATCATCTTTTTCAAGCTTGACCTTTTTAAAATTAGCTTTTAATTTTGTAGAATATTCAAGAGCTTTCATACAAAAATTATAAAGCTTGCAATAAGCATCTTGAATATCATCATCATCATCATTCAACATAAGATCATGCAAATCAAAACAATCAAGAGTTTCCATGAAAACAGGGGTCAATGGATCAACACAGCAAAGATTAAACCCTAACCAGAGTGTGCCTGCTCTGATACTACTTGATAGGCCACAACCTGAATGACCCCTTGTGATTAAACCAATTAATTTATTAGCCAAGTTATTAATTAATTAATTTAACATGCAAATATGTGGAAGCACAAACAAATCACCAAAAACTAAATATGCAGCAAAAATTAAAAGACACGGTGATTTGTTTACAAATGGGGAAAACCTTTGCGGCAAAAACCCCACAGGGTGATTTTCAGGTCACCACTCTCAAAACTCCACTATTATCAAATCAAGCGGTTACAAGTAAAAGAATCCCAAGTACCTTACCAACCTACAGTTGAACCCTTACCCCAATACCCAATTGGACTTGATCTGTAATGACAGTTCTCCCTTTTAATACACGGCTCCAAAGTACGTGACTAACCAGTTTGATGCGCAGATCCCAGTACGCGGCTTACTCCTTTGCATGAATCCTGGTACGTGACTAACTCCACAGCAACCCTTTGATTGTTGTAGTTGATTTGCAGTAGCTTCACATAGAAACACCAATAAGATCTTCAATGTTGGTGCAAGAGACTTTGCTTGGTTACAAAACCCAAAGGTGTACAAGAAACGCAGTAGGAACTCTTTCTTCTGTAGGAGGAGGCTAGGGTTTCAAAAAGAAAAACTTATGAAGCTCTCTAGGGTTAGGTTTTTCTTTTTCCCACCTCCTTTAAATAGGAGCTTTAATGGGCTTTCCTATTCCAAATAGGTTTACACAAACCTTGGGCTTTCCTAGTCCAATAAGGATTATACAAATCCTTAAACAAATACTCTTTTAGATTAAAAACGTTGTGGCTATAATTTGAAAACCCGTAAGCTCGATCGATCGAGACATCTATCGAGATTCTATCGAGTAGGTATCAAGACTTGCAAATTGTACTTTTCTTGAGCAGTTCTTGAGTAGTCTTCATGTCTTCAATTTAACCACTTGTAATGATCATCTTGAACCTACTTAGATTTACCCAAATACAAGTAAAGTGCATTTTGTCAAAGGATATGCCAATTACATAAAAATATGTCCCCAACAACCTGGAAGACAACTTTGTATTCTTGTGAGAGTAAATTTGTTAATTGCTGATAGATGAGGCAAATGACTGATATCCTGAGGAATTGCAACACCCTTTTCTCTGAAAATCCTTGTGAGAAGACTAGGAAAAATCAGCTTGGGTCTTGAGGTGGATCTAGTCTCATCCACTATAGTATCAAAGATGTGAGAACTAATGTCAATAAAGGTTTTCTCCTTAAGTTCCATGAGAAAGATGGCTCTAGCATTTGTCAGTATAGTCATCTTCCTTATAGGGTACAGATTGTATATCATTATGGTGGTCAGACACCTCATATCTTTAGGAAAATCAAAAGTGTTGAGACATCTCTTTTCTATAACCCCACTAATTCTTTTCTGGACAGTTTCTAGAGAAAGCATTCTGTCCTTGTAGTTAGTGAATTCATAATCTTCCAATCCTTCAAGGCCTAGAACCTTATCAATATCATGAGCATCTAAGGTAAATTCCTTTCTTCTCACCCAATAACTCAACTCCTCCTCCCTTATCACAACATTTGCATAGAATTCTCTTATTATAGGGTCACACACAGGTGGAAGGTCACTCAGCAGTTTTTCCCAACCTCTATCCTCAAAACACTCTGGAATGAAAGTGTCCTTCAACTCCTTGAAATCAAAAAATCTTTCCTAAATGATGATTCCTTTAGAAAAAGAATCCCTATATCTCTCAAAGTGTTGAATAGACCTAAATAGGTTAGAGTCCATTTTCATTCTTTTGTTAGATTTCTTAGCAGTTGTCTTCTTCTTTGTAGGTGATGCAGCCATCTGTAAACAACCAGAAAAGGCCACAACAAGACAAAGCACAATGTGGAAATTCACACACAGTAGCAACAAGTTAGTTACAAAGAGAGTAACAGAGTGACCAGACAGAACACAGAAATAGCACAGTTGATAACCAAAGGATGGGTATATCAAATCAAACAGGTTTAAATAGCATAAGAGCAAACAAGAGCAAAAGGAAAAATGACATTGTAAAACACATTCAAATAGATATGATCCTCTGTCAATGAACCATGACATAATGAGTATGAAGTGTGCAAGAAGGAAACTAAAAACAGCAGCACAAGCAAGATCAAGTGTTTTAAAATAAGAACAATGCCAACCACACACACCACACACTCAAATAGCCTGAAAATTCTAACACCACATTCAGAGATAAATATAGAAACCCCAAAACCATATACCCAAAAGAAAATCTAACAAATATAAATGTTCAGACCAAATATTGGCAACCTAATGAACACACATATTCTTCATCTTGAGGATGGAAACTTCCCTCTGTTGAATGGTTTCCCACTATTCTTCATCTTCAGAAATTTTCGAAAGTTTTTCACAAGATATGATACTTCCTTCTCCACTCCATCTTCTTCGAAAGCATCATCAATTCTTTCGGTAATGGTTTTAAGAGCAAGCGATTTACTCGTCTTGTGGGAAAGCAGTCCAAGCTCATACGTTTGAAGAGACCCAATGAGCTCTTGGATCTTAATTTCATCTAGATCCTTGCTTTGCTCTATAGCTGTGATTTTTGCTCGAAAGCTCTCTGGTAAGGATCTCAAAATTTTTCTCACCACCTTAGTATCTTCAATCTTCTCACCAAAATTGAGCTTTGCAATCACAATTTCATTGAGTTTCCCATAAAACGAATCAAAGGGCTCATCATCTCCCATCTTAAGCTCTTCGAATTTGGTGGTAAGTATTTGGAGCTTTGTGTCCTTCACCTTCTTAGTTCCTTCATAAGTTGTCTCCAAAATCTTTCAAGCTTCCTTGGCCACTGTCATGTGAGATATCCTGTGGAATTCATCTGGAGACATACCACAGAATATAGCATTTAAAGCTTTATTGTTAACAATGGCTGCCGCAAGAGCTGCCCTATCCCAGGTGGATTTTTCAGCCTCCAGCCTGGTCCAACCTATTTCAACCGCATCCCACACGGTGTCATTAATAGAGCATAGAAATGTCCTCATTCTAACTTTCCAGAAGGCATAATTGTTACCATAAAAAAATAGTGGAACATTTAAGGATTGAGACCTATCCATCTCAAAAAGGGGTCAAGGATCACACTCAAGTATTTAAACCACAACAAATGTATCTGCTCTGATACCAATTGAAAGTTCAATATGTGTTTAAAATACCCTTGAACGTTTAGACCCCAAATTATAAAATATCAATTCAAGCTTATAATCAAACAATTAATGTGTGAAATATGAACATAAGCCAATCACAGAATTGATAACTAATCTATGCCAAATATAAACACATCCACAACAGTAAATATAAGGCAAAGATAAAGGAAAGGAAGATGCAAACACACGGACAACACATGATGTGTTATCGAAGAGGAAACCGAAGTCCTCGGCGTAAAACATCTCCGCCGCCCTCCAAGCGGTCAAATAATCCACTAAAGAATGTAGTTGGGATACATGAACAGCAGAAGACCCTCCAAGCCTAATCTATCCAAGTACCTAAGCCCTCCAAGCTTCTTGCTCTAACGAGGTTATGCCGAACCTATTTCTTCTTTAGCTTCCTAGATTTCGCTACTAGACCATAGCATCAACCAGTGTATATTAGTTCCTTCCAAACTGCTTCCCTTAACACCAAATGAACATTCTCACAGATGTAGGTCTGGTGAGATAAGGATTTGGTCAATGACCTCTCAAGGATATGACAATGGAGAGGAAGAGAGTAGAGGAATTTGTAGAGTCTCTAAGGTAAAGATTGGGGATGAGGCAATCTTGTTTTTCTCTAGGGTTTCTCTCACAAAATTCTCTCTGAAAACTCTCTCAAATTAGTGGGTATAAGGGTCTATATATAGTGGTGTGTGTTTGGAATACAAAGAGACAGTTTTTACCAAACAGGACTGATTGACGGCATGACCTCGCGGCTTGTCCAAGTCGCGAGTTCAAGTCGCGACGTAACGGCTTGGCTAGCCTGGGACTTTTGTCCTGTAGTGCGACAGCTGGCGCGACCCTTCAGCTCCCCATGTGTGCATCTTACGTGCCTACAGTTGGCAGCTTGCCAGTCGCGAGTCGTAGCCACGAAACCCTGTTTTCTTGCACATACTTGAGTTTTTCTTCACCTCTTCTCACACACTACCCTTACAATAATCCTACCTAAATACAGGGTTACTAAGTGCTAAATTACAAGCAAATTGGCATGAAATAATGCCAATAAGATGATTGATAAATTTCAACCTTACATGAAGGATCTCCCATGCTTGATTAGACAATTACATTTACAAATTTCTTGAACGTGGTTTCATCAAAAACCTTATAGTTAAGCATTAGAGCTCATTGATCATTCTTTTAAGCCTTTTGGAAAGTGAATTCCCTTGTTATATCGTTGTAGTCTCGTTCTTTTTTTGGGGTGCAAGGACTATTTCTGATTTGGAGGTTTTTTTTTTTTTGATCTTGTAAACTATACATACAATTTTCCCACTAATTTCTATTCATTTTGGAATACGAGTGAGTCTTTCAGTTAGGAGCCCCAATTATCAAAGTTTTCTTTGGTAATTCAAGAAAATTAAAGAGATAGACAATCTTGTTAACAATTTCGATTCCCACCATAAGAATTTTCGCTCAAAATTCGCTTCACTACAAGTTGGTTGGCTTACACATGCATCTAAACAATCTCAAACATTCACAATAAAATATTGAAGGGAGAAAGAATAAAAAGAAGAGAATTCTTTCCCTCTTGGATACAAATGGGTATGTATACTCCAAATACAACCCTTTAACTCCCTTTTCACACTTTATTAATTTGTAACATACATTTATTTAGCTCCTCACATCTATTCATTTATTTCTTACATATTTAATTTCTGAACACTAATTCACTTCAAGTAAAATTCTAAACAGAATGGCAACTAGCTAGGTAGGTTGCTATTGCCTTATTGATGAATGAAATTTCAAATCACACAACATTCTGCGAAATAAAAACAAACAATCCCTCAAAGTTATGGTTTCATTGAGTACTTTCTCAGACCAGGAATATGAGTGTTCATAATGTAGTCTTCCCAGTCAATGCACCTTGGGTCAAAGTAAAACAAATTTACATCGACATCACTCTCTCTAATCGCCACTCTTAGCTTTTCTGTGTTAGAGTCATCAAAGCTGTATGGAAAACAAAAGCTTATTATTATCAGTGGATACATTGAAAACGCAATTGAAAAACTAATCATTACAATTAACAATACCAACCTGCCTGTAAAAAATACATATGGTTTGTAGAGGTCAACCAATCGCATCACTACTCTGACCTTCCGGTTATGATTAATATATATGCCCCGATAATACTGGCAAAGTACCAGATTTGCTAACCATAACACCTTCAAAGAATATTGTTAGAAAGAAAAAAAAATAGTGATATTATAGTATAGAGAATACATATATTGAGGGACGTTTCCCTGTGATAATGCATGTTTAGTGTCTGATTCAAAATCATTTTAGTGATAATGCATTTTTTTCTGTGATAATGCATGTTTAGTGTCTGATATTATTGTAGGGTTGTTTTGACATAGTGACATACTTAACAATTTAGATTAAAAATTTCACACCCACACGCGACTTTGTCCAATGGCCAGTGCACATAGGCACAATTAGTTAATTAGATAACGGGATATTATAAATTTATATTTAGTGATTGTCATTAGGTGGGTTTATATCATTATCTTTTAACTTAATAGCTGAAATCTATAGTTATTTTTGTGCATTTGTCTTATCTAATTCATTGAGTGGTTTGTGATTTGTGTTTGTTGATTGGGAACTATGGCATTTTTAGGCTTAGTAAATAGACTTCTCACATTGTATTTTTTTTTCCCTTTATTTTTTACTTGGCAATAATTGCTAGTCTTTTTGTTAGGAAATTATTGGACATATAGTGAGATAATAAACATAAATTTTATTTGATTCGTAAATTATAAAAAAGTCAACCTCAATAATTGAGTTTTTAAGGGTGTCAAGTAATATGTTGATAGACAACTACATCGCGTTGTATTAATAAACAATTATTTTATGTCGTTTCGTTTGCTTTTATTTGGCTAATACTAAATGCATGTGTTAGTTGAGATTTTCATTAAAAAAATTCGATTCATACTTTAGTCCTTCTCAATTGAAATCCTGGGTCTATACTTGTAAAAAATTATAACTAAAAGCAGGAACCAAACAAGCACAGTACTTTCATTTTTCATGTATATGATTTTGGTCACAAAGTAATTAGCCAAAAGCATACCTTCAATGGCAGTATATATCGAATATCCATGTATGCTTGAAAGCTGGCAATACTACTAAAAATTTCCAGATTGTGGACGTTGATTGACTTTCCATTTCTATCAATCCACGGATTTTGAGTGAAGTACCGGGAGGTAAAATTTGAAAGACTAGTGAGTTTCATCGGATTTCTCAATGAAGAACCCACATGGAAGATGATCTGAGAAGACTTATTTGCATGAGTCACCATGGCCATAATAATAGAATTTACCACCATGTCTGCTGGTATCTGCAAGACTTTCAAAATTCAATATTGAAAGCTTGTATTGAAAATAATGATACAGGCAAACACAAGCATATAAGCCGGATAAATAGATTTATCTACATGTGTTTGCTTAATGAGTGAAGAATAAATTTAACTCACAACATCTAAGATTGAATTAGGATGGCCAAGAAAACTTTTCAATCTCCCTTTACCGTAGGCAGTAATTACACCATCCATGGTTCTGTAACAAGGAAATTCCATTTAACAAAGCGTGAATCAATCATGAAAATTGGAGGAAAAAAAAACAAAAGTCTAGAATAGTGTTATTTTCTTGATTGTTTTATAGGTAAACGGCGGGGGTTGACGAGTAGGTTCAAACCACAAACATAAAGCATAACAAATGATGCCGTTACTACTAAACAGTCACTTGAGCCACTTTATTTTCTTGATCACCTTATCTTCTCAATTACCCAACCAAAAAATAAAAGATAGTTTTTCAGAATTGTGAGCTTGTATAATTCCATGTCAAATTATGATTACCTTGCGCCTTCAATCCAACCTGAAAATGGTTCTTTGTAAGTACTGGTTACCATGGTGGGACGTATGATAGCCAAGGGCAGATTCTGATGAAATTGTCCTAAAATCATTTCCCCCAATGCCTTCGTATATACATAGGTGTTTGGCCATCCATATAGTTTTGCCCTTGCAATTAATAAAAGAAACAAATCAAATTAAAACAGTAAGGAAAAAAAGATCATTTACAGAAGACTTTGTTTTTAGAGTAGTGCTTATTACATATATTCTAGTATACACATAGTACACACAAGCTACAATTTANTATATTCTTTGATTCTATTGATTTTTGTGCTAACTTGCAGTCTCCTTGGTTTGTGTTTAGGATTCACATGCATTGCATTGATTTCTGTATCCATTTTGCAGTTTTGCAGTCATATCTCTCATTGTTTTCATACATAGCATGCATACACTTTGCTAAATTGGGTACTCAACTTGATCTAAAAATTGATTGATTAATTTTTGACTTACGTACTTTCTAGTATATTGCTATTTTTATGTATGAATTGTAGAAAATATTTTCTTAAGAGATATGATAGATAATCAATGTGCAAATATTTTCTCTACTCATGCAACTGTTTATGGGTCACATAGTGCCATGTTTGCATTCTATTGAAAGAGAGAATATTTTTCTTCATGTGTATCCTCACCTAGTTTTTAACTATTGGTTTGTGAGTTTTTCACTTTGGTCCTGCTGGTGAGGATGTACCTGATCCTGTTGGTGATGCTGCTGCTGCTGCTGATTTCCCCCCCCCCTCCTTTATTTTTCCCCAAAACTGTTTTTCCCACAACTTGTTTTGTTTTTCCTATTTTTATAGGGGGAGAAAAGTTTTTTTTACCTGTGTTATTCATAGGGGGAGCTGTCTCTATTTTCTATAGAGTTGAATTGTTTTGTGTTCCCTTGATTCTCTATTTTCTCTTATCATTATTGCGTATGTTGACTGTTTACTCTTTGTACGAGTTGTCTTTGTCAATACGTGACAAAAAGGGGGAGAAATTATTGATTTATGGGAATCATGTTTGTCCTGTTTAGGGGAGTTGAAACTTATTTTTAAAAGGAAGAATAAATAAAACTTTTTGTTGTATCTAACTTAGGGGGAGAGTTAGTTTACTCATGTTTTTATTTCTGTTTCTTGTTCACTGCTCATTGATTTATATTTATGAGTTCTTCATGATATATGTCTTTGTTTTGTGTTTTGTGAAGTCAAGAATTTAATTTTTGGTTACTTGTATTTTTTCCACACATGCGTTTATGCGTTTGTTGAGTGTTTCAGGAAATATACAAGTTGATTCAATTGAGCTGCTGTCTACACTTGCAACTGATGGATAGTAGTTAAGATTGGATTTGTTGTTATGAGCATTATTTTTGTAATGGGCTTTTACTTTGTAAACTTTGAGCTTTTAGTTTGTGTTTTGTCACGGATTGCCAAAGGGGGAGATTGTTAGGTTCTAAAGATTTAGGATTTTATGTATTTTAGAACTCTAATGTGTAGTGTTGGCAAACCATGATCAAAACAGGTTGTTTAGTCTTGTTTAGGCTTGCTCAAAGTATGTTTATTTGTAAAACTGGAATCGAGTGAGTGCAGATTTATTGGACTAAATCTGTAAGGCTCGATCGATCGAAAATTAGACTCGATCGATCGAACCACGTACAGATTTATTTTTCTGCAGAGTTCCGAGTTCAGCCCAAACTCTATTTAAACATCTTGGGGATCAAGTAAAACACTCCTATATATAAGGAAAACCCTAGAACGTTTTTGGGGACTTGAGAAGAGAGATTAGAGTGCCTCTTGTGCCTCCTTTTATTTTAGGGTTTTGTACCCAAACCTCTCTAAGTCTTTGTTGCTCATATTTGCTGTTTATGTGAATCTCTTGTGAGATCTTAGAGGAGCTTTCCTTCACATAAACTTAGGGTTTTCAAGGTAGAGATATTTTCTACATCTTGATGATCAACAAGGTTGCTGCCATTGAAGATTAAAGAAAAGCAAGCGGGGAGCTTGTAGCTGATTGAGGAATTCAAGAAAGAAGTAGTCCGTGGATTCGGAGCCTGCGCGTGGTCGTGTCAGGAAGTTCTACTGGTGGTAGCATTAGGAAGTCGACGGGGAGCTTGTAGTCCTTTTGTACGAACTTCAATTCTTTCATAGTGAATTCAGGTTAGCCTTGAGGATCGGTGGGTCAAATCCTCCCCAGGTTTTTACCGTGTGGTTTCCTGGGTGATCATATCTGTGTTATTTATTTTCCGCTGCTTTATATTCTTGATATGATTGTTTGGATTGTTTTAACCTAGAATTGTTTAATTTGACTAAGTAACAACTTGGCTAATTAATCTAGGCTACGCAATCTGTGTGTTTAAGGGGTCTAAATTCCTAACACTAAGGTACTCCCACAAGAACAAAATAATCATAAATTTCCAGAACACAGAATATAACAATTATATTCATAAATAGTTCGAAGTGGGCATCGGGAACCCTTACCTGCATGCTCCAATAATTTCTTTTGAAATATACTGTGCACACCATATAAAGGCAAATAGATACTATTCATCATAATTTCATCTCATGTTTCTAATTTTATTTAATTTATCTATGACTCCCGATTTACTTTTGGCCTCCAAATCAAACATGTTTTACACTATTTTAGTGGTCATGTTTATTTGGATAAGTGCAAACCATTATCTGAGTGTGATATATGTACTAGTATGATATTTTGCTATTTTAGCCACACTCTCACTAGTCGTACACACACCTGTCTTCCCAAGAAGTAAACAAGAGGAACTACTAAACCAAAATCAAGCCTATCCTTTTGGCTTCAACAAAATTTCATTTAATAGAACCTTTATTCACCGACAATGGAGGGCCATAGGAATTATTCTATAAAAATAATCCCATTTAGCACTTAATATATTCAGTACTGGGATGTATCTGTAAAGTGAGTCAATCCACTAAATATCATACTTTATGTATCTGACACAACTTCCACCAATTGAGATTCAATACCTCAATTCGGTAATACTCAAGATTTTATCAACATAAAAAAAAAGTGAGTCAATGAACCAATATATATCAACATGGGTTACACAGATAAGCACATATACATGTATATTGGTTCATAATAGACAATCTATAAAAGAAAATCTATAAAGCATAAAAGACAATCTATAAAGTATACACATGAAACCATAATGGACAATCCATAAAGCAATAGTCAAGAAACCATAACAGACAATCCATAAAGCAATCCATAAAGCAATAGTAGCACTACTGCGCACAACTCAAGATTATATCAATATGCTACTTCTCCAAATATCAATTATAGCACATATATCAATATGCCACTTCTCCGAATAAAACAATTAACATATCACATATGTATCAATCACGGCATATAGGAAAAATCTCGGCAAACATACTGATATTAAATAACAATTTAAAATCCATGATTAGTTGTGGTTTGCTCTGATACCACTATAAAAAACTTTTGTGGAAGCAATATAGAACAAAAATCATATTTTCATTTAAAGATCGTTGTACCACACAACTATAGATTCTAAATAGAACAAAATTGCATACCTCTCTTAGCAACCCAAGCGTGTTGCCTCCCAAGGTATTCACGTCTCTCTCTTTATTTCTTTTGAGTTTTCAGAAGACTGCAGTATCACACAGTAGTTCTGATGGCCAATCACAAAATATGATATTATAAAATCTTATTTTATAGTAGACTTCTAAAACCCTAGAGAGAGATTGGACGTGGGATCCTTAGGGATCCTAATCTTCAGCCGTAGGATTTTATCAATAACTTTTTTGACGTTATTGACTTTCTTAAAACTCTTTTAAAAAATATTCCTTAATTTTTCTCAATCATATCAAGAAAATATTTGAACTTCTACAAATTGCAATAATGTCCATCAACACATTGCAATTGACCCTGAAGATTAGAGGATTACAAATGAAGTCCCATTACTTACAATTTTATATCTATGTCCTTCCACCATACTATATTTCCACAAACCACTAGGACTGGATTAATATCATTGTCATGTTCCAGCTTATGTAACCCTTAATTTCTTGATTTCATAATTTCTATTGGACTCCAAAATATCTTTAAAAACTCTTTAAATATATATATATACAATATTATATATATGAAAAACATTTTTTGAAAAAATGTCACCGGCTGGTTTTGTTTGAGTCCAACTTCAATATGAAAATCAACTGAATATACTATCTTCTTTAGAGATTGGTGGATTCATTGTTGAGCATTTATATATTTTACTCATTACACACATAACCCAACATGTCTCTATATAGCCTTTAAAAATCGGCATCACCAGTTGACATTGTCAAAGTTATGTGCATAATAAATAAATATACACAAACCCCTCATGTTTAAGGACAATAGAAAAATTGTGATAGGAACCTTTTAATTAACAGTGATCGCCCATAAGGTGTCCTTGATCGGATCCAATTTAGTGTATGTACTTGTTACATTACACCCACTTGTCTGCTTAAAGTCACTATCTCAATGATGAAGTAAATCATCCTATCATATAGCAGCACAACAAGTGTAGGCTTTAGTGGTAATATTCAATAATATCCATAGCCTAGAACAATTTAATAATCTATGAAAAATCATCACTCCCTGTCTTTGGTTCCTTAACCATTAACATGGTTTTCTACAGATATGACATCACATGCCACATTTAAACAATGAAATATACCTATAAAATTATGAATGTGAAAATAAATTTTATTATCAAATAAAAAATGCATAATATTGTTTTTGAGGGCAAATATTCTTACAAATACAACATCAACTACCAAAGAATCTCTCTCTCTCTCTCAAAAAAAAAAAAACTACCAAAGATTAAATAAAATCACCGCCTAAACAATATACCGAGGATGGAAGAAATTTAGCCACCAAAGATTAAAGAAAATTGGCCAACCCCACCGCATATACCAACATCAACCATGATTAAACCATTATCAATATCATCCATATGATCTAACTATAGATCCAAATAACTTAACCATCACAATATATAAGAAACTTACGTCAGAAACCCCATATCAAAATCCACGATCAAACCAAAGATCCAAGCTCAGATCAGAATCTCCATTAAAAGTCCAAATCTAATTTGCAAGGAAGACTTGGGCAAAGATTGAATTGTTAGCGCAATTTTATGTTATCTACTTAATAGTTGCCAAGAAAATAAAGCATATAAACAAAGAAGAATCACGTGAAGGAAGTACTGCCCAAACCTTACTGATCAAATTGTGAATACATTTATATGAAAGGTCAAGAGAGGAAACACCTCCAATTGATGGTCGCCCTCATGGATACTGCCTAGATTATCCTTTCCATACGCTCCTCCACAAAAATCCAATTCCCATGCACCAAATTTAGTGGTGAGTCACAAGTTGTAAATTTCAAGTCCTTATATATATAAGAGAGAGTCCTAACAGGAGTCTCTCTTTTTTTCTTAATCCTAAAGTTTTTTTTTTTTTTTTTGAATTAAATCAAAGTAAAAAATATAAATAAAGAATGCTGATGTGAAAAATTGTGGAGAGGTCAGAGATTTCGGTTTATATATATAGATGGGTTCAAGTTACACCTGGTGTAACTCTTGTAAAATTATACATTTTTTACACTGTAGATTTGTAATAGATCTAACGGCTAAACAAATATCATTAAATGTTATTATTTCCACTTCATTCGTAATTAATACTAGCATTTTATCTCTCTTTATTTATTTATTTTCACTTGATTAAAGGGTAGACTGCTATTTTTAACAACTTATATTTCTATACTTGGGAAAAAAAAACTATAAGAGACAAAAAACTATACGGCTAACAGCTTACATTGGATAGTTTTTCTAGACTAAAATGAATATGGTTCTAATTGATCTCACGGGAGAAAAATGTAATCAAGCACAAGGAGAAAATTCAATGGATTCACAACCAATTAGTTCTAGTAAGCTCTTCGAAAAAAAAAAAAGAGTTAGTTATTGTCTAATTGAAAATGAACTTGTTCCTCTCAATTGATCAAATAAAAAATGAACTACTATTTCCAAGCACTTAGTTAAAGTTACTTGACCATTTTATTTCTCACCGATTATCTATCTCAGATATTTTTCTTGTATATTAAGTATAGAAATGCAAGTTGTTAAAAATGGCAGTGTGCCCTTTAATCAAGCAAAAAATAATAAATAAGGAGAGAGAGAAAATACTAGTATTAATTATGAATGAGATAAAAAGTAATGGCATTTAATAATATTTTTTTAGCCGTTAGATAACTTACAAATCTATGGTGTAGGTGTAACTTTACAAGAGTTACATTAGGTGTAACTTGAACCCATCTAGTATTATTATTTTATTAACTACCGTTAGTAGTATTATTTACATGATCAACGAAATAATGATTTGGCAATTTTTTAAATGTTGTGGCATATTTTAATGAAAATTTTCAAAAACCATTTTACACGTCAAAACCCTTAATCCCAAAATACTTGACCTGGCCATTCTCCCATTTGATAGAGAAAGTCTGAAATGCATGAGAAATCAAGATTGCCTAGAGGGGAGATCATTGTTTTTCCATGGCTGTCTCAAGTGTTGCACCAGTGCACCATATGGCACCATCCGCAATGACGTTGCAATCAATCTATGGGTTTAAAATTGTGGACAAAACCGTATGGATATTGAGATTCAATCATTCAATCATGGCAAACATATATTGTATATCATGGAGCGAAGAGTGGATTGCAATGGTGGTTTGCATTGCTTGCATTTTTTTTGGGATATATAGATACGCATCGGAGTTGGGGGATGTGTGAGTTTTTTTGGATCTAAAATAAAACAAATGTGAAGCGTAGAAATCGTTGATCCTTATGTATTGTAGTGGTTTAATGATTGAGTATATCTCATTTGTGAACCTTTGCATTATTATTTGTCAACCGTTTTGAGTTTAAAACTAAATGATTGATTAACTTATGGGTCATTAGCAAAGGGTCTTGCACAGTTTCAAATAAAAGAAGGTAATGGTGGGAATACAATTCTAGATCGATGGATTGCAGATGGTGCCATTTCGGTGGATCGGTGCGACTCTTGAGACAGCCATGGAAACCAACAATAGTCTTGCAGGCAACTTTTCTCTCTTGTGCGTTTCAGAAACTGACAAGGAAAGGTCGGATGACTCAGATCAAGTATTTTGATATTGGTTTTTGAAATTTATTCATTCAAAAATTACACATCATTAAATAGAATATGACAGGTCATTATTCCGTTAGCTACATAAGTAATACCACTAACTGCAGTTAATAAAGGACTAATATTGCTCATTTTTAAAACTTAAAGGACTAATAGCACTCACTTGTAACTTGAGGGGCTAATTGCGCTCACAGGGTAAACTTCAAGGACCAATAGTATAGTTTCACCAAAAATTTATTACATCCATAAGAACTTAAAAAAATATATCCGTTTAAAACCGAAGGAAAGAAAACCAAACTAATTAGCCGGAAACCACTTTCTAAAACCCTAAGATTCAACACCAAAAAAAAAAAAAAAATTGAGGGAGAAGATGATGCTATAGAATTGATATCGTCAAGAGGGAGAAGAGATTTTAGTTTGCTCTCTTCTGAAATTAAACAGCGTCTCTCTTTAGAAATTTCATAGAGGAATACTAGGGGAAGATGATTTTGTAGAGTTGATACTGCCAAGAGGGAGAAGAGATTTCAATTTGCTCTCTTTTGAAATTAAACGGCATCTCTCTTTAGAAATTTTGTTTCACCCTCACACTCTCTTTTATTTTTTATTTTTAAATTAGTTGTGTAAACAGATAACGTTTAAATGTATTTATCTTTTCTTTAATTTTTATCATAAAATGATTCAACAAATTTTTGAATAAGTGGGAGTTTTTTAGTAGAATTGTAGACCACTAGACAAAAATGACGTGGTCAATCATGAGGACCTTATAATTCCTTGTAAAGTAGAGAGTGCAACAATGTTTATAGTGTATTTAGATAATATGATTTAGGCATTTGGATTTGGATAATTAAAATCCTAATGAATATCTGTTAGATAAAAAAAAAAATAGAGCAGGTTGAAAGTTCATATTGGAAATTAAACCAGACCTTACCAATTAAGGGAGAAGATAATGTTGCAAAACTAATATTGTCAAAAAGGAGACGAGATTTTATATCGTCAAGAGGGAGAAGATATTTTAGTTTGCTCTCTTCTGAAATTAAACAGCGTCTCTCTTTAGAAATTTCATATAGAAACACTGGGGGAAGATGATGTTGTAGAACTGATGCTGTCAAGAGGGAGAAGATATCTCAATTTGCTATCTTATGAAATTAAATGACATATCTATTTAGAAATTTTGTTTCACCCTCACACTCTCTTTTAATTTTTTTAAAATTATTTGTGTAAACAGATAATGTTTAAATGTCTTTATCTTTTACTTTAATTTTTATCATAAAATGAGTCAGCAAATTTTTAAATAAGTGAGTCTTTTAGTGGAATGATTAACAACTACGCAAAAATGATGTGGTCTACCATGAGAACCTTATAATATCTCATAAAGTAAAGAAGTACAACAATGTTTATAGTGTATATGGATAATATGATTTGGGCATTTGGATTTGGATGATTAAAATCCAAATATCGTGTTTGGACAATTTAAAAAAGATCAAGGATTAGGATTTGATAAATCCACTATAGATTTCAAACTTTTAAAATACTTATATTTCAAATAACTCTTAGAATCAATGGATTTGAAATCAAGGCAACCTTTAAAGTAAAACATAATTAACAAAGTCTTTTGAGTTTTGACCGATTATAATACACTAATTTTTGCCCCTGCATTTACACAACCATTAGACTGGAAAGGATCCTATTTAAATAATCTAATATCGTCCGATTTCAATCAAAATGTAAAACACGTGATATTTAAAAAGAATTAATGATCTTAAAAAATTTTATATAAACCATGCAAGATCACAGAAATATCATGTTTCATTTCCATTTGAAATAGATGCTGTGGGGCCAGGAAATCGGGTAGTCTTGGCCCACTCCAAGCCAGGCCCAAATGGCCCACGCCGAGGAAGGATGACTATCCGAGGCCAATTTAGGGAGAGACTCTTTTTTGGATCCACGCCGAGGACCTCTTCGTCCTCGGCATACTGAGGATAATTTTAGGTGGGGACAAGCCCAGAGCAAGTTGTCACCTCCACAGTTAATACGCTCACCTAACCCTTCTGGCCGCATTAATGGGGATGTAACCCCTGGGCAGGGCGACATCGATCAGGGTGAACCACTTGAGCATGGATATGACCTCCGATGGGACAGACGGTCAGGGGGGAGGCCAATAGATGATCGACAGAAGGAAGAAGGAAGGGGGTGAGTGAGAGATATATAAGGAAGGGAAGTAAAGTGTAAAAGGGGGTTTTCTGGGGGGGGGAAGATGGGGAAAGAAAACCTCCTCGGCCATGGTCCGAGGAGCATCCCCCAGTTGTAAATTGTCCTTAGTATTTTTCAATAAAAGGAAAATAGTTCATGCTTCATGCACGCCGGCCAGCGCCTAAACCTTCGATCCACTCTCTACAAATTCATTGTTCTGGGTTCGTTGGGCCTTTATCCCATATCCTTTGGGCTTGGGCTACAAAAATCAACCCTACAATTGGCGCCGTCTGTGAGAAGGATTAGTGCGCTAACCGGCGCAACAGGCGATCGTTCTAAGTAATCGTTCTACGGAAGGTTGGTGGTGATGCAAAAAAGAGCTACCAGACAAACATTGCAGAAAGATAAAAGTTCGAGACAGAAGATTTAACAGCAAAAAAAGAAAGCTTGATATTATTTTATAAAAAGAAAAGTACAGAATACAATCAGAGGCTCAGGCAGGCGTGTTTTACAAACAAATTTACAAGCTAATTCTACAATCAGAGGCTCAGGCGGACCTGTTCTAGAACTAGCTAGAGGGAAGTGTCAACCCGTTCCCTTATTGGCATCAAGAGAATGGGAGAACTTGACAATAAGATGGGGGAAGGGGGCTGAGGCTGGCTTGCTTCAAGGCCACCAACAACTCCTTTCTGGGTGCGGCGGAGCTTGAACAAAGCGAGGAGCAGATGCAGGGGCTCCGGGACGCCTTCCCCTGTGATGTTCCCTTGATTCTCTCCAATCCTCACGAGCGTTGGCCGTTAGAGACGGCAACGCTCGGGCACTAGCCATGACATGAATTCGCGTGTCTCCTCCGTCGGGGGTGCGCTCCGAGGAGAGACATTAGGTACTTCAACGACATCCTTCCGGGCCACCGTGCATGGCACCATTGGGGTTACGCCTAAACTCTGCCGCGCCGAAAACATAGTAGGGGTTGCGGTCACGACGGCCGTTGGCCCGGACACCCGCCCAAAGCCGCCTCATGTCATCCAACTCCGGTCATAATCCTGGCGGGGTTATTAAAGGGGCTTGGAGAATTGAAGGTGCATGTTTCTGTTTATGTTAGGAAGTTCATGGAGTATGGAGAAACCATCCCCCAGGAAAGCCTTATATAACGGATGAAGGTTGGTGAGAATTAATCTACACAAAATTAGAAAAGAGAATTTTCAGCAGTGCTAATCACGGAGCTACCAAATTCTAAGGGGACCGTAGACCGCTGGATTTGTGCTAATTCACAAGGACATTAATGAAGGCGCGTCTTGCGCACCGAAACATCAAGCGCGGAGCACGAGTGGCCAAGGGACGCCTCGTAAATGAAAAAGATGGGGGACTCGAGCTGGAGGCAAGGTCAGCGCCACGTGTAGGATCAGAGTCAGACCCAAGGAGGAATCGTCTCCAATAAAGCGGTCTGAAGACAAACCCCAACTTACAGAGAAGTGAAAGCTTTAGACAGAACCAAGGCATTGCATGGTCCTCGGACTCAAGCCTATGGGGAAACTACTCACTCCACCATACCTGGGTACTAGACAGAACCAAGGTATTGCATGGTCCTCAGACTCAAACCTATGGGGAAACTAGATACTTACATAGAAATGAAAGCGTTAGACAGAACCAAGGTATTGCATGGTCCTCGGACTCAAGCCTATGGGGAAACTAACCGCTCAGCTATGCCTGGGTACTAGACAGAAACAAGGTATTGCATGGTCCTCGGACTCAAACCTATGGGGAAACTAGATACTTACAGAGAAGTGAAAGCGTTAGACAGAACCAAGGCATTGCATGGTCCTCGGACTCAAGCCTATGGGGAAACTACTCGCTCCGCCATACCTGGGTACTAGACAGAATCAAGGTATTGCATGGTCCTCGGACTCAAACCTATGGGGAAACTAGATACTTACAGAGAAATGAAAGCGTTAGACAGAACCAAGGCATTCCATGGTCCTCGGACTCAAGCCTATGGGGAAACTAACCGCACAACCATACCTGGGTACTAGACAGAACCAAGATATTGCATAGTCCTCGGACTCAAACCTATGGGGAAACTAGATACTTACAGAGAAATGAAAGCGTTAGACAGAACCAAGGAATTGCATGGTCCTCAGACTCAAGCCTATGGGGAAACTAACCGCACAACTATACCTTGGTACTAGACAGAACCAAGGTATTGCATGTTCCTCGGACTCAAATCTATGGGGAAACTAGATACTTACAGAGAAATGAAAGCGTTAGACAGAACCAAGGCATTGCATGGTCCTCGGACTTAAACCTATGGGGAAACTAACCGCACAACTATACCTGGGTACTAGACAGAACCAAGGTATTGCATGGTCCTCGGACTCAAACCTATGGGGAAACTAGATACTTATAGAGAAATGAAAGCGTTAGACAGAACCAAGGCATTGCATGGTCCTCGGACTTAAGCCTATGGGGAAACTACTCGCTTCGCCATACTTAGGTACTAGACAGAAACAAGGTATTGCATGGTCCTCGGACTTAAACCTATGGGGAAACTAGATACTTACAGAGAAATGAAAGCGTTAGACAGAACCAAGGCATTGCATGGTCCTCGGACTCAAGCCTATGGGGAAACTAACCGCACAACTATACCTGGGTACTAGACAGAACCAAGGTATTGTATAGTCCTCGGACTCAAACCTATAGGAAAACTAGATACTTACAGAGAAATGAAAGCGTTAGATAGAACCAAGGCATTACATTGTCCTTGGACTCAAGCTTATGGGGAAACTAACCGCACAACTATACCTGGGTACTAGACAGAACCAAGGTATTGCATGGTCCTTGGACTCAAACCTATGAGAAAACTAGATACTTACAGAGAAATGAAAGCGTTAGACAGAACCAAGGCATTGCATGGTCCTCGGACTTAAGCCTATGGGGAAACTAACCGCTCAGCTGTGCCTAGGTACTAGACAGAACCAAGGTATTGCATGGTCCTTGGACTCAAACCTATGAGGAAACTAGATACTTACAGAGAAATGAAAGCGTTAGACAGAACCAAGGCATTGCATGGTCCTCGGACTCAAGCCTATGGGGAAACTAACCGCTCAGCTATGCTTGGGTACTAGACAGAACCAAGGTATTGCATGGTCCTCGGACTCAAACCTATGGGAAACTAGATACGTACAGAGAAATGGAAGTGTTAGACAGAACCAAGACATTGCATGGTCTTCGGACTCAAGCCTATGGGAAAATAATCGCACAACTATACCTGGGTGCTAGACAGAACAGGGGCATTGCATGGTCCTCGGACTCAGGCCTACAGGGAGACTTAATTACAGAATATCCCAAGGTAGGAAAGGATCAAGCCCCACCTAGCCCTTGAGACGTAAGAGGGCTGCCCATGCATAAGTTCTCTCTCCTTATCATCGTTACTGGCGCAATTGGCTGGCATACAGTTCAAGCTAAAATCATGCAGATCAAAGGAAAAGAGGAAAAGCAAGCAGCATGCACACAAATAAGCAATTGAAATAAATAGAAGGGGAAATTAAATTTGCAATACAATAATGAGTCCATAAAAATTGCATGGCAAGAGCCACAGTACATGGAGCAGAAGCACAACAAAATAAAATGAGTCGACGTGAAAGTAAGACGAGCCGAGACACCGGGGAGTCTACTCTTTTTGCTCAGGCTGGACAGGGGCAACCCCTGACCCCTCCGAGCCCTGGCTTGAGGGGATGGCCTGCAAGGGTACGGCGAGAATAACTGCTTCCTCGGTGGTGGGGGCTGGTTCATCAGAAGGGATCTCCATTATCTCTTGGGGCACCTCCTCGCTCGAATGCTCCCCCAGTTTAGCAGCCCCCACCTCTTTAACAATTTTCCCGGCTTTAGCGCCATCAGGGGCAGCCTCGCGGATAGCAGGGGGGTAATACACGCTCTCTGCCTTCCATAGGTCGGACGTGACCTTCACCCCAGCTTGTTTGAGAGCCTCAGCCCAGACCTGGGAACAATATCGCCTACACACCCCTGGGACTTGAGGTTTGTAGAGGGCCTCTACCGCAACCATCCCATCAGCGTAGGCTGCGGTCTCAGCCTCCTCCTTGGCACTCTCGGCCATCTTTCTGCCATGGTTCGCCTCGTCCTTAGCTCGCCGAGCCTGGTCTCTGGCCCATTCGGCCTCCCTCTGGGCCCCCTCGGCCTTTGTCACCTTAGTCTGCAGATCAGCGATCAGATCCCTCACGATTCGCAATTGCTCCTCCACCTCGCCCAGCCGCCTCGTCTGCTCCGTGGCCTGGTTCTGGGCACCCTCAAGACCGGACAGGGCACTGTCCCGCTCTCTGATCACCACCTTCAGATCCTCTCGGGCCTTAGCGAGGTCAACCTTGAAATTCTTCAGAGTCCGGGTAGCCTGAAAGCGCCAATCACGCTCCCGATTGAGGGCCTCCTTCTGGTCGTTTGCCGCCCCCTCCAACATAAAGATAGCTTGGACAGCCTACCAAAATAACCAATGTGCTATAAGCCCAATAAAAGAAAAAGAGTGGGAGAAGAGTCGAGGTTGTAGCCCTTACCATCTCCACATATCGCTTGAGGCTGAGGAAGACCTGCTCACTCGTCAAAGAGTCAAGTTCAGCCATATCTGCTGGGAGCAGCAAGCTCCTCTCCAGCGCATCAGCCACGCACGCGCCTTCACCCTCATTGAAGTCCCTGAGGGAGGCGTTATCCCTCAAGGGCTCCCCACGGAACATTGGGGCTGGAAGCCAGGCTTGAGCCTCGGAAGAGGTAGTGCCGACTACCTTCCTCTCCTGGCCCTAGTCGCCTATTTTGAGCTGCTTGGACGGCCGCAGAGTAGTGTCCTCCTCCTGCGAGGACACCGTCTTATCCTCCACAGACCTTTTGCCCTTGTCCTTCTTCTTCTTGGGGCCGGTAGGCATGGACCCAGAGGGCGAGCGCGTCTGAGAAGGAGAAGGAGGGAGCTTCTGCTGAGCGGAAGTCGACCTAGTCTTTGGAGGTGGGGTGGGAAGTTTCTGTTGGGACTCCCTCGGCTGGCCCTCAATCAGGTCTAGCAAGTTGGTGGTGGGCTTCCTCTTGTAACCCATTGTCGGCCGAGGAGGGGCTTCTGAAGCAAGGAGGTCTGCTTCGGTCAAATTGGGATCACCCAAGTCCCCGGGAGGGTCCTCGGACTGATCAAGCTAAGCGAAAATGTCAAACGCGTCCCCTTCCCCCTTTGGAGCTTCCTCAGCAGCCTCTGTGAACGGTTGGGAAGAGGAGGGGACGGCTAGTGTGACAGCTTCCTGGTCGGAGGGCTCCTCGGGGAACGAAAATCCGTCCTCGGTCACAGTAATCCTCTAAAGTCGAGGATCGTTGGCGAGGATGACGTGCTTCGGAACCGGGAACGATTTCTGGGTAGGTTTATAACCCAAAATTATGTGGGCGGCTCTAACCTGATTGTCGTCCTCGTTTATATACACCGGCACCCTTAGCACCTTCTGCAAATCTTCCCGGTTGACCAGATGGAAGTGATGCTCAAAAGCGTGCGGGTCTGCAAATAGAAAGCACCACCGCGTTAGTAAAAAAAAAGGGGGGGAAAGAAAAAAGATGAGAGCTTGAAACCCTTTCTGCCTCCCACTGCCCCACCTGGTATTCCCTCTGTTGTTGAGCAGTGAAGGCCATCGTGCCACTCCCCTGACATGATGAGAAAATCCTCGTAGAACCCCTTGTTGGACTCGGGGAGGCACTGAATGAGCCGTACCCTGTCGTCTCTCATCTTCAGGTAATACGACTTGCCTTTAAGAAGCTGAAGGTTGTAACACCAATTCACGTCGTGGTGGGTCAACCTCAGCCCCATCTTCTCGTTCAGGGTATCCACACAGCCCAGAATCCTAAAGACGTTTATCCCACATTGGGTGGGGGCCAACCGGAAGTGCATGAGGTAATCCCTCATCACAGGCCCCATGGGGATCGTCATCCCCCCTTCAAGGAAGGCGACTATGGGAATTACCACCTCGCCCTCCTGCCTGTGTATACGCCACTCTCCGTCCTCACAATATCTCAGACCTACATTGCCGGGAATTCTGCGGTCGGTGATGAATTTCTCTATCACCTCCTTAGTATCGACGTATTTCTTAAACCTATCCATCCCGGTTGACACCTAAAAGAACTAAGGAAGAACAGGCGAAGTAGAAGAAAGAGTAGAGAGAGAGCTCAGAGAGGGATAGAGCGACTTACTGAAAAGAGGAGGAGCTTCTCGGACAAGCTTTTTGTGCTGGAGATGCAAGTGAAAGTGTGGCTGAACTCAGGAAGGACGCACGAGAACTCTTGATTACAAATGAGGAACAGGAAGAAGCGGTTCGTGTGGGTATTTATAACCCAAATCGAGGAACCGTGCGGGTTTTCCAGCCCATAAATGCGAGACGAACCTCCACTGTTGGATGGGTAACGCCTCATTAGACGTGGGGAGCACAGAGCCGCCTGAATTTAATGATGGGCACGTTACGTGCTCCGAAACGTCAGCGACGTGCCTTGGGCAGATGAATAGACTCCAGGACTGACCGAGGGGGGGGGTAAGGCCGAGGATGTTAAAATCCTTCTCCCCGCCCGAAGATGCGTGTAGCAAGATTTTGAGGGGCTATTGTGGAGCCAAGAAATCGGGTAACCTTGGCCCACTCCAAGCCAAGCCCAAATGGGCCACGTCGAGGAAGGATGACTATCCGAGGCCAATTTAGGGAGAAACTCTTTTTTGGATCCACGCCAAGGACCTCTTCGTCCTCGGCATACTGAGGATAATTTTAGGTGGGGACAAGCCCAGAGCAAGTTGTCACCTCCACACTTAATATGCTCATCTAACCCTTTTGGCCGCATTAATGGGGATGTAACCCCTGGGCAGGGCGACATCGATCAGGGTGAACCACTTGAGCATGGATATGACCTCCGATGGGATAGACGGTTAGGGGGGAGGCCAATAGATGATCGACAGAAGGAAGAAGGAAGGGGGTGAGTGAGAGATATATAAGGAAGGGAAGCAAAGTGTAAAAGGGGGTTTTCTAGGGGGGGGGGGAAGATAGGGAAAGAAAAACCTCCTTGGCCATGGTCCGAGGAGCATCCCCAAGTTGTAAATTGTCCTTAGTATTTTTCAATAAAAGGAAAATAGTTCATGCTTCATGCACGCCGGCCAGCGCCTAAACCTTCGATCCACTCTCTACAAATTCATTGTTCTGGGTTCGTTGGGCCTTCATCCCATATCCTTTGGGCTTGGGCTACAAAAATCAACCCTACAGATGCATTGAATAATTAATTGTGTTTATATATTACAAATCTAATCAAATGTCAAATTGTTTAAAATTTTAATGAAGTGGCACATAGTACACTTAGTCCTAAATCTTTTGAGGCTGACTATTGATATTTAATAAATTAGTTAGGGTTGATTATATGTTAGATTCAAAAAATAAAATCTTAACCTTGAAATAGATTCCCTCCTAGTACGGTGCGAATGTCTTTCTTTATTGTCGTTAGACTTGAAGTTTGTCCTTTAGAATATTTAGGACCGTTTGAAAGAGAAGTTAAAATAGTATTGTTTGTAATTTCTTTACTGTCGTCAGACTTGCAATTTAAATATTTAAATAACTACATAGCTATTGATTTTAAATCATCTTAAAATTTTGTAAATATATAAAGTATAAGAAAAAAAAATAACTTAATGGTAGATTTGTTAAAATTTGCATTCAATAAAAAAAAATATATTGAATTGTATAAGATAGTTTAGGATTGAACCAAGTTTAACTCTCTCTCTCTCTCTCTCTCTATATATATATATATATATTCTTCTATTTACAAAATTTATTTCTATATTTTTATTTTATGAAGAAAAGGGGCATGGAGTTCATCCCAAAAAAAAAAAAAAAAAATAATAAAAAAAGGATAGAGAAAAATTATAAAAAAGAAATAAAAATTATCCCGAAAAAGTAACATTCCATGAGAAAAGGCTTTCATTTTCATGATTTGTTTACTTTTTCCTAGATCTCTAACATGCTTTCTCACATGCCAACCATTCGTCAAGGAACACCTTTGGACAGACACCTAGTGCGGTGCGAATGTCTTTCTTTACTGTCGTAGACTTGAAGTTTGTCCTTTAGAATATTTAGGACGTTGAAAGAGAAGTTTAAATAGTATTGTTTGTAATTTCTTTACTGTCGTCAGACTTGCAATTTAAATATTTAAATAACTACATAGCTATTGATTTTAAATCATCTTAAAATTTTGTAAATATATAAAGTATAAGAAAAAAAAATCTAACTTAATGGTAGATTTGTTAAAATTTGCATTCAATAAAAAAAAATATATTGAATTGTATAAGATAGTTTAGGATTGAACCAAGTTTAACTCTCTCTCTCTCTCTCTCTCTCTATATATATATATATTCTTCTATTTACAAAATTTATTTCTATATTTTTATTTTATGAAGAAAAGGGGCATGGAGTTCATCCCAAAAAAAAAAATAATAATAATAATAATAATAAAAAGGATAGAGAAAAATTATAAAAAAAGAAATAAAAATTATCCCGAAAAAGTAACATTCCATGAGAAAAGGCTTTCATTTTCATGATTTGTTTACTTTTTCCTAGATCTCTAACATGCTTTCTCACATGCCAACCATTCGGTCAAGGAACACCTTTGGACAGACACCTAGTGCGGTGCGAATGTCTTTCTTTACTGTCGTCAGACTTGAAGTTTGTCCTTTAGAATATTTAGGACAGTTGGAAAGAGGAGTTTAAATAGTATTGTTTGTAATTTTTTAAAATATATATAGATAAAAAAGTGTGTAAAAATATGTATAATGTTATTTAAAAGTTAAAAATGAGTTGTTAAAATGCTCTACTAAATGGGCCCTTAGATCCTCAAGTAACATACTTAAGGATCTAAGTATTCAAAGAGCATGTGTGTGTGTAATAATTGAGTTGGAATTAGATCTATAAGAATTTCTTATAAAGCCTTATATATTTATACTCTTCCTTAACCTTGCCATGTAATATCTTATTCAAATGATAAATTAAATAGTTTTATATACAAACATAATCATAATAATTACCATAATTATCATATTTTGTATTTAGGGGAAGACTAGTCACCCATTTCTTATCATCTACTTATTTGAATAATAATAAATAAGTGGGTTCCAGTTAACTTAACTGATAAAGTCTCTGATAGTTGTATAAGAGATTTGAGATTTAATCCCCGACTACACCAAAAACTGTTTAATGTCTTGGTCTGATGATAAAAAGATATCATCAAGAGCGGACGCCGTAGGTTGAAACTCTCTAAAAAAAATTAATAATAATAAATTTAAAAAAAAAAGAAAAAAAAAAAGGACTAGGGGTCACGTGAAATTCTGTACTAACTTCTGTAAGAAAAAGAAAAAAAGGACTAGTGGTCACGAGAAATTTTGTATTAACTTTTGTACCTAACTTCACCCTCAAAAAAAAAAAAAAAAATAAAATAAAATAATTGTACCTAACTAATTCAATAATCTCAACAACAAGTTTGGTCAACCTTTGGTACGCATTCAATATTCACAACGGTCTCATTTAAAAAAAAAAAAAAAAATGCTACTTATATAAAGTGTAGGATTATAGGTTTACATTGTTGTTCATGTAAAGCTTATACAATTATAATTATTTGCATGAATAGTATATGATATTGTACATTGTTAATGTAATGTGTACAATATTATATACATTTGTTCAATCTATAATATAAAGTATATATGAATAACAAATGTAAAAAAATAAATTTCCAAAATATTATTCATAACGTTCCATAAAATTTGATTGCCATATCTTTAAAAAAAAAAAAAAAAACATTGTAACTTTAAAGCTGGAAAAAGGTGAAAAATATAGTTTGTGAGATGTTTGTAAATTCAAAAATTTTAGTATCACATAAAATACTATAATTTTGTCATAATTAACTGTCCACATGAAATATTATGATCGGTAAAGAAAAAATGATGATTTCACGTGAAAGTGACAAATTACTAATAATATTACGCACATATTATAATTGTGACAAAAGTTTTGGTGCTTTATTTGGTAAAATGAGTAATTTTAAACTACAAAATTTTCAAATTTAAACATTTGATTAATGATATAGCAATTGATCTTTGATCTTTTAGAAATTTTACTAACATAGAGTATATAAGAAGAAAATGTAATCCAACAATATACTTAAAATTCGCATCCAATAAAAAAGATATTGAGTGAGAACCAAGCTTGTTGCGTAACTTGATGACCAAGAGTTTATTATACCACACACAATTTAATCAATTTTAATAAGTTAAGAGTTTTATAATTCAACTAGATAGTAATTCTAGACATTTTTAAACGAGACATCTAGAATTAAAAATCCTTGCTCCATAAGAAAAGGCTTTCATTTTCATGATTTGTTTACTTTTTCCTTGACTGAATTGTCGGCATGTGAGAAAGAATGATCTAGAATTAAAAATCCCTGCTCCATAAGAAAAGGCTTTCATTTTCATGATTTGTTTACTTTTTCCTTGACTGAATTGTCGGCATGTGAGAAAGAATGATCTAGAATTAAAAATCCCTGCTCCATAAGAAAAGGCTTTCATTTTCATGATTTGTTTACTTTTTCCTTGACTGAATTGTCGGCATGTGAGAAAGAATGATAGCTAAAAGAATTATTAAATCTATATTGCCCAAGGGTGATTTATTGGATGTCTAACTAGCCAACAAAATGTATAAGCTGGCATTTCGATTCGTAATTTTCATTGCCTATTCCTTTAGAGGTCCTGTAATCGGGTGCTTTTAAAATAATTGTTATTAAACAATTTCAGAAAAGTTTTAGTATTACTTTTAAGAAAGATATAAAAAGCTATTAAAATATTAATTAAATTTTTTCTTTTTTCATAAAAAGATTTTTTAAACAAATACTTGGAGCATCCATTAACTTTACGTTTTCTTTATTCAGTCAAGTATTAGTGAACTTAAAACTTTGGTAATTGATTATTATCATACATAAAGTTTATCAATGCTCTATTAAATAAGCAAGTTGCTGAAAAATAAAATAAAAGGCAAGAAGCTGAGTAGGAGGAGGAAAAAAAACAGAAGAAGAAAGAGCAAGTTGCTGTAATTTCAAAGGAGAGTAGTTCTTATACATAAGCAGTGTGGGTGTGTGTAATCATTTCATCAAGTGACACCTACCACTCAGTGGCACTTACGGGCAGCAGTTTTGGAAGACAGAACCCCCAACTTCTGTAAGTAATTACTTCAATTTACTTAAGGATCTAAGTATTCAAAGAGCATGTGTGTGTCTATTAATTGAGTTGGAATTAGATCTATAAGAATTTCTTATAAAGCCTTATATATTTATACTCTTCCTTAACCTTGCCATGTAATATCTTATTCAAATGATAAATTAAATAGTTTTATATACAAACATAATCATAATAATTACCATAATTATCATATTTTGTATTTAGGGGAAGACTAGTCACCCATTTCTTATCATCTACTTATCTGAATAATAATAAATAAGTGGGTTCCAGTTAGTTTAACTGGTAAAGTCTCTGATGGTTGTATAAGAGATCTGAGATTTAATCCCCACGTATACCAAAAACTGATTGATGTCTTGATCTGATTATAAAAAGATATCATCAAGAGCGGACGCCGTAGGTTGAAACTTTCTAAAAAAAATTAATAATAATAAATTAAAAAAAAAAGAAAAAAAAAGGACTAGGGGTCACGTGAAATTCTGTACTAACTTCTGTACCTAACTTCACGCTCGAATCAAAAAAGTAAAAAAGAAAAAAAAGACTAGTGGTCACGTGAAATTTTGTATTAACTTTTGTACCTAACTTCACCCTCAAAAAAAATAAATAAAAAAAAAAAAAAAATTGTACCTAACTAATTCAATAATCTCCACTACAAGTTTGGTCAACCTTTGGTACGCATTCAATATTCACAACGGTCCCATTTTAAAAAAAAAATGCTACTTATATAAAGTGTAGGATTATAGGTTTACATTGTTGTTCATGTAAAGCTTATACAATTATAATTATTTGCATGAATAGTATATAATATTGTACATTGTTAATGTAATGTGTACAATATTATATACATTTGTTCAATCTATAATATAAAGTATATATGAATAACAAATGTAAAAAAATAAATTTCCAAAATATTATTCATAACGTTCCATAAAATTTGATTGCCATATCTTTAAAAAAAAAAAAAAAAAACATTGTAACTTTAAAGCTGGAAAAAGGTGAAAAATATAGTTTGTGAGATGTTTGCAAATTCAAAAATTTTAGTATCACATAAAATACTATAATTTTGTCATAATTAACTGTCCACATGAAAGATTATGATCGGTAAAGAAAAAATGATGATTTCACGTGAAAGTGACAAATTACTAGTAATATTACGCACATATTATAATTGTGACAAAAATTTTGGTGCTTTATTTGGTAAAATGAGTAATTTTAGACTACAAAATTTTCAAATTTAAATATTTGATTAATGATATAGCAATTGATCTTTGATCTTTTAAAAATTTTACTAACATAGAGTATATAAGAAGAAAATGTAATCTAACAATATACTTAGAATTCGCATCCAATAAAAAAGATATTAAGTGAGAACCAAGCTTGTTGCGTAACTTGATGACCAAGAATTTGTTATACCACACACAGTTTAATCAATTTTAATAAGTTAAGAGTTTTATAGTTCAACTAGATAGTAATTTTAGACATTTTTAAACGAGACATCTAGAATTAAAAATCCCTGCTCCATAAGAAAAGGCTTTCATTTTCATGATTTGTTTACTTTTTCCTTGACTGAATTGTCGGCATGTGAGAAAGAATGATCTAGAATTAAAAATCCCTTCTCCATAAGAAAAGGCTGTCATTTTCATGATTTGTTTACTTTTTCCTTGACTGAATTGTCGGCATGTGAGAAAGAATGATAGCTAAAAGAATTATTAAATCTATATTGCCCAAGGGTGATTTATTGGATGTCTAACTAGCCAACAAAATGTATAAGCTGGCATTTCGATTCTTAATTTTCATTGCCTATTCCTTTAGAGGTCCTGTAATCGGGTGCTTTTAAAATAATTGTTATTAAATAATTTCAGAAAAGTTTTAGTATTACTTTTAAGAAAGATATAAAAAGTTATTAAAATATTAATTAAATTTTTTCTTTTTTCATAAAATTTTTTTTTAAACAAATACTTGGAGCATCCATTAACTTTACCTTTTCTTTATTCAGTCAAGTATTAGTGAACTTAAAACTTTGGTAATTGATTATTATCATACATAAAGTTTATCAATGCTCTATTAAATAAGCAAGTTGCTGAAAAATAAAATAAAAGGCAAGAAGCTGAGTAGGAGGAGGAAAAAAAACAGAAGAAGAAAGAGCAAGTTGCTGTAATTTCAAAGGAGAGTAGTTCTTATACATAAGCAGTGTGGGTGTGTGTAATCATTTCATCAAGTGACACCTACCACTCAGTGGCACTTACGGGCAGCAGTTTTGGAAGACAGAACCCCCAACTTCTGTAAGTAATTACTTCAATTTTTGGATCAAATTCTTCGTTTGCATGCATGGCTGTGTGATGAAAGTTATTTATTTTATATTTGTTGTTAGTAAAATGTTAATTTTCTCTACTGTTTTCTACACCCAGATCAGACGCTAGTCGTGGTGAGGTTTTCTGAATCTATGAACATAAAGTATGTTAGTTCATTAGGAGAGAGAGAAGAAACGAACTCAAATCCTCTATTTTTATGGTTCCTATTTGTTGAATAAAAAATACTATGGGACATATAGATACATATCTATGTTGGAACGGATCCAAATTGCCAAATCTTACTCTTTGCTTGCTTTACTAATTCCTCATGATCTCTTCTTCTTTGTGGAACACCTTCAAGTCACCGGAGAGGCTACTAGAGTCTCTCCTAATTTCCACACTCCAATTTCTAGGGAGCAGTAGATGAAGTCTTAGAGAGATGACTTATTTTGAGAGAGCACTAAAANGTAGTGGACTTGCACTTATCTTTATCACTAGTCCAATCAGCATCAGAATAACCTCTCAATCTCAAATCTCCATCCTGATAGCAAAGAATGAGATTCGATGTCCCACGAAGGTATCAAAAAATCCTTTATTGCTTGCCAATGAATAGGTCTTGGATTACTTTAATAACGACTAACCAAACCAACTGCAAAACAGATGCCTAGTCGAGTACAAAACATAGCATACATCAGACTTCCAATTGCACTTGCATATGGAACTCTTGCCATTTCTCTCTTTTCCTTTTCTAATTTAGGGCAATTTTCAAGGCTTAATGTATGTCCCTTCTCAATTGGAGTGTCTATTGGTTTGGAATTATGCATTCAAAATCACTCTAAGATCATCTTTATGTAAGTTTCTTGGGACAAACCAAGAAGTTTCTTTGAGCGATCCCTCAAGATCTTAACTCCAAGAATATAATTAGCCTCTCCCATGTCCTTCATTTCAAAAATAGAGTACAACCATCTTTTAGTGGTGACAATCATCTCCATATCATTTCCAGACAACAAAATGTCATCCACATACACAGACAGGATAAGCAAACTCTTTCCTAATCGTTTGACATACACAATGGTCATCTTCCATCATTTTGAAACCAATCGAAATGATAGCCTTATAAAATTTGAAATACCATTGTCGAGATGCTTGGTTTTGGCCATAAATGGAATGCTTAAGGCAGCACACTTTATGCCTGTGTTCCTTGACCTCAAAGCCAATAGATTAATCCATATAGATCTCCTCGTCTAGTTCTCCATTGAGAAATGCAATCTTTACATCCATTTGGAAGAGTTCCAAATCCAAATGTGCAACAATAGCTAGAATAAGACAAATAGAGAAAAATCTCACTACTGGGGGAAAGCCTTTTCATAGTCTATCCCTTCTCTTTGGGAATAGCCATTCGCCACGAGACATGCCATATATTTTTCAATTGATCCATCTGCCTTGCGCTTTATTTTTAAAACCCATTTGTTTCCAGTGGTCTTGCGCCCAGGTGAAAGGTCAACCAACTCCCAAACTTGATTCTTTGCCATAGAATCCATCTGATCCCTCATAGCAACTAGCCATTCATGTGAAGCAAGTGAAGCTAATGCTTCCTCATAGGAAGCAGGCTCATCAATGTCCAGTGAAGCACACATGAAAGATTCTCCTTCAATCTCAAAATGATGATGGGGAATAGTTCACCATTCACTTCTACGTACCTTGGATCCTTGTTTGTCACTATCTAGGGGTTTGCTCCCACTAGGAGCCAAATCACTCCTACTATCTTTGGTGATTTTAGGATAAAGTTGTGATTTTCCACCCTCATCCAAAGATGGTATGACACTTTCAAGTTCTTACAGCTCATAAATCTGAAGATTTTATTTTGCTTCATTGATGCTTGGAAAATCATCTTCAATGCAGTTGATATCACGAAACTCTATCTTAGTCATTCCACTATCAAAATGTTCACCATACATTACATACCCCTTGAGCAGTCTGAATATCGTATAAAGATTTTATTATTTGCTCTAGGGCCTAATTTCCCATACTTATGGGAAGTACTGTTAACAAAACCTACATAACCCAAGGTCACAAGTTCTCCAAATTGGGTTTTGCACCATTCCATAACTCATATGGTGTCGTGGGAACTAACTTAGAAGGCACACGATTAAGGATGTTGGCAGTAGTCATCAATGCATCCCTCCAAAAAAAATTGGAAGGCTAGCTTGTGCCATCATCGATCTAACCATCTCAAATAGAATACGATTTCTTCTCTTTGCAACACCATTTTGTTGTGGAGTACCAGGAATCGTCAATTGCCTGCATATCCCTTTTTCCTCACACAGTCCGTAAAACTATTTATACAAATATTCACAACCTCTATTAGTTCGAAAAACCTTTAGGTTCCTTTCTTTATGATTCTCAACCTCTGCCACAAAGCGCTTAAAGCAATCTAATGCTTCAAAGCAATGGAAAATCAGATAGACTTAACTGAAACGTGAATAGTCATCTATATATGTGAGAAAATAAGAGGCATCATGGCATGCCTTAACATTCATAGGTCCACAAATGTTCGAATGGACTAATTCCAAAGGCGAGTTACCCTTGGAGCCTTACCAAAAGGCTTCCTATAGGCCTTTCCAACTAGACAAGGTTCACACATAGGTAGGCTTACATTAGCAATAGACCCCAATAGGCCTTCTCTAGCTAGTCTAGCCAACCTATCTTTTCCTATATGTCCAAGTCTAGCATGCCATATAACAGAATCAAAAACATTATCATTATGAGCAATAAAAGAAAAGGAGGAATGATCTAAATCCAACATAAAGAAATCATTAGATAAATAACCATGTCCATACAAGGTTTTATTTAAATAAAAATCCAACTGAAGACCATCGAATTGGAAACTAAATTTAAGTCTAAGCATAGTAAGTATTGAAAATAGATTACATTGGACACCAGGTGCATGAAGCACATCATGAAGAAGTAATGTACATCCTAAATGCAATTTGATTTGGTAGGTTCCAACTCTTATGACTTCTTCTTGAGTTCTGTTACCCAAAATAACATACTGTATGCCTGTTGCTATTTTTTGTAATCCACATACCTAATTCTATCTCTAGCCATATGTTTGGTTGCTCCTAAATCTACAATCCAGCTAAGAATAGTATGAGCAACAAAAACATGTGTGCAAACAAAAGTAATACCAGAGTTGTTAAGAATGGATACCTTCTTCGGCTCAGTGCACTCACGAGCGAAGTGACCCTTCTTATCACAGTTATAACACTTGAACATTGCCTTGTCCTTTTTAGCACGCTTGCCCTTCTGGCACTTTGCTATCTTGCCTTCTCTAGGCCCAAGGTTACTAGCTCCTTTATCATTCCTCCCTTGTCTGCTGTGTTTAGGGTTGAATGCTTTTCGCTGCCTAGATTGAGCGATAAAGAGGGTGTTTTGGTATGCCTCCATGTGTTTTGCCTCAAGCTCGAGATGATAAGAAATATTAGCAAAAGTATTGATATTCTCACTGTGTCAAAACAAGCTTCCTTTGCCCCCTTGTAGGATCAGGTAGTGAATGTATCATCATTGTAACCTGCCATTCATTAGAGAGATTATTGCCAGCAACCTTTAGGTCACGGATCAAGGAAGACATCATCCTTAGATGTTTAGCCATGCTATATATGTTTTGAATCCATAACATATTGTTCAAACTTCAAAGTAAGAGCTCGCAACCTAGTTGCTGAAGTTGCTCCATATGCAATCTTAAGATGGTTCCACATCTCTTGAGCATTTGGGTCATCCTCAAACTCTCCAATTAGATCATTGTGCATGCTAGTTAGCATAGTGAACTGTGCACAACGATCTTTCTTAACCCAAGACTTATAGGTCTCCAAGTCACGGCGATGTTGGGTAGTATTCCCATTTTCAGGTTGCATCATCATATTGGTTAGGGTTTCAAGGACCTCTTGTTCATTAAGTAGATATTTAATTTTATTTCCAAAAATCCAACTAGACCATGATATTCCTTTCTACATAGTGAGATCAAAAAATTTTCTAAGCTCATAATCATCTCTCACTATGTAAATTGGAATAACACATCTAATTGATTTTAAATAAAATTTTGTGAGGAATAAAACATCTCATCATCCACATATCAAATCATGCATATAACTTGTATCCAAACATCTTTGTGCACAAACACATTGTGCATAGGATCCACTTTAAGTCCTATTGGTAATTCCATACAACATGCTAAGACAGAATTTGAAAATTATTGGTAACCGTGAAATACATCCCATTACATGGCTTCCAAAATTAAATTACATAGCCTTAAAATTACATTGCCAAAAACAATGACCCAAAGATAAATTGCCAAAAAACACTGGCCCAAAAATTAAATATCCTAAAACCCTACTACAAAGATTCTATTTGTAATTGAAAAATTGGGGATGCCACGTTACTAAATAATTTCAAGAATTGCCCTATCCATCCATAATAACAATAAATAAAAATATACATGTTGTATAACATATTACCAATACAATCTCCATCCAAATTCTCTAGAAAACATACATACATCAAATAGAATATATGGCGGCTTTTGGATAGAGATATGCTACAATCTTAAATCATAGAGATGAGCCAAAGAGTCTCACAAACCTTAGGACACATAATCATCACATAATAAATTACGTTAATGCATTCATATATATATATATATATATATATATATCAATTCAATCATATCACAATATGTTAAAAAGACATCATAAATTATTTCAAAGGTTAAATAAATTCCATGAATAATTATAAAGAAAATTAGAAAACTAATTTCACAATTTTATCATATTTTCACAATTTTATTTTAACATCACATTAAAAAAAAAAAAAAAAAAAAAAAAAAAAAAAAAAAAAAACGCCAGCACAATTACTTATATTAAAAATATGTCACACTAGAAAAAATGAGGTCAAAACAAGATTAAGAATATTTATAACATTACTATAAATTAAAAATAAGAGCCCACTGTGCATGTTATAACATTAGATTTTTCACGTAACCTTTCAATATGTGTTCTAACTCATTGCTACATAAGCAATAATTACGAAATCCACAACCAGAGCCGTGTGGCTTATGTTTGTACAATTTCCTTGTTGAAGTAAACAACTAGTATAACGTGTAACTAATACACCAACGTGGCCTTGCACAATATCCTTGTCAAAAGGAAACAAGGATAGCTAGCTAGTTGTGTTTAAGTAGAACTAACGCACTAACATCCGTGGGACTCCTATCTTCTTCTTCTTCTTCTTCTTTGTATTTTTATTTATTTTTATTTTTTTAATTTTATAGATAATCTCTCACGTAGTGGGATACAAAGTTTTTGGTTAAAAACACGTATAGTACAAACAATTTATACGTGCGTAAAAAACTATATTTCTTTTTATGGTTCATCGGCTTCAACCTTAGACATCAATTTAATTTTTAGATTTTATGTAAATATTTAAAATTACAGTTTTTTTCCCCCCTCTCTTTACATGCCATAACATACCTCAAAAAATATAGATCTGAAAATTAAAAATTGCTTAAACTTTTAATCTTTTTTAGCATGCATATAAGATTATATATTTCAGAGATCATAGCATCATTTAAGAGCGAAAACAAGCATAAAACGGCTCTGATGCCAATGTTAAATAAAAAAATACTATGGGTCATATAGACACATATCTTTGGTGGAATGGATCCAAATTGCCGAATCTTGTCTTTGTTTGCTTTACTAACTCCTCACGATCTCTTCTCTTTTGTGGAACACCGCCAAGTGGCTAGAGAGGCTATTAGAGTCTCTCCTAATTTCCACACTCCAAATTCTAGGAAATAGTAAATGGTGTTCCAGAAAGATGGTTTATTTTGAGAGTGCACTTTCCACATTCCAAATTCTTGGGAATAGTAAATGGTGTTCCAGAGAAATGACTTATTTTGAGAAAGTATTCAAAAACTATATATATGTTCATTCACTATAACTTTTAATCAATATCAGTAAGTTTAAATTTAAAATTACTTATCAGATAACCCATGTGGACGATCCATTGGGTCAAACCAACCCAATTTCTATCTCTATTAAAGTAGTTATGACTGTTAGAGATATAAACATATGACTAAGGCCAATCCTACTTTGTGTACAATCCAACTTTTTTACTTGTACTAAAACTGTATTCACCATATTTAGTGTATAGTTAGTTTATATATATATATACATATATTCATGTTAAGTTCATTGTAACACATGATTTATACTAGACTCTCATATAATTAAGATGTAGCTACACAACTCACATGTTTTTCTATTATCTATTCTATGCTTCTGTGCTTCTATATCTATTTTAGTATATTCAACCTAGTATCTGAGTTAATATTCAACTTGGTATTAGAGCCAAAACTTCTTTCGTGGTCTCTAGCAAATTATATAGACAAACTAATTTCTAAACATTACAATTGTTCATGATTAAAAACCTAAAAATATGGTCCTAAGAGCATTTGCATTGATTCGTGCAAAAATTCATGTTTATTTTAGAATAAGAACTTACTTTTTAAAACATTATTTATTAGATTATCTATTTTATACTACATTTCATTAAAACATTAAAATTTCTTATTTTTTATTTGTTTATCTTTCTTCACACACAACAATAATTATACACTCTTTTCCTTCATATTCAAGATATGTAAAGAAAAAAAAAACTATATGCAAAATGAATAGTATTAGTGTAAATTTATATGGTTACTATAGCAATAATGCATATTTACACAATTTTGGCTTGATGTGGGTAGTTCTTGTACAAAAATGTGTAAATTTGACACATTTTCCATTATACACCCTCTAAAATGAGTGCTCTAACACCCTAAATCCTCTTGCTTTAATGCCAAGTGAATAAGTACAACACTATTTCATAGGTTGCTAGAGATTCTATTAAACAAATTGAACTTTGTGCTAGGCTTTTGTTTTACTCACAAAAAACAAAAAGGAAAATAATAAAGTTTCAAACTAGTTTACAAAATTTTTGATATATTGCTGATATGGTTAGTGTTTATTAGGAAGTAAAAAGTAATGTCAATGGTGGGTTTAAAGGAGAATCAATAAGAATTTTCCTTATCAATAATTTGTAAAAAAAGTTTGTGTTTATAGTATTATTTGAAGAAAAAAAAAAGAAAAAAAAAAAGCTCTTATTTCAGTAAATTGCGTTATGATTTTTTAAGCGACTTTACTTATCATCATTCAATTAAAATGCCTTTCCATTTTCCTTCTTTTAGCCATTAGGGCATGTGTGTGTACTTAGCATATTAGGAACCTAATCCCATATTAATCAGGAAAAATTAAAAAGTAGCAAATGATTAAGTATTACATTAGTTAGTAGCCTGTACTCCCTAAAAGTAGCTTAGGGTTGTCAATCAAGCAACTATCATTGAAGCAAAACAAATCTTCCTTTTATTAATGCTGTATATATCTTCCTAATAGCAAGCAGATGTATTCACAGATTTAAACATGGCACCAAAGTCTGCCCCGACTGCACCTGTCAATACAATTCTTTGGGACCCAAACAATTATTTGGATTGGAGTCTTCGAGTGAAAACCAGATTGACAGATCAACAGCTCTGGGACATTGTGGAAGGAACCAATGAACCACCCAAAGCAGAAAATGATGAATTTGCTTTTAAGGCTTGGTCTGAAAAGAATGCCATGGCTTTACAAGTGATTCGGCATTCATGTGGATGGCCTTTTAATTCGGCGATTGGGAAGATTACTTCGGCTAAAATTGCTTGGGATACTTTGGCAGCAATATGTGCACTCTACAAAACTAGTTTCATAGGTATCTCTAGATCTCTCTCTAAAATGCGCATGCTCAAACATTTTTAACATATGACAGTTATAATATAAACCGTATAAAAAGTATATTATAGTATAAGGCCCCTAATGAAAAAAACCCTTAAAATTTTATTAATAGATCTATCAATATACCAATGATAGAATTAAGTAAGTACAAAATATTCACCAATAAATAAAAAGTAATTTTTTTATCAAAGAAAAACTATAAAAAGAAATTTTTTTTCATTAGATGTTTTTTTTTTTTTTTTTTTTTTTCCTTAGTTTTTTTAGTGTAGAACTTATTATTCTCCCACTAGTAAATAAATTTATTCTCAAATTTTATTTTGAGAAATTAAATATATAATTTTTTAAAAATTTTCAATCATAATTTTTTACTATTTGGTTGCTTCACTCATTAGATAATGCTTATTTTAGTTGTACATAGTCATTGAATAATACTATTGATTCTTTTTAATTTGTAATTTTATGTCTAAAAATTTAGATTTTAAATGAAAAAAGTCCAAAAGTTAAATGAATCTTTTATTAATGTTCAAAATATAAGAATAGACCCCACTTTAAATAGTAGCCTTAAGCCCCACAACAACTTAAGTCGACCCTGCTTTGTAATAAAAATTACTTTCTATGTTACCTACTTAACTTTGAATCAAAAGAGTTGGTTTTAATGGCTTAATTACTTCTATTGGCATTTTTTTTTTTTTTTAATTCACTTAACTTATAGTTATAAGTTTGATGTGTGGACATATAGAATTGTACACATATTTTTTCTTTATTTAAGTTTTCAATTGTTTGTCCATATTTGATTGTGAATCAAAATACTAAATTAATTATAATTAATAATCAAACGAATAAATAAATAATTTAATTTTTTTTATTATAAAGTTTCAACTTATGATGTCTGCTTCTAATTATTGTGTTTTGTATCATCAGATTAAGATACTAATCGATTTTTGGTGTAAGCGAAGATTGAACCCTAGATTTCTTATTCAATCATCAGAAATCTTACTAGTTAAGTTAATTAGAACCCACTAAATAAGTCAAATTTAATGTTACAACAAAATAGTATTGATATTTTAGTACATGTATATGCTCATTAGGATTTAATAAGATAATATGCCTTTTTCAAAAATTTTGTATTGAATATTATTTTTGCAATATATTTATAAGTTATGCAATAATTAATGTCAGGAGTCTCGCAGCTCAACTAGTAGTTCCTGGTAATTCCAAATAAAGACATTCACTTCTCTTCCTACCAACTATCGATTTAAGTTATGTAAATATGTTTACAAGCTATATCCTATTCTAATTTTGATATTAAAAAATTAAGACAAATGTGTCTACTTGGTATATTAGGCTCCTAATCCTAGTATACTCTCTTCTTCTTCTTCTTCTTCTTCTTCTTCTTCTTCTTTTTTTTGTTATTTTTTATTTTTTATTTTTTTATGAGAAAATATTTTATTGCTCTAGGTAAATTTTAAAAGTAGCACATAACGAATTTTATTGCAAGTAGCTTAGGGAACTCAATCAAGCAACTGTCATTGAGAATTTGATACATAACGAATCTTCCTTTACCAATGTTGTATCTATGTTCCTAACAGCAAGCTGACGTATTCACAGATTTAAACATGGTATCAATGTCTACCTTGACTGCAGCTGGTTTTAAACGTCTTGAGGACATAGAAAATTATATGGATTGGAGTATTCAAGTGAAAACCAAATTGACAGATCGACAACTCTGGGACATTGTGGAAGGAACTAATGAAATTCTTGAAGCAGAAACTGATGAAGCTGCTTCTAAGGCTTGGTTCGAGAAGAATGCCATGGCTTTAGGAGTGATCCGGTATTCATGCGGAGGGCGTTTATGTTGGGTGATTGAGATGATTACTTCGGCCAAAATTGCTTGGCATACTTTGGCTGCAATTTGCAAACTCCCCATAAGTAGTTACAAAGGTATCTCTAGATCTCTTTCTAAAATGCACATGGTCAAACATTTTTAACTTAAAGATATATATATATATATATATATCAAGCATGAAAGACCTAGGCTAACCAACGGTCTAAACCAAGCAAAACAACTGTAGTTATTACCAACCAAACAATAAAACCTCAATTATATATATACATACCAACCGATTACACCAACAATATTTTCTAGGATACCTACTTAACTCTGAATCAGTAGTACTGGTTTTAATGAATTAATTGATTCTGTTGACATTTTTTTAATGCATTTAACTAGCACGTAGCTCCATGAATATGCATGAGTACATTTTTAAGTATAAAATTAGATGCATTTTATAAGTCATACACATAAGCTTTATTATGTTCATTAAAATATATATTTTTTAATTCTTAAAAAGTCTTGTAAAAATATAATTTAGTAGAAAATGCAAATTGTTCATGCTTGTGAATTTTATTCTAGGAAAAAATTATTATCTTACTTCTTAACATAATTTTTTCTATTACAATGCAATAAATTACAGTTTAAGTTTTTTTAATTATATTTTTAGAAAGATTTTATTCTTGAGTTATCTTACTTTTTTTTTAAAAAAAGAAACAAACTAACTATTAAACACACACACACACTTTTTATTTTTCTTTTTTTGCTATAAAGACTGCAATTTTATTCAAAAATCAACAAGAGAAAAATACATCATGGTTAAGAGTTTGCACTAAGAAGTAAGGAGTCTCTTCCATCCATGTTATATAGTCAACAATACCTAAAGTATGTTTTGCTAATACATGAGCTGGTCTATTACCTTGCCTACGAATGTGTGAGAAGTCAACCCGGCAAAAAACCCCCCACAAAATACAAGCATACCCGATATGACAGATGCCACAGAGGAGGGAGGAGAGGAATGACCACAAAGAGCATTATACACTACCAGTGAATCCCCTTCCATAATAAAATCATTGATGCCTACATCCCTTGCAAAATGATGACCCGCTTCAACTACCTTCGCCTCCGCCTCCAAAGCTCCCAAAGGGGCGTTTATCTTCTTGCTTAGTGTTGCTACCAACTGGCCATAGGCATCACGGATTAGGACCTCTACCCCTACTGATTTTTGTGTTTTAAAGACTGTGCCATCCACATTGATTTTGTATCTTGTTGACGATGGAGGAGACCATCCCACCACTTAGGCCAATGGTGACAATTCCAGTAAGCAATTCGCACTCCTGTATTCTGCCAAGTACTGTGAACTCCATTGAATAAGAGCCTCCCCAGTCTTCTTAATACCTCCATGGTGAACTTCATTTCGATTTGACCATATTGACCATGCAATAGTGACCACCATCGCCACTTATCCTCATCCTAAGCATCCAGCATCATCAAATGCCACAATAAGTCAAAAAACGATTTGATGGTGGATGGTTCAAAAGAAAAGTGGAGTTTGGTACATTGCCATATCTTCTTACCTCGCTGGCAGCTCCAAAACAGGAGACCTGAGCTTTTCGATCGCTTACCCTTTGCACTCCTCACACCGATCCTCTTTCAACACATGGCATGGCATCAGGTTTACCTTTGTGGCTAGAATTTCTCAACAGGCTCTCCAGGCAAAATGTCACACCTTATGAGGGACTGGTATCTTCCACAGTAATCTCCAAAATCTTTGAAGCCTACTACCATCCGAGCTTGAGCTAGAATTTCCAGGCCGAGAGAGCTCCATCGCCATCCTGTATGCACTACGAACACTAAATAAACCATTATTAGTCTCAGCCCATATAAGTTTGTTAAGGAGTAAGTGTAGGCTTAAGGGAATGCTCTTTATATTGTCTGCTTTATGGGGAAGGAAAACTACCTCCACCACCTGCGATTTCCATCCAATTGGATCATGTAAAATCAGTTCACTAACCCGGGTATCGGCATGTAGGAATTGTCTAGGAGACACCACCTTGAACGTAGATGAAGTAGGCAACCATTTATCTCCCCATATTCAGATAGAATCACCATTTCCCACGTTCCATTGAATGCCATGTTGAACCAAATGTTGGGCTGCCATCATGCTTCTCCAAGCATAAGATGGGTTATTCCCCATTAAGGCCTAAATAAACTCTGTGTGAGGAAAGTATCTAGCCTTAAAAATTAAAGATGATAGACTAGTGAGTCTTGCATTACTTGGAGCCTCCATCCCTGCTTTGCAAGAAGAGCAAGGTTAAATTGCTTTAATTAGCGAAACCCAATACCTCCATCTGCCTTTGGCTCACACATTTTATTCCAACTAAGCCAAGCCAATTTTCTCTCATCTCCTCTTTTACCCCACCAAAAGTTTCGGATCATACTAGTTAGATCATCACAGAGAGGATCAGGTATTTTAAAGCAGCTCATAGTGTATGTTGTTATAGCTTGAGCTACAACCTTAATCAATACTTCCTTGCTTGCTTTTGAAAGAAGTTTCTCTTTCCACCCTGCTAATTTTTTGTCAAGCGCTTCTCCTTGATGTCATTGAAAGTGGTTCTCTCATTCCTCCCACCAAGGATGGTAAACACAAGTACTTCTCATGCTGTCTAATCACTTGTGCCCCAAATCTATTTTTTATTTCTTCTTTAATTTCTCCAGGAGTATTTTTGCTAAAAAATAAAGAAGTTTTGGCTCGGTTCAATTGTTGGCCAAATGCATGCTCTTAAACCCCAAGGATTCTTTGTAAAGTGTTACATTCTTCTAGAGTGGCCTTGCAAAAGATAGTTTTGTCATCAGCAAAAAAGAGATGTGATAATCGAGGACCACCCTTGCACACTGTTAGACCTTCCATCTCACCATTATCCACTAACTTCTTTATTAAAGCCAATAGTCCCTCAGCACTTAATAGGAATAAATAAGGGGATAAAGGATCTCTTTGCTGTATGCCCCTAGTTGGTATGATATGACCCCTTGGTTTTCCATTAATCTTTATTGAATAAAAAACCGATGTGACACACTTCATGATCAATTTCCTCCATTTCTCCTCAAACCCCAACTTTGCCATAATTTTTTAAAGACATACCCCTTCCACCCTATCATAGGCCTTGCTCATGTCCAACTTCAGCGCCATTTCACCTTTTTTTCCTCCTTTCTTCCCATTAATGTGGTGCATGGTCTCCAACGCTACAAGGACATTATCAATAATCAACCTTCCATGCACAAAAGCACTTTGAATGTCACTAATAATGGATGGCAAGATTTTCTTCAATCTATTTGCAATTATCTTGAATGTAATCCTGAAAACCACATTACGTAAACTAATAGGTCGAAAATCATTCACCCTTTTGGGTTCTTTAACCTTAGGAATTAGAACTATATGAGTCTCATTAAAATTAGGAGGAGACAAACCATGATTAAGAAAATCAAGAATAGTTTTAGTAACCACCTTACCTATGTTCGGCCAAAAATGCTGATAAAATAATGGGGGCATACCACTCGGGCCTAGAGCTTTCAAAGGATACACTTGCTTCAAAGCCACTTTTATCTCATTGGCTATAAAATCCTTGTTTAGGATTTGGTTCATATGTGGCGTCACTTTTGGCTGAATGGCTTGCAAAATTTCATTGAACTTTGTTGGTTGGCTTTTTAAGAATAAGTCTGTGTAATAATCCACCACTATATCACCCATCTTCTCTTCATCTTCTTGCCAAACATCCCGTGCATCTAACAGCCCTTCCAATTGATTTTTTCTTTTTTCTTTTTTAATTTAAATCTTGCCGATGCTTTTGCATGAAAAAGCTTTGTATTTTTGTCCCCGTCCCAATACCAGTTTATTCTTGATCTTTGATACCACATTGCATCCTCTTTCTCATGCCAGCAATTCAATTCCACTCTTGTGTTCCTCATGTCTTGAATGTTGCTTGGAGAAGTCAGTTGGAGCTCTAACCATTCAAGGTGTTTCTGCAGTTCAGCTATTTTCTTCACAATGTGTCCAAACACGTTGTTATTCCACGCTTCTAGCTCAATCTACATTTATCTATGCATGAAATTAAAGGGAAGTTCGTTTATGCTACCAGACCTTCACTCCAAGCGTTCAACACCACTTCTTCACAGCGAGGATCCTTGAGCCACATTGATTCAAACTTAAATAGTTTCTTCATTCTTTTTCTATTATCCTTTCTAACCAAGCGGAGCAGCAACGGGGAGTGATATGAAGCCGAGGAAGTAAGGTGGTGCAATTTTGCCATTAGAAACAAGTCCACCTAATCGACTGTAGCAAGTGCTCGATCAAGCCTTTCCCAAATCTGTCCTCTATCCCTCCTTTCATATATCCAAGTGAATTTCGGTCCCACAAAACTGATATCTCGCAAGCCACACCAATTAATTGCATCCACAAAATTCAGCATCTGTTGTCTTGGCCGACTACTCCCTCTCCTTTTCCGACATGCCACTGAGCTCATTAAAATCTCCAATGACCAGCCACGGTAGTGATGAAGTGGTACTCAGATGCTTCATCTTGGCCCAAGACTCTGGTTGTTTCGATGTTTTAGGATTACCATAAAACCGAGTCAAATGCCACAATCCATATTCAGTCCTACCATCCACTAGTGCATCAATATGTGACTGTGAAAACATTTGGATATTTAGTTTCACCTCTTCCTTCCATAACATTGCCAGCCCACCGCTTAAACCATTACTGTCCACAAACAAACCATGTTTAAAGTTACATTTATCCCTAACCATTACCATCCAATCCTTATTTGATTTTGTCTCCATAAGGAAGACAACTTTAGGCTCTTCTCTTTTAATAACCTCTTTCAAGGCATTAACTGTTCGGTGGTTTCTAAGCCCCTGGCAATTCCAATTTAAGAGAGTCATTAGACCCGGTGGGGTTGCTTAACAACCTCCGCTGATTTAAATTCTGATGCCAAGAGCATGCTTAAGTTCTTCGTTTCCTCATCCATTCTGACTTTCTTTTCTTTTTCTAGTACCTCACCCTCCTCATCTGTCTGACTTGCTTTCTTCTGTTTGGGCCCTTCCTTCTCATATAGACATGTCTCACTAGAGTGATACGGCCTATCATTAAGTCTAACCCATGTACCTTTGGGCCAAGGTCCTTCTTCATTTAAGACCCTTAAAGGCCCATTGCCTTGTTGGGGGTTTTTTTTTTTTTTCCTTTGTTTGAAGTGACCACTCCTTTTCTACCTNTAGAGACTCCCTAAGACAAAAGCTACCTCCGACGACAAAAAAGAATATGATAAATTATGTATCTGAATCTGGAATGCTACCTTATCAAAAGTAAGATCCTCAATTGGAGTGGAGATGTCATACTACTAAAAACTACCAAATATCTATCAAAGACCATGGTTCTCCCATTAGCACCTTTTCGATATCCTCTGCCGACTGAAAAGCAAATAACAGTCTGTTGTTCCTTGCATCACTCACTTTGAATGTGTTTCTAGTGCGCCATAGTGGTTTGAAAGTTTTAGCCACCACCTCAATGTTCAACAACGGCGAATGAAATACTTTGCTGCTAGAACAAAAATTATGGGCTTTTTTATTTTTTGACAAGTTGAACTTATCACCCTCTTTCTCGGATAGTGATAATTTTTTCCAATCCTAGTTAAATCCTCCATACCGATCCTATTCTGTATCCCAAGCCCTTTGAAAAAACAGCCTCCTAGCCCTACTAGTAACGTTGTTACTAGAGGGAACTCAACGTACTCCCCAAAGAAGGAGGGAAACAGTATGCTACGGTATGGAGAGAAGGAGGACCAACCCTAACCCTGCAAGAACAGAATAATAGTATGTTTACACACACACACACTTAATTACACTCTTTCACTAAGTTCAAACACATTACTTAATCCTAAGTATAACTACAAAAGAACCTAACTCTTGTATTAGTAAAGTAGGGCTTTAAACAATAGGAAAGAGTTACATTCAAGCAATGTGGGACAACACCCACTTTATCTAATTCATACACAAAACAATATTCTCTCTTTCAAATAATAAGGTTCTTTTAAAAATAATTTGTTGTCTAGTTGTCATAAAATAAGTTAAACTTTTAAAAACTAGTTCAATATGCTATAGAATTATTATATTTAAAAAGGAAATAGTTCTTATTGAAAGTGATGTTACATTTAATATAAAACTAACAAAACTCTCAATTGTTGCAGTTCGTGATAAATACTTGTATCAAGATTAAAAAATTTATTTGACACTTGGCACAAAATTGGACTTTAATTTTAAATTTAATTGAATTTTTTCTCAATTTTGGCTATATATTTAGTTAATGATTGAAAGAGTAACTAAATAGGTCACACGGGGAATGGATTAAGTACAAAGAGGCCCATGGGCTCAAAGGCCATAAGAATAAGATAAAAAAAGGAGAAGCAATAGGTCCAACCCAAGGCAATTATAGAAGGAACGATCCAAGCACCAATGGGGGAGAAAGCTAAGGGACCTTAATGGGTAATAAGGTCCGGTTTACTAAAGAACCCCTCTCTCTTTAGGCACATGGCTAAGGTGAATCTTATCCTCGGCCCATGACCAAGAATATGATCTAATCAAGGGATAACCAAGAAGTACTTGAAAACCATCAGAGAATATAGTTGATGAATTAGGGAAGGTAGCACCTAACCTAGCAACCTTCACCTCTACATTAAATGACTATACCTACCAGTCAGGATGCATTTGATATTGAATGACTTGTCAGAACAGTGCCCTTCACCCGTCCACCCAATTACTTTTTCAAAAGAAGGGAGGATACCTCTAATGTGACACATATCATCCTCCCCTTCCTCCACCATACAAATGATAGGAGAGAGAAAGTCCCAACATGTATAAATAGAGCCCTTCTACCATCATAAGAGGGATAAAAATATTAGAGAGAGAAAAAGTGTGAAGTGTAAATCCTAACTTGTAATAATTTTCATCAGCTAGTTCTGAAGGGAATATAAGAGCATTCACATTAGTTTATCTAAATTTTTCTATCTATTTGAGTATAAGAACTTACCTTTTCTATTTTACACAACTACTTTTACAAAACACTCACACCATATTATTTATTATACACTCCATTTTATTTAAATAATTATTTTTTATTCATTTTTTATCATTATTTTACTGAAGCTCACATGACCACCACAAAGGAAAACCTTCATGGCTAGACCTTCGTTTCCTTCTTCTGCTATTGCCATTGCCTTTCTTCTTCTTGGTTGCTTCTTTTTTTTTTCTTTTTCTTCTTTGATGATTCACATGGTTTGTATAAGGGTTTGATGACTTATATGATTTTGTATATGAGTTTGATGTGTTTGAGATCTAGATTTAGGATGTGTTTGATGAACTTGATGATTTGTAGAGCATTTTATTGAGATTTAAGAGGAGATGGAGAAGGAAGAGAGTAGAGGAAGAAAGAGAATTTGTTGTGAGAATTGAGAGAAAAAATTATTAAAAAGTAAAATACAAAGCTAGAGTAACTGTGTAATTGGTGTAGCAAAAATGGAAATCTATAATGTTTTATATAGATTGATATGGGGAGTTCTTGAAGAGAAATTTGTCAATTTGACACGTTTTTCTATTATACATCCACTAATGTAAATGTTCGAAAGACCTTTGCTATCAATACAATCATATTAGTCTTGATTTAATCTTTTGCTTGGTTCTTCCATTGTGAATTGCCTTCCATACTTATAAATTAATTGCAGAGTTAAGTTTACTCTTCTTTAATTAGTATTTTGACCAATATATGTCAGATTTAATGTTAAAAATTTAAAATAAAATAGTATTGATATTAATTTTGTACATGTATATGCTCATTAGGATTTAATAACTAAGATAATTAGTTATCTTCAAAAATTATGTATCAAATAATTTTGTTTGCAATGTATTTATAGGTTATGCATTGCCAAGAATTTTGCCACTCAACTAGAACATTTTACCATTTCTAAAGGAGACATTCAAGATTCAATTCCCCTCACTTCCAACTATCAATATAGGTTATGCAATATGTTTACAGGTTATAATCTACTCTAATTCTAATATTATAACCTATGCAGATGTCTTTAAAAATCTTGAGGATGCGGACAATTATTTGGACTGGAGTCTTCAAGTGAAAACCAAATTGGCAAATCAACTGCTCTGGGACATTGTGGAAGGAAACGATGAAGCTCCCAAAGCAGAAAATGATGAAGCAGCTTTTAAGGCTTGGTCTGAAAAGAATGCCATGGCTTTAGGAGTGATCCGATATTTCGGCGAAGGCCCCTTAAAGTGGGTGATTTGGAGGATTACTTCTGCCAAAATTGCTTGGGAAACTTTGGCAACAATATGCACACTCCCCAAAAGTAGTTTCATAGGTATCTTTAGATCTCTCTCTGAAATGCATGTACACACACACACACACACACACACATAAAAGTGATTAACTTTATTTTTTCTTGGGTGGTTATCGTCACAAGAGACCTGATTCGCTCCTCAACTCCATCACCTTAAACTCATGAAATTAATGTTACTAATTTATTTATAATATTAGGAGATATATTAAAGCCCAACAAGGTAATCTATCAATTTATTCTCTAATTTATGGAAAAGACAACTTTAGCGAAATATCATATTATCTAAATTCTATGAATTATGAAATGCAATTTATAACATCTTCACAGAACCAGTTTCGTATGTAACATAATATATTTAATTGCTGTTCTTCTACTTTTAGTTCCTGAGGAATATGATTATGTGGCTTGGAGCGTCCGGATGAAAGCCTATTTGAAGGCTTGCGAACTTTGGGACATCGTTGAAGCAGCCACCCAACCTCCGAAACCCGAAGATGATGAAATTGCCTTTAATGCTTGGAGCAAGAAGGATGCCATAGCTTTCTATTTGATCAGGGAATCGTCCTCTGCATTTTATAGCTCTCTGTTTCCTGGTGGAACTGCCCAAAATGCTTGGGATATCTTGGCAAAATTTTACAATTCAGAAGGTAGCTCCCTCTCTTTTAATTTGCTCCTGTACAGAATAGTAGCTGTCTCTCTTCAATCTTTTTTTTTTTTTTTTTTTTTTTTTTTTTTTTTTTTGAGAAGATTCTCTCTTCTATCTCTTGAACATGAACATGCTCAAACATTCTAAAATAGGCTTAATCCGCAAGACAATGACAAACTTATATATACAGTGTAAATCCATGAAAGACAAAGATACAATTCACAATATTAAAATTTTAATTTATTAATAATATCATTTTTACTTGATTTTGTCAACAATAAAAGTTCGCCCAAAGGGAAAGATAATAAGTGATCTTCATTTTTTTTTTTTTTTTCGAGAAGAGGAAAAGTGAATCTTTTGAATGGAAAGGATGTTTACATAAATGGAAAGATGATAGTTATAGTTATGAGTTATTCTAGGTGGAGTTTTTATTTATTTATTTAATAAATACGGTAGAATTTGAATTTTTGATGTTCATTCTTGATGATCACACTTTATCATCAGGTCTAGACATTAATTGTTTTTGGTGTATGCATAATTTCAGTCTATGTCTTTTATTAAAGTTTGAGAGAAAACATAATGCCAAGAATAATCCGTGCCATAATATTTGGGTAACTCTAGAGACAATATCACCAAGTCTTTTTCACTCTCTTTTTAATAATTATTTTTATTATGAATTTTGAGGAAGCATCATAGCCTTCATAATAGGACATCCTAAAATGAAAAAATTAATTTTCTTTTTAAATATAGTAATATAACTACAATCTTATAATAATCCTCACAAAATGATAGTTATGTCACTTTCTTTGTTATCAATAAGAAATAAGAAAGTGAAGTCTCAGTCTTTCGATAGACTCTACCCACGAGACACCTCAAAAGTTCTATGAACTAAGTGTGGTGGATTAAACCTGTGATCTCTGAATTTACGCTTTTCCCTAAACCAGTAGACTCATCACTTAAGTACCCACTTGGGGTGACCCTTGATGTGACCTTGATTGTTGTTAATAAAAACTATATTTTCACATCAAGAGTCTTATAACTCGATTGAAATCTCCGAATATTTCTAACAGTGATATTCAAAGTTTACAATGTCCCCCTCTTTCCAAGCCCCATTTGTGGGAATTAAAATAAAAAACTATATCTTCACATCAAGAGTCTTATAACTCGATTGAAATCTCCGAATATTTCTAACAGTGATATTCAAAGTTTACAATGTCCCCTCTTTCCAGCCCCATCTGTGGGAATTAAAAAAAAAAAAAAAGAAAAAAAAAAGAAAAAAGAGTTATATCTTCACTTAATAGACTCATCACTTAAGTACCCACTTGGGGGTGACCCTTGATGTGACCTTGATTGTTGTTAATAAAAACTATATCTTCACATCAAGAGTCTTATAACTCGATTGAAATCTCCGAATATTTCTAACAGTGATATTCAAAGTTTACAATGTCCCCCTCTTTCCAAGCCCCATCTGTGGGAATTAAAAAAAAGAAAAGAAAAGAGTTATATCTTCACTTAATTTGCACTGTATGTATTTTGGGTGGAGTTTAGGGTATAACTCTCGTGCAAATAAGATTATTTTTTTAGTTTTATTTTTTTCTTATTTTTTATAATTGGATAGTTGGGAGGTTTGATCCGTAACTGTTTTTATTGAAAACATCAAGAGGTATAAGTTGAAATCTAGATCAAAAATCTTGTAATTGCTATTAGATACTCTAAATCTTTTGTTAAAAACTTTGCAGGGAGAGAGAACAGTGAACTCCGTAAGTATGTATTACTTAAGCAGTATATTCGTGACGGTAATTGGGCCGCAGCTAATCAGTTCATTACTTCCAATCCGGGGGCAGAGAGTGCAATAATTTCAAATACAAGAAGTACGGCTTTGCACATTGCTATCATTGCTGGACATCTGCATATTGTGAAGGAGTTGGTAAACATGTTACCCACAGACAAATTAAGAATGACGGATAAAGATGGTAATACGGTTCTTGGTTGTTGTGCTCTTGTTGGAAACACCCAGATGGCAAAATGCATAGTTGAAAAGTGTCCAATGTTACTTAGCATTGGAAACAAATTTGACAAACTCATTCCAGTCGTGATGGCTCTTACTTGTAACTCCAATTCAATAGCTACGGCTCGATATCTCTATTCTGTAACTCCTCCAGGAAGTCTTAGTCCTGGAAAGGGCAGTGTAAATGGTGCTACGTTTGTTACTCGATGCATTTATTCAAAAAATTTTGGTAAGAAGTTTAATTAGATTTAAGTATACACTCATTATTATTACTATTATTTGACAATAACTATGCTTTCAAATATTAGCTATGATTCCCTTTCAATTAGTTCCTTCTGTTTGCAACTCAATAGATATGGCTTTGGATGTGCTGGAAAAATTCCCTACTTTGGTGACTGCTTTAGATATCGAGGAGGAGTCCCCTGTGCTGGCATTAGCTAGCATGTCTTTTCCATATACGAGTGAAAATCAACTCATATCTTGGAAACAATGGATCTATAACTGTGAGTCTCACTCTCTATTATCTACTGCCTATTAAATTATTTTGCTATTTTGCACACACCTTGGATGGATTTATTTATTTATTTTTTTGAAAAGGATGGATTTAATTTATAATACTAACTGCAGCACTAAACAATATTGCGAAGAGAACAAATTAGGATTTTATGTCATACATAAAATAAAATAAAAAGAATAAATATATCATTTAAAACTAAATTAAAAAATTCAAATTCAAACTAACATATATTCACTATATGTTAAAAAGGAATAAATAAAATAAAAATACTAAAAATAAATTTTCCTTATACATTTCTATTTATTCTTTTTAAAATATGGAATTTGACATTTTTTAAATTCTGAAAATGATCTTTAATTTATTTCACATTAAAATTTTCAGCAATTTTACTTTACCTATATAATATAATATTAATGAGTCTTATTAGAAAATTATCTTTCATTTTCCTTAAAAATTTTGTTTTAATAATATTTATGACCGAAAGGTCATATGCTACATAGTTTACGTTTCCATAATCTACTAATTAAATAAATGATATACATTATCTCATTATATTTCCAATATTTACCTAAACCAAAAAATAATTAGTGTTGACAAATAAAATTTTAAAATATAATAGCCAAGCCTAAACAAAAATTTGAAACCACTGATCCTCAACCCTCAATTGCTCAACATTATGTTTTACAACTAGTTTCTAACATGTACAATGCATAGGAAAGTTTAGCAATACATATTTCATTCATAAGTATTAAAATCATATTCTATACATATTCGATTATATGTATATAAACATATGAAGTTAATTCTACTTACTCTGTTGCATATCAAAGTTCCAAGACTTCTAAATTTCTATTAAGATTATATATAATTTTGTTAAGTGTAACTTATTTTAATTATTTATCTTTTTATTTTCATGTTTGACGAAATATTCAATTCTATACATTGTGCTTCCATCATATAATTTAAAGTATGTTTTCATTTACCAAAAAAAAAAAAAAAAAGAGTATGTTTTCAATTGTTTTCATTGACTATTTTATTGTTCATTTTTTATGAATATTTGTGAAATATTTTCTTTAATTTGCATATGAATTTTTAATAAACCCATGCCTCACGCGTGGGCGAATAATGATAGTTTTTTCGTAGACTTGATAAAAATTTAACACCTCATAATGATACTAATCAGTGTTAAGTATACTTAGGATTCGAACCTCAAATTTTTTGTCGTTATCAATATTGAAACCACAACGCGAAATGATGATAGTTTATACAATAAAAATTATGTCTTGTAATTTGCAATCACTCCATATGAATGGCCTTGCCCTTAGACGGTAGATCCTTTTACCCTTTATTTTATACATGTAAAAGTTTTTATCTTCATAAATAGAAGAGCTCTTACCACATAGTAGATATATTAAAATTATTATGTGAATTGTTATGAACAAAGTTTAGCTATAAAACTTGTTGTAGCCTAAGACTACAGCTCTACTCAATAAAATAAATGTTACTGCATACTTTGAAGATTTAATCGTTGAATTGCATGTTCTATATGCTCTTAATATACATGTCAAATTTTGTGTCAGTCAGATATTATTTACCATATTATCTATAAGCTTATATATTATGCATAATTTTAAACAACAAAAACTTGCAATTTAAACAATTTATTAATGACATAACTGTTGATCTTAAATTTTTTTGAAATTTTGTAATTATAGAGGATATAAGAAGAAGATGTAATCCAATGATGGATTTCTTAAAGTTCAGCTCCAATGAGTAAGTTTGTAGTCTTAGACTACAAACTCATTTTGTACCTAAACTTTGTCCAATTGTTATTTGAAATGTGTTTGCGCTCAACACTGGTACTGGGTGAAAGTTTTCATTTAATTGGTAAAATGGACAATTTATTGAATTAGGATCATGTGACTTGGACATGCAATTTTTAAAATATGGAGTGGTGATTGCTTTGCAAGTTTTAGTAGATTGGAGTGCAAAGTAGTGCAATGATCCCCATAATTTGAGGATGAATCAATTCAATTAATCCTAATTTAGAATATAGGGTAAAATACTATTTTGGTCTCTAAATTTTATAAAAAAGTATGTTTTTGGTCCCTAAACTTTAAAAAGTTTTTTTTTCATCTCTAAATTTTGTAAAGAGTTTTTTCAATAGTTTACTGACAAAAATAGGGATGAAAAAATAAAATTTTTAGTAGTTTAGGGATGAAAAAAAAAACTTTTGGTAAAGTTTAAGGACATGAATAAAACATTTTCAATAGTTTAAGGACAAAAGATGAACTTTTCAATAGTTTAGGGACAAAAAGAAAACTTCTTAAATTTTAAGGATGAAAAACAAATTTTTGATAAAGTTTAGAGGCCAAAATAGTTTTTTTTTTTTTCCATAGAATATATTTAGCAAATACAAAACCCAAATTATTCAAAATTTGTTTAATGTTAAGTTGCTTTAGTCTAGTGGATTTTAATTGTTTTCAACTAAAATATAACAGTTGATCGCTTCTTATTATTTCTCTTTAAGTTTTTTTAAAAATAAAAAGTAAATATTATAATGTCGACAAGGTTACGTAATAACATTGAAATAGTCATAAAATTAAAAATTAATTTTTTTTACTTTTACAATTATTATATATATACTTTTTACTCAAGATTCATTGGTCAATTCTGCTGAAAGGTATACGCATTCCCGGGGTTGATGACATCAATCAAATTCCTGTAAGCATCCAAAAACCAGAAAAGGGAAAAAGTACTCAAGTAAGAAATATCGGATTAGGTATGTTCCCATCTACACTCTCCTTTCTTAGGAATTTTATTTTGTCACAGTGAAAATCATATTTTTGTGCAACTTTATTTTTCTTTTCAAGAAAATTTAGAGACAACAAAATTTCAATACATTTTCATAATATTCTTATTTCATTTTATTAATTTGGACTTATGATGGTTTGACATATCATTTATTGTAAGAATATTGTGAGATATTGTAATGGTCGTAAAATAACTTTTTTTTTTCTCACACGGTAATGGAAAAATGATATTTAAAATATTTTTTGGTTGCTGGCAACAAAAATGGAGAAACTGATTTGGTTTTTTATATATACTTGATTAATCTGTAAGACATTGTTTGAAAATAAGAGAAAAGAGAAAGAAGAAATAAAAATCAAACAGAAAAGGCATAAGCTAAGATGTCAAAAGAAGGGAAAGAAAAAGAAATTAAGAATTTGAACTACTTTTTTGGTGATATTTAATATCTCAAGACAAATGTCTTGTTCAGAATTTATGTGATATTCTTATTTATTTTAAAATTTTCTTTTAATAAGGACTTTTACTTACTAAATAATGAAACTAGGAATTAGAAAAACGGAGTATAAAGCAAAAAGAGGAAAGATAAAAGAATTGTACAATGTTGAGAAGAAAGTGGTAGAAAGCCACAAACTAGCGAAAGGACATATATATATATATATATATATATATGCAAGTTGATGAGGAAACTTGACTTACTGATGAGTTGGTAGAGTTGACTTTCTGGACGGATTTCATATTGGTTCAAACTGTGAGTTGAGTTATTTGTCTTTCTAGAAGCAANTATATATATATAACTGAAACTTTTGAATCTTCCACAATTTTTCACATCAGCACAATATTTAAAAAAAAAAAAAAAAACATAATAAAACTTTTCTAAAACCCGACCTCGATGCTCTGCCTTCTCTTTCTCCAAAATTCACGCCATGCCTTCTCTCCCTCTACCAGCTCCCTAAATCCAACGCTCCCCCATGCTCCTCCTCTACTAGCTCCCCCAACGATTAGACCCACGGCAAACCAATAGCAAAGCATCTAAAGACACTGTTGAGGTCTAAAAAGTTACAATGCTACACCAAGGCCCAAAATGACACAATGAGTTGAACTCCATAAAAGAAAAATAATAAAAGGCTTGAGCTCACAATAAGGAAAAAAAGATTTAAGCCCAAGACCCACGAATAGATAGGCCTTAGGGCCCATGAAATGAAGGGAAGAAAGAAAAAGCTCAGCCCGCCAAGATTAGAAAAATACTAGGGAGTCTAGTGGTAAGAACTAGACCGGGGGACTGTTAGGAGCTCGGGGTCCTTGGGACTTGCAGTAAAACTAGGACGAGATTAAGACAGCTCAAAAGGATTGCCAAGAAACACAAGGAATGAAGAACAGATACATCCTTATCAGCCACCCAATGATACAGAAAGGAATCAGAAAGCTTGGAGACTAACAATTCATGAACAAAGGGCTAGTACCTCAGGGAACCCAGAAAGAAGAACCATGAAGGGAAGTAGCTGGGAAAACTTTCAACCTGGCAGCAATGGAATCGGCTTACTATGGAAAAATGACAAAAGGAAAGATAGCCAAAGAGTTGAGTCTAAAAAGGTAAGGTTTAGAAGCCTTGAAGGAAGAGAGATTAGAGGTTAGTTCTCTAGGGATACCCCAGAATGGAAAGTTAGCAAAAGGCTTTTGAGGAAAAAGAACCAAAAGAAAAAAATTACGAGAAACAAGGAAGGGACCAGCCACCAAAGTTGCTGGCACAACATTGGCTCTAGTACCTAAGGGAGCAAAGGAGGGGAATCAGGGGTACCCCGGAACCCTAAGATGACACTATAAAAAGGGGAAGCAACCAACAGTGAATCAGAATAGAATCATTGAGAAAACTCTGTCAAAAACTCAAAGAAAGTAGTAAAAGAAAGGAAAATATCACTCGATATCCTCAAACAGCCACTATAGAACATACTTGGATTCAAAGGGATTCAAACTTTGCAAGTCTTAGAGGCTTAGAGAGTCATCTAAGTCTGTAATTTTTGAACTTATTTGAACCTTGTAACACATCTTAGTGAGCACATTGTAATACACAATTAAGAAAAGTAATGAAATATCTCACATTGTTTTAAGGATCCTTAACGATTATTCTGTGTCTTTCTTTATCACATCGCCCCTTTACTGTTTCTTGTTGTTCCATGTGTATATATTTCTTGTTTGCTAGTATGTATATATTGTAGGATTTTTGCTTTGTGCACCACTTGGTTTGTAATCAGCCTATTTAGCTGTGGTGAACTGAGCCTAGTCTCTTAAAACAACAATTAACGGGCCTAAGGTCCTTGCTTCTTGTTGTAGGATTTTTGCTTTGTGCACCACTTGGTTTGTAATCAGCCTATTTAGCTGCGGTGAACCGAGCCTAGTCTCTTAAAACAACAATTAACGGGCCTAAGGTCCTTGCTTCTACTTGGGCCTGGACTTTGTCCAAAAAAGGACCCTCACAGACGCCATACCCACAGATTCCTCATCAAAACCCACCATACCCACAAACCAATAGACATCTTCTTCCTCAGAACAGAGGGCGATGTCTTGAAGAAGTAAAGTAAGAAGAATGCTTCCTCAGAATAGAGGTCGGCGTGGACCAATGTTTTGAATATAGTTCTATTCCGACCGGGCTGAAATGTGAACACTGAAAATTTTTCATACCTTGAGAGTGAAATCTTGGGGAAGAAGGGAGATGGGAGAAAAAAAAATAAAAGAAAAAATTGATAAAAAGGAAACTATGAACCTGGATTTGCAACAAGAAACGAAGGCTTGAGAATTGAGAGGAACAAATCGAAGGTGAAAACAACTGGTGGGAGTTACGATGCTGCAGAAGGAAGAAGGAAACAAGCAAAAGGAAGAAGTAAAAATAAAGAGTGAATGAATTTGTGGTGGGGGTTTGGAGAGAGAGAAGAAAATGTAAATAAAATAAAGATTGTTTGGCTTTGATGAGAAGTTGATGTGACAATTGGCTAGTACGGGGGAGGGAATACAGGATTAAATTGGTAGGAAAACTTTTGTTTTGGATTTGGGCTTAAGCTTAACTTTTAGTTGGGTTTGGGTTTAGTGTTTAAGCGTAGCTTTTGGTCTATTTAAATCAACTCAAAATTAAAATATAACCTAACAAAGATAATTATTTTATTCTTATAATACAAAATTACAAATAAAGGTAAAATAAACTAAATTCTAGACATAAACATATTTTATGTTTAAAAATATTTAAAAATATGCCTAAATATAAAATTTAATTAATCATTTAATTGTCGTACCCACTCTGTGTCGTATCCTTATTTTTCAAAAAATTTTGTACTCCCGTATCTGTATTCGTGTTGTATCCATACCCGTGTCCATGTCAGTGCAACTTAGGTCACGGCTCCACCATAGACTTCGTTCTTCACTATCCGCTTCACCGTGGACTAAGTGATACTTTACCTTGTGTTTTTGGTTAGAGATAGTGAGTTTTGTAGAACATGGGTCATTTATTTATGAGAAAGAGGTGAGGGTATGAATTTTTGGTTATATCCCATACTGACCATTGGTCTTAAAAGCCATGGTCAAAATGGTTTACAGCTAAGCTATTTAGATTTATTTTTTATTTATTTATTTGTATTTGTAATAAAGAGTTAAAATATTTTAATGGCATAAAGTCATAATCATATTTGATTTTAAAGATATTTTTATATTGACTATTGCACTAAAAAATATTTCAAATGATAAATATTTATTTAAAGTCTATAATAAATTGCTAGAAATGTCATTTTGTTTTTAAGCCTCCTTTATACTTGAATATCTTTGGATATTTTAAATATTAAATCAAGATCATTAATTTGTATATATTAATTTTATTTATTTCATATTAATTAATTACTAAATTAATTATATATGACATTATTGTGGTTTGACCTCGGTTAAACCTAGGTTCGACTTTAAAAATCTTGAACCTCTTTCTTTACCAAGTCTGAAAACCAAACCACATTTCATTTCAATTTTGAGATCCTCTGTTCCACCATGTTATATGTATGTCATGTTTCTCTTATCTTCTTTTGTCAACCTATTCTTCTTCTTTTTCATTATTTTTAGGTTCATATTATAATTGTAATATTCTAGAAAATGTAGTTGTTATTATTATTATTGGGTAAAGATTTGGGTTTGGTATTGATATATTAGTTAAAACATCTTAAAAAAATTATATGAATTTTGACCAATAATATATAAAGAAATATATGTTTCTATATTAAATTGGACTATTTTAATTAATTTTTCTATTTTTACTAATTTAATATATTTATTTATATTTTGAATTGGACTATTATTATTTTGAAACCTTTTAAGTTGGATTATTTTAGTTAATTTTTTTTTTATTTATACTAATTTAATATATTTTTCCATGTAAGGCTTTCTTTCTTTGTGAACAAATTTCAAATCCATTCCATGGGTTTATCTCAGATTTTTAAGATTGTTTAGCACTATCAACAACATTGCATAAGTGATAACTTAAATTCTTCATTCATTGTTAGTTTTAGTTTTTTAATAGTCAATAATTTTCCCATGCATCGCACGAGTTAACAACTACTTATAATCAGTAGCATTTCCAGAGAATCCTTATAATTAGTTGACGTGTGCAGTAGGAATTATACTGTCACATTACTTGGCAGGTGTTACTTATCATCATTATAAGGATTCTCTGATGTGTGAATGGTTTATCAATAGAGTTGCAGTGATTTATATTGCTATACTTATCATATAACATTGAATTTTTTTTCATTCCTTTGTTCCAAAATATATTAGATAATCGATGTTCTTGTATATATGTTCCATGAAAATTTTATTTTTAAGCGTCTTTTTTAAGTATACATTTAATTTATAATTATCATATTTTTGGAATGTAGATGGATAACCCATCACTTTCTGCTGTCATAATGGGGGTAGCTATATCTGTCATTGCTTTGGGTTGTTTTTTTTTTTTTTTTTTTTGGAAGAGCTAAGATCTAGGAGCGTTATACCTACAGAACCTCATGTCAATCAAGACTATGAAAGAGTCATATATGAGTGATATTCTCTATAGAGGTGATGCACGTTGTGTCTATAATATAAGAATGAGACCCTTTGCTTTTTATGCGTTATGTAGAATTCTGGGTGAGAATAATTTACTTCAAGAGACCAGTCACATGTCCATTAGAGAACAAGTGTTAATTTTCTTACACGCTATTGGGCATAATGTGGGGTTTCGAGTTGTTGGTGGGAGGTTTTGTAAATCAACTAAGATAGTGCACTGATACTTTAAGCATGTCCTTAGAGCAATTCTAAAATTGTACAAACATGTGATTAGACTACCTAACCAAGATATACCCTTGGAGATAAGGAATAGCAACAAGTTTAGCCCCTATTTCAAGGTAAGTTTTAAAGACTTTCATTTTCCTTATTTTATACTGAACGGTTTTAGATCCCTTAACACACAACCAGATTGAGTAGCCTAGTCAAATTAAGCAATTCTAGGTTAAAACAATCAAACAATCATATCAAGAATATATAGCAGCGGAATAATAAATAACACAAGATATGATCACCCAGGAAAACCAAACCGGTAAAAAACCTAGAGAGGATTTTACCCACCGATCCTTAAGGCAAAACTGAATTCACTATGAAAAAATCGAAGTTCATACAAAAGGACTTACAAGCTCCCCACTCGCTCCTAGATCTTAGCTCTTCCAAAAAAAAAAAAAAAAAAAAACAACCCAAAGCAATGACAGATATAGCTACCCCCATTATGACAGCAGAAAGTGATGGGTTATCCATCTACATTCCAAAAATATGATAATTATAAATTAAATGTATACTTAAAAAAGACGCTTAAAAATAAAATTTTCATGGAACATATATACAAGAACATCGATTATCTAATATATTTTGGAACAAAGGAATGAAAAAAAATTCAATGTTATATGATAAGTATAGCAATATAAATCACTGCAACTCTATTGATAAACCATTCACACATCAGAGAATCCTTATAATGATGATAAGTAACACCTGCCAAGTAATGTGACAGTATAATTCCTACTGCACACGTCAACTAATTATAAGGATTCTCTGGAAATGCTACTGATTATAAGTAGTTGTTAACTCGTGCGATGCATGGGAAAATTATTGACTATTAAAAAACTAAAACTAACAATGAATGAAGAATTTAAGTTATCACTTATGCAATGTTGTTGATAGTGCTAAACAATCTTAAAAATCTGAGATAAACCCATGGAATGGATTTGAAATTTGTTCACAAAGAAAGAAAGCCTTACATGGAAAAATATATTAAATTAGTATAAATAAAAAAAAAATTAACTAAAATAATCCAACTTAAAAGGTTTCAAAATAATAATAGTCCAATTCAAAATATAAATAAATATATTAAATTAGTAAAAATAGAAAAATTAATTAAAATAGTCCAATTTAATATAGAAACATATATTTCTTTATATATTATTGGTCAAAATTCATATAATTTTTTTAAGATGTTTTAACTAATATATCAATACCAAACCCAAATCTTTACCCAATAATAATAATAACAACTACATTTTCTAGAATATTACAATTATAATATGAACCTAAAAATAATGAAAAAGAAGAAGAATAGGTTGACAAAAGAAGATAAGAGAAACATGACATACATATTACATGGTGGAACAGAGGATCTCAAAATTGAAATGAAATGTGGTTTGGTTTTCAGACTTGGTAAAGAAAGAGGTTCAAGATTTTTAAAGTCGAACCTAGGTTTAACCGAGGTCAAACCACAATAATGTCATATATAATTAATTTAGTAATTAATTAATATGAAATAAATAAAATTAATATATACAAATTAATGATCTTGATTTAATATTTAAAATATCCAAAGATATTCAAGTATAAAGGAGGCTTAAAAACAAAATGACATTTCTAGCAATTTATTATAGACTTTAAATAAATATTTATCATTTGAAATATTTTTTAGTGCAATAGTCAATATAAAAATATCTTTAAAATCAAATATGATTATGACTTTATGCCATTAAAATATTTTAACTCTTTATTACAAATACAAATAAATAAATAAAAAATAAATCTAAATAGCTTAGCTGTAAACCATTTTGACCATGGCTTTTAAGACCAATGGTCAGTATGGGATATAACCAAAAATTCATACCCTCACCTCTTTCTCATAAATAAATGACCCATGTTCTACAAAACTCACTATCTCTAACCAAAAACACAAGGTAAAGTATCACTTAGTCCACGGTGAAGCGGATAGTGAAGAACGAAGTCTATGGTGGAGCCGTGACCTAAGTTGCACTGACATGGACACGGGTATGGATACAACACGAATACAGATACGGGAGTACAAAATTTTTTGAAAAATAAGGATACGACACAGAGTGGGTACGACAATTAAATGATTAATTAAATTTTATATTTAGGCATATTTTTAAATATTTTTAAACATAAAATATGTTTATGTCTAGAATTTAGTTTATTTTACCTTTATTTGTAATTTTGTATTATAAGAATAAAATAATTATCTTTGTTAGGTTATATTTTAATTTTGAGTTGATTTAAATAGACCAAAAGCTACGCTTAAACACTAAACCCAAACCCAACTAAAAGTTAAGCTTAAGCCCAAATCCAAAACAAAAGTTTTCCTACCAATTTAATCCTGTATTCCCTCCCCCGTACTAGCCAATTGTCACATCAACTTCTCATCAAAGCCAAACAATCTTTATTTTATTTACATTTTCTTCTCTCTCTCCAAACCCCCACCACAAATTCATTCACTCTTTATTTTTACTTCTTCCTTTTGCTTGTTTCCTTCTTCCTTCTGCAGCATCGTAACTCCCACCAGTTGTTTTCACCTTCGATTTGTTCCTCTCAATTCTCAAGCCTTCGTTTCTTGTTGCAAATCCAGGTTCATAGTTTCCTTTTTATCAATTTTTTCTTTTATTTTTTTTTCTCCCATCTCCCTTCTTCCCCAAGATTTCACTCTCAAGGTATGAAAAATTTTCAGTGTTCACATTTCAGCCCGGTCGGAATAGAACTATATTCAAAACATTGGTCCACGCCGACCTCTATTCTGAGGAAGCATTCTTCTTACTTTACTTCTTCAAGACATCGCCCTCTGTTCTGAGGAAGAAGATGTCTATTGGTTTGTGGGTATGGTGGGTTTTGATGAGGAATCTGTGGGTATGGCGTCTGTGAGGGTCCTTTTTTGGACAAAGTCCAGGCCCAAGTAGAAGCAAGGACCTTAGGCCCGTTAATTGTTGTTTTAAGAGACTAGGCTCGGTTCACCGCAGCTAAATAGGCTGATTACAAACCAAGTGGTGCACAAAGCAAAAATCCTACAACAAGAAGCAAGGACCTTAGGCCCGTTAATTGTTGTTTTAAGAGACTAGGCTCAGTTCACCACAGCTAAATAGGCTGATTACAAACCAAGTGGTGCACAAAGCAAAAATCCTACAATATATACATACTAGCAAACAAGAAATATATACACATGGAACAACAAGAAACAGTAAAGGGGCGATGTGATAAAGAAAGACACAGAATAATCGTTAAGGATCCTTAAAACAATGTGAGATATTTCATTACTTTTCTTAATTGTGTATTACAATGTGCTCACTAAGATGTGTTACAAGGTTCAAATAAGTTCAAAAATTACAGACTTAGATGACTCTCTAAGCCTCTAAGACTTGCAAAGTTTGAATCCCTTTGAATCCAAGTATGTTCTATAGTGGCTGTTTGAGGATATCGAGTGATATTTTCCTTTCTTTTACTACTTTCTTTGAGTTTTTGACAGAGTTTTCTCAATGATTCTATTCTGATTCACTGTTGGTTGCTTCCCCTTTTTATAGTGTCATCTTAGGGTTCCGGGGTACCCCTGATTCCCCTCCTTTGCTCCCTTAGGTACTAGAGCCAATGTTGTGCCAGCAACTTTGGTGGCTGGTCCCTTCCTTGTTTCTCGTAATTTTTTTCTTTTGGTTCTTTTTCCTCAAAAGCCTTTTGCTAACTTTCCATTCTGGGGTATCCCTAGAGAACTAACCTCTAATCTCTCTTCCTTCAAGGCTTCTAAACCTTACCTTTTTAGACTCAACTCTTTGGCTATCTTTCCTTTTGTCATTTTTCCATAGTAAGCCGATTCCATTGCTGCCAGGTTGAAAGTTTTCCCAGCTACTTCCCTTCATGGTTCTTCTTTCTGGGTTCCCTGAGGTACTAGCCCTTTGTTCATGAATTGTTAGTCTCCAAGCTTTCTGATTCCTTTCTGTATCATTGGGTGGCTGATAAGGATGTATCTGTTCTTCATTCCTTGTGTTTCTTGGCAATCCTTTTGAGCTGTCTTAATCTCGTCCTAGTTTTACTGCAAGTCCCAAGGACCCCGAGCTCCTAACAGTCCCCCGGTCTAGTTCTTACCACTAGACTCCCTAGTATTTTTCTAATCTTGGCGGGCTGAGCTTTTTCTTTCTTCCCTTCATTTCATGGGCCCTAAGGCCTATCTATTCGTGGGTCTTGGGCTTAAATCTTTTTTTCCTTATTGTGAGCTCAAGCCTTTTATTATTTTTCTTTTATGGAGTTCAACTCATTGTGTCATTTTGGGCCTTGGTGTAGCATTGTAACTTTTTAGACCTCAACAGTGTCTTTAGATGCTTTGCTATTGGTTTGCCGTGGGTCTAATCGTTGGGGGAGCTAGTAGAGGAGGAGCATGGGGGAGCGTTGGATTTAGGGAGCTGGTAGAGGGAGAGAAGGCATGGCGTGAATTTTGGAGAAAGAGAAGGCAGAGCATCGAGGTCGGGTTTTAGAAAAGTTTTATTATGTTTTTTTTTTTTTTTTTAAATATTGTGCTGATGTGAAAAATTGTGGAAGATTCAAAAGTTTCAGTTATATATATATATAGATGAAGCCGTCTGTTTTACTGTCACACTATTCTAGAAACGCTAAATTTCCTACTGCACTTGTCAACTGATTAAAGAAAAATAGGGATTTCACACATCCTAAAAATCATGTGGGGTAGTTATATTAAAAGACCCTATTGGTTTTGGCTTTACGCATAAAAATGAATAAACTCGCATAAAAATATATGCAATTATGTAAAGAAATTATGTAAATGAATAAACACGCATAAAAATCTTTAGCACTAGCCCATACAAAGCCAACATACTGTACAAATAGAAAACAAATAAACACGAGAGTTGAACACCATATCTGTGAGGGAGAAAACAAAGAAAAAAAGTACCGTTGTAGATTTGTTTGTCCTTGCAAGGAAGAGCTACTGACGGATCTGTGAGGGAGGAAACAAAATTAAAAAAATAAAATAAATAAAATAAAATAAAATAAACTTATCAGATAACAGTGTTATAGAGGGAAGAGAAACAGGGAGAATAGAGAGACAAACAAAAAGTGAAATCAATGGAGAGAGAAGAGACCAGAGAGCGACAGTGTGGGTGTGAGAACTGCGAAGAGAGAAAAAGTGAAGGGAAGAGAAGATTTGAGAGTGCTTACCTTGAGAAAGAGTGAAAGAGCGCCAAACCAGTATTGTTTCCCGTGGCAACCAAAAGAGAATATATATAGGGGTTAAGAGCCGTGAGGGAGAGAGCTTGTTTTCTGAATATTTTTATTGGAAAACAAGCGATAGAAAATAAGCCCTCTTTTTATTAGGGTTTTCCATTAACTAAAGCTAGTTTTCCTTTAACTGGTTTTTTTAATGCTATCAAACATTAAAAAATGTGAAAAACTATTTTTACAGAAGATTTTCCCACAAAACAAATAGAGCATAAATATAAACTATAGTAACTTTTTACTAAAGTAGTAAGACCCCACACGTTAAATAATCAATTCTAGTTAAACCTCAACAAGATGTTCCATGTCTCTAAAAAGAGATTATGAATTTTGTCTTAAGAATGCATGTTCCCATAATGCTACGTGATCAAGATAGATTATCATGATTGATATATTAGTCTTTATAGATGAAATGTTCAATTTTATTACTAACTATGAACTAGGGTTTATGAATTTACAAGAAACTTATGATTTAGTTATTATGTATGCAAATCTCATTCTTATACCAAAAGTACAACCAATGCATCATGGACTACAATATAATGTCCAAATATTCGAGCAAAAAGTATTCTCAGAACATAAAACAACTTTTATTATTTATAAGATAACGTCATACAATTGGATTTTAGGGGAATAGTCAAGATCATTGTATATTGTAGGCGACATGAAACCCTAAGTGATTATTATTAGTTCCTGACCGCTAAAAAAGACAACAACAATAACAAAAATAGGCACCTATACAGGGCAAATCAAGAGTTCAAGACCACATTCCTAATGCTACAGCTCAAAGCTCCCTTTACCCTCCTCGCTCCTTCTTGCCTGTAGAATTCATCCATATACTCCTTGTAACTATAGTTTCGATGCATTGGTGGGTGTCCCTTATTTATCAAATCCTCAATTGGACCAATTACAGGGTCATTATTTGGTGCATAGAACATTGGTAATGATAGTCGTGGCAACCGCTTGTTGGTTACAGCTTTGTGTACCACACTCTTGTACCTTCCATTACTCAAAACCTATACAAAGTGAAAACATGACCACAAAAAGTCAAAAATATTCGTATTAAATTTTAGGGTAAATTACAATTTACCTATCTGTGTTTTGACCAAAATTTAAGTTTTCTACCTGTGTTTTGAAATTTGACATTTTACCCACTTGAGTTCTGACCTAAATTTAAATTGCTTACCTATGGTTTGAAATCACATAATGCAAGTGTGTCGCTGGATTCTTTTTGATCTTATATTTTTATGCTTTTCTAGTTTTTTGAGAAAAGATACATAAAAGTAAAGCAAAATTACATATTTAGCCATGTTTTTAACATAAGTGAGTTATGGAAATCTAACTGAGTTAACCTCAAGTGAGTAAAGTGTCAAATTTCAAATCACATGTAAGCAATTTAAATTTCGGCCAAACCACATGTGAGTTAGTTGTAACTTACCCTAAATTTTAAATCTGCAACTTCTAACCACGCAGCACAATATATGTACGTGTTCAATTTGAAATTGAGTACTACGTGCAATGTTCAACAAGAAACTACGTCAACAATACTAATACCAACAGACAAAGTCACCCAACTTCATAAGAGAATTCCAACCATGTACACAATTGACTAATTTGGTAATCTAATCATTAAAAAAACAAGACTAATTGGCTTATAATGAGCATCCATTTGGCGTTTAATTGTTTAAAAAAAAAAAAAACAATTTAAATTTATTTATTTAATTGGTTTGCTAGAGAATTATTTCTTAGTAAAACTGTAAAAGATGAAAAATAACGATACTATCTCCATTTGATCAGCCATATTGACGACGAATGCATCCGGCACAGGTTCAACAGGTACCCACTTCCCATCTATGACCACTTGGAGGCCAGAGACCCCCTCCAACTGAAGGAGAACCATGAGTGCAACAATATCATTATGAGCAGGCAAGTCTAGGGCTGTAAATAAACCAAACCGATTGTGAACAGCTTGGGCTCAGCTCGAAAAAAAAGTTTGTCCATGTTTGTTTGTTTATAAATAAGCCAAGCTTGAACCTTAGTTTTAGGCCTGTTTAACAAACAAGCCAAGCCCAAGCAAAAAAATTTATTCATGAACAAGCTTGTGAGCTATTAGGCTTAATACATAACAATTCAAGCATGATTCATTTATAAGTTTATATGTGTTAGCTAAATATACTTATTACATATATCTTAATAATGAGATGGCCAACATGAAACCAATACTTATATTACCTTAATTTTTTCCTTCCCTTTAAACTGACCAAGAACCACTTTAGAATATGGTTACATTTAAAAATAAATAATTAATTAAGTAGGCCACATATAATCCTTCCCTATCAATCATCTAAATTAAAGTTATGAAACATGTTAGTATTTTCTCATTCATAATAATTACAAATAGGTATTTTTCTAGTCCTTCACCATCTAATGTGAATGTAAAAATTATATTTTGAACCATTGCTGAAGCTATAGACAATGAATAGTGAATTAATTAATTTAATTATGTAAATTATTAATTTGAATAATAGCTAATCATAAGTAAGATTAGATGCATGATAAAATGAGTGCACTATTTTTTTTTCTTTTTTCTTAATTTTAGAGATTTAAGCATTTAATAATATAATTTTTTTAGATCTCATGCTCAAAAACTTGACCTGAGCTCAAGTTTGAGCGTAATATTAAGCTTGAGTTTGGCTTGACTAATTAATCAAGCCAAGTCATGCCAAGCTCAAGCTTTTTGGCTTTCCCACATGTTCAAGCTCAAACACTATTTTTAAGCTTGTCACAAGCTCAAGCCAAGCTCAAGCTTTTGATTTTTCCTGACGAGCCAAGCTTGAATATGCACTACTCAACAAAGCATGGCTCGTTTACAGCCCTTGGCAATCCCATTGTGAGCTCAAGATATGGGCATGATGGATAGTAATTTGCTTGAGTATAGAGGGCAGGCCTCTCACCTATCTTCCTCTTTAAACAATCCTTCTCCAGGCCAAGCCCTTGGGACATCAAGCTAAGAAGCCTATCCATTAAGCCTCCAATCTCCCTTGCATATTCAGCAAAAGCTTCTCTATAACAATCAAACAAACATGCATGTGACATAAAAGTTATTAGCTTGTGCAATCAATCAAACTTAAAAATAAATAAAAAATAGAACCCTAAAGTTACAAATTTTTTTACAACAAATTTTACAGACTGTTAATATAATGAACAGTTATTAGTAAGTAAAAAGGAGATGATAGTGATGAGTCTAGATGAAAACTAATAAGAATTTGCCACATTAATACTTTGTAAAAATGTAATAAAATAGTTGGAAAATCCTAGATCTACAAATATTTTCTACAAATGACTGATGTGATGAGTGGTTATTAGTAAGTGAATTCATTACAATAATAGTTTGTAAGAATGTTATAAAATAGTTTATAGCAGTAGAATTACTATAAAATAAAATAAAAATAAAATAAGTTTGTATTTGAGCATTATACAAAAAAAATAAAAATAAATAAAAAAAATAAAATTGGTATCTAAGAGAGGAAAAACAAAAAAGAGGTAAAGTAGGCCAAAGATACCAATACAGAGGAGGATTTTGGGTAAGAAATGAGTAAAATATTCAGTAGGATGCCAAGGGTGCGTGAAGGTCTCTATCAGAAAAGCTATGGTAAAAACTATTTCTCAGTAATTAGAAAAAAAAAAAATACAAAGTTTCGTATATATATGTACAAAGAAGAAAGAAACTACCAAAAACAAACTAAGTTTCACACATGTTTTATAGTATCTATAACTAACATATAAATGCACTAACTACTAACAGTAACTATACTCTAACTAAAAGTCGCTTTGCTACTTTAAGCTACAGCTTCTATCGTTCAGCTTCAAGTCTGTTCTGCAGTTGACCTAGCAACCTTGATCCTCTTCTGTCAAGCCCCCATCTGCCCTTGCTTGTGTTTATTGCCATTATTCTGATACTCCCCCTTAAGGGAAACTGCTAAATGTATATTGATCATTCCCATTTTGCAAATGAGACTTGAAAATTGATTAAAATTCAATGTCTTGGTCAACAAATCTGCAAGCTAATAATAAGTCCTAACATGATTCAATTTAATGACCTTTTCCAACACTTTGTCTCTAACTACATGACAATCTATCTCAATATGTTTTGTCCTTTCTTGAAACATAGGATTTGATCCAATGTGCAAGGTTGCCTCACTATCACAGAACAGCAAGCCTTTTGTGTTCAACACCAATGTCTTTAAGAAAATATAGTATCCACACTATCTCACAATTAGCCACTTCCATTGCCCTATACTCTGCTGAGGACTGAGGATCTAGACACTGTAGATTGTTTCTTTGATTTCCATGAGACCAAGGAATCCCCTATGAAAATGCTATAGCTTGTGACAAACCTCCTAGTGTCAAGACAAGCAGCCCAATCAAAATCTATGAAGCCCTTTACATGTAACTCTGTCCTAGCTAAAAACAAGATGCCTTTCCCTAGTTCATTCTTCAAATACTATAAAATTCTATGCACTGCATCCAGATGTAGCTTCCTTGGCTTGGCCATGTATTGACTCAACCTATGAATAGCATATGTGATGTCTGGCCTAGTGATGGTCAAGTACAATAGCCTCCCAATAAGCCTTTTATAAGCACTTGGGTCTTTGAGCTCTTCCCCTTCATACTTACTCAACTATACATTTTGCTCCATCAGTGTTTTAGCTGGTTTACACCCTAACAAACCAACATCATTCAACACTTCAAGAGTGTATTTTCTTTGACAAAGTGATATACCCTTATCTGGCCTTGAAATCTCCAAACCAAGTACCTCAAGTCACCTAAATCTTTCAACTTAAACTTCTGATCCAGCAACACCTTGAACTAATCCACCTCCTTTTTGTCATTACATGCTATCAAAACATCATCCATATAGATCAATAAAATCGTGAAACAATGACCCTTTTGTCCAATAAAAAGGGGTAGTCTACCTTGGACTACTTAAATCCCAACTGAACGAAGGTGTTAGAAAATTGAACAAACCATTGCCTAGACGTCTACTTAAGCCCATAAAGAGACTTATTCAACTTACAAACCATCTCCCCCTGGCTCTGAAACCCTAGTGGAAGAGACATATAAACCTCCTTAGAAAGATCCCCAAGTAGAAAAGCATTACTGACATCAAGCTAACCAAGATACCAACCTTTCATAGCAACAACAACCAAAAGGCACTTAACAAAAACCATTTTGGCTGACAACAGGTGAGAAGGTTTCATTATAATCAAACCCTTCCTTCTGTGAGAAACCTTTGGCCACTAACCGAGCCTTATACCTCTCTATGGAACCATCAAACTTGTACTTGATTTTATAAACCCATTTACAACCAATGGGCTTCTTATTGGCAGGCAAGGGTGTCAAAGTCCAAGTGTGATTGGCCTTTAAAGCTGCTATTTCAGCAGCCATGGCCTCTTGCCATTTAGGATCAAAAACAACTTGGTAACAGTATGAAGGTTCAATAACAAAAGAGATTGGAGAACAAAAATGCTTATAAGAAGGAGAAAGAGAGTGATAAGAAAGATGAGAAGATAAATGATGAGAAGTACCTGAGTGGAGAACAACAGTAGTGTGAATTGAGGATACCTGATTACAGTGATAGGCTTGGAGGTAAGAAGGTTATTTATGAATCCTAGCAGATCTTCTAAGGGAATTAGATCAACCAAAGGCTCGGGTGGTTCAACAGGGACATCTTGTAAGAATTCATCATCAAGATCAGTGTGAACTTGGATAATAGGATCAACAATAGGATCAAATGATAGAGGGGCAGAAGGTAAAGTGGAAGAAGGAAGAATTGGATCAAAAGAATCAAAAGAAACAGAAGGAAAGCAAGGCAAAGGAATGGAATGAGCAGGTAATGAAAAGCAAGAATTAGATTGATAAGGAAACATAGACTCACGAAATACAACATCTTTGGAGATGAAGCAGAATGAGATTGAAGATCAAACAACTTATAACCCTTTACATCAAAAGGATAACCAAGAAAAACACATCTCCTTGCTCTGGGAGAAAGCTTAGTCCTAGTTTGAGCAACAGTAGAGGCATAACATTCACAACCAAACACTCTCAAATGATCATAGCAAGGAGGTTGTTTAAAAAGAAGCTCATAAGGAGTTTTATTATTCAATAAGAAAGATGGTAATCTATTAATCAAGTAAGTAGCAGTAAGGATGCAATCACCCTAAAATTGAATAGGAATATTAGACTGAAAATGTAGAGCTCTAGCTATGGACAAGAGATGTTAATGTTTTCTCTCCACAACAAAGTTTTGTTGTGAAGAGTAAACACAACTGTTAGGTTCTAAATGTTTAGAACAATTAGCAAATCGTGAACACAAACTTGTCTAGATATAGATCTTAGAGTCTATAAGTATTATTAGACAATGCTCAATGTGATTCAAGTCAAAATTCAAGAACATACAAGCTCCAGGAAGAAGATTTCATAATATGCCTAGTTCGATCGATCGAAGAACAGGCTCGACCGAACGAGAATCATATCTGTAGAATTTTAAGTTTGCCCAAACAACAGTTTAAGCCCATTAAGGATTAGGGTTTAAGATCTACTTCTCCCAGTATATAAAGGAAACCCTAAGCATGTTTTTACAACTTTTTAGAGAGATTAGAGTGCATTTTGTGCCTCCTTCGTAGATCTAGGGTTTTGTACCCAAAAGCTTTCTAAAGTTGCTCTTTATGCTGTGTGTGTAAATCCCTTGTGAGATCTAAAGGTGTTTGCCTTCACATACACTTAGGGTTATCAAGAACTAGATTTATGTCAAGAGCTTGATGATCAATTCAGTTGTTGTTCCAAGAGCTTAAAGATATTCAAGTGGGTGTGTTTATGCTTGCTATGAATCCAAGAAAGAAGTAGTCCGTGGACTTAGAGCTATCACGTGGTCGTGGTAGTAAGTTTCCTACTCGAGGTAGCAATAGGATGTTAGTGGTCTAAGTCGCTATTGTGTAAACTTCAATTCTTTCATATTGGATTTGTTTTACCTTGAGAATAGTTAGGTTAAATCCTCCCTAGGTTTTCAACCGGTTTGGTTTTCCTGGGTTATCATATTGTTGTGTTCTTTATTTTTCGCACTTTACAATGATATGATATATTTGTGTTAACCTAGATTTGATAATTTGACTAAGTAATCACTTGGCTAATTAACTAAGTTAATTTGGTTATGTTTTAAGGGGTCTAAAAACAAACAACAACTATGTTGATGCACAGTGCCATTAGAACTATAGAAATCTGGCATTTTAAATTCCATAGCATTATCAATTCTTACAGATTTGATTTTGCATCTAAATTGTGTAAGAAACATAGAATAGAAAGAAAAGATGAGGGGTCTAACTTCATATTTGGATTTCATTAAGTATACCCAAGTTGCTCTGGTTGCATCATCAACCACAGTTAGAAAATACTTAAAACCATCCATAGTAGGAGTAGCATAAGGTCCCCAAACATCTAGGTGAATCAAATCAAAGGCACAAGAACTGAGTTTATTATTGAAAGGAAAAGGCATACATTTTTGTTTAGCCAGAGGATAGACCTTACAAAGATCATTACATGGTTTTTTCAAAAAAGGAAAAATATGACCTAAAACTTGAAGCTTAGCATCTAATGGATGGCCTAATCTTGCATGCCAGAGAGAAGAAAGGGAGCTTGATGACATTGCATCAGAGAAAGGATGAAAAACATCACCTAATTTATGGTTGGCTAGGATATCTAAAAGTGCAATAGAAAAGGGTTGTTGAAAAGTACCACACTGTAGCGGGTACAGTCCATCAACTATATGTCCCACTCCAATCGTTCTCCAAAAGGCAAGATCCTATATGAATCAAAAGGTAGACAAAAGAAAAAGACAATATGGTTAAGATTTAGTAAAAGAATTGACAGAGAAAAGATTGAAGGTAAAGAAAGGTACACATAGAACATTGTGGAGGATAAGAGACGATGATAAAATAACAGTGCCAACATGTGTTACTAATGCTATTTCTCTAGTAGGCAATTGAACCATGGACTAAGTAATAGCAGTAATAGTGGTCAAAAGATGGACAGAACACACTATGTGATCTGTGGCACTAGTGTCACTGACCTAAGTATTGGAATCATATGCCCATTAACCACTTGTGCAGAAAAAACTGAGTGACTAAAATCCATACCTGCCATTGTAGGAGCATTAGAAGATACCACATTAGCCATGGTAGTAGTGAGTGTGTCTTTCCATTGAACAGGTGGAACTAATGGAGAACTAGGAGTGCCAATAAGAGCAAGTAGCTATTGATATTGCTCTAAAGTGAAACTAGGTGTCACATGTCTTGAAGAAGCCAAAAAAGAGAGATCTTGGGGCTGTGAAAGAAACACTTGATGTGCCATTGGATTTTTTCCTTTGAACTTGTAACTAGGAGGGAATCCATGCAACTTATAACACTTATCTATGGCATGACCAGATTTACCACAATGGGTGCAAATTGTCTTATCTTTTCCTTTATTCCCATTGTTACCAACATAATTGACCCCAGAATTGTCATTGAAATTCTGTGATTTAGCAATCAAGGCAGCTGATTCAACCCTTGTATTGGAACAATGAGCAACAGACCTTTGTGTTTCTTCTAGAATCATCAAGGAATAAACTTTATTGATAGATGGAAAAGGATCCATAAGCAAAATTTGTGTCCTTACTTGTGAAAAAGGGTCATTTAGCCCCATCAAAAACTTCATAACAGATTCTCTAGATTACAAATCATTAAGTCTCTTATTCACATTACATGTACATTTCCCACAAGTGCAAGAAGGAAAAGGACCATTGTTTTGTAATTGATCCCAAAGAACCTTAAATTGAGTGAAGAAATCAGTAATGGAAGTCTCACCTTGATGGAGTTCTGCAATCTCCTTTTGAAGGTTGTAAATCTTAGGACCATTCTTTTAAGCAAGGTGATCTCTCAAATCATTCCAAATTTCCAAGGCAGTGTCTTCATAGATGATACTAGCTTGAAGCTTAGGAGAAACTGAGTTTGTCAACCAATTTCCCACCATATTATCACACCTAATCCAAGCTTGAACAGCTGAAGGTGTGGACACTAATGGAGATGACAAAGTGAGTGTGCCATCAATTAAGCCTCGCTTGTTCTTGGTGAGTAGAGCTTTCCTTACTGCTCGTGTCTAAGCTGAGTAATTCTCACTCCCTGTCAAAGGTTGAGTCACAAGCACAGTGCTTGGACTCTCTCCATGGTGCAAAAATAGAGGATCTTCCATTGGAGAATCATGAGCAGATGGAGGAGCATTCTCTAATGTGGGAGCAAATGAAGAAGCAGCGGAAGCCATTGATGATAAGAAAAATCTTTGGCAAGTTGAGAGAAAGAGAAAATTGAGAGAAAAATCGAAGAGAAAAACCAAACCCTAAATTGGAATTGGGGAAAATATCTAGAAACTTAAAGAAAATTCTAGAGAGAGAGCTCTGATACCATATCAGAAAAGCAGTGGTAAAAACTAATTCTCATTAATTAGAAAACAAATACAAAGTTTCGTGTGTGTATATATATATATATATATGAACGGTTTTAGACCCCTTAAAACACAACTAGATTGGTTAGCCTAGATTAATTAGCCAAGTTGTTACTTAGTCAAATTATGCAATTCTAGGTTAAAGCAATCAAATAATCATATCAAAATAATAAAGCAGCGAAATAATAAAAGGCACAATGATATGATCACCCAGGAAACCACACGGTAAAAACCTAGGGAGGATTTGACCCACCGAGCTTCAAGGCAAACTTGAATCCACTATGAAAGAATCGAAGTTCATACAAAAGGACTACAAGCTCCCCGCTCGATTTCCTAATGCTACTCACCAGTAGAACTTACTGACACGACCACGTGCAAGCTTCGAATCCACGAACTCTTTCTTTCTTGAATTCTTCAATCAGCTACAAGCACCCATGCTTGATATTCTTTAAGCTTCAATGGTAGCAACCAAGTTGATCATCAAGATGTTGATACTATCTCTAACTTGAAAATCCTAAGATTTGTGTAAAGGAAAACTCCTCTAGATCTCACAAGAGATTTACACAAAACAGCAATGTATGAGCAACAATACAACTGGAGCAACTCTAAAAACGTGGCTAGGGTTTTGCCTTATATACCTAGGGCAAAAACATAAAACCCTAAACGTTTAATGAGTTAGGGCTGAGTTGGAAATTCTGCAGAAAACGCAATCTGGTCGACTTTCGATCGATCGAATCTATTCTTCGATCGATCGAGCCAGACCGAAATGCCCCAATGCATCTACAGTCTCTCGATTCCAACTTTACAATAATTAAACAACTTTGAGCACACTATAACAAGACTAAACATATCGTTTTGATCATAGTTTGTCAATATTACAAATTAGAGTTCTAAATACATAAATTCCTAAACCTTTAGAACCTAACAATATATGTACAAAGAAGAAAGAAACTACCAAAAACAAACTAACTTTCACACATGTTGTACAATATCTATAACTAACATATACACATGCTAACTACTAACAGTAACTATGCATTAACTACAAGTCGTTTTGCTACTATCATTCAGCTTCAAGTCTGTTCTGCAGTTGACCTTGTAACCTTAATCCTCTTCTGTCAAGCCCATCTGCCCTTGCTTATGTTTATGGCCTTCATTCTGATAGTCTCACCCCACATTAATACCTTTCCTTGGCCTTTAACCTTTTGGGAATAATTGAAAAGTTTTACAAGCTTGGTATGATCTATTGTTAGAAACTATGCCTTCTCCTCTGGATGCAACTGAAAGAACTCTATCACCACAGCCAACACTCTTTGACATAATTCTTTGGGGACTCATGGTTGATAATTTGAAAGAAACCATATTTCTCACAAGCTTGTGATATTTTTGAAACTAAAGCTCGACAACAATCTCGACAGAAAGATTTCTATCAAGATTTAAAGTTGAAACTCGACAGAAGCTTGACACAAGCTGTTTTTGTCGAGACTTACGAAATCATAAATTCCAGATCTAATTTTCGGCCCATGCTTGAATATTTGTATAGGGTTTCTTTTCTCACAACCCTAGACATATATAAGAACTATTTTAAAGGCCGTCGCACATGCAAAAAAGTAACCTAGTGCCTTGTTCTCTCTGAAAGAAGCTACTGCGTCTTTAAGCTGACGGTTTTGTGACCAAGGAGCTTCCTAATCTTTATTGTTAATGAACTGAAGAACTTTGCAGCTAACAACCTCTTCAAGTTGCTAGAGTTAGTCACGTACTGTGATCCATACATATTGGTTAGTCATGTACTAGGATTCGTGCATCAAGCAAAAGATTGCCACTACAATACAAGTCCAATTAGTTATTGAGGTAAGGGTTCAATTGTAGATTGGTATTTTGAGATAGGCCAAAGGGTTTAGTAAGATTCCTTATACATTTAACCACTTGTGTTTGATAATAGTGGATTCTTGGGAATGGTGACCTTAAAATCACCCGATGGGGTTTTGCCTCGATAATTTTTCCTATTCATAAACAAATCACCTGTATCAAATTTATTTTCTGTTGCATTTAGATAATTTGGTGATTTGTTTGTGTTACCATGCTATTGCATGAAATTTGATCTAATTAATTAACTTGGGTAATTAATTAATTAATTGCAAGGGTACATTTCATTTTGCCCTATCAAATGGTATCAGAAAAGGCACACTCTAATTAGATTTTAATCTTTACTGTGTGATCCATTGACCCCTATTTGTCATTGATAGAGGACAGTCTCTTAGTATACCTCTTTTATTTGATGGCACTAAATATGCATATTGGAAAGTACGCATGAGAGCTTTTTTACAATCTTTAGATGAGAAAATCTGGCAAGCTATGGAAATTGGCTAGGTGAAGTCAAAGGAAGCACCAGCTAATTGGGATGAGGCCAAGATCAAAGTGGCAAACTTCAACAGCAGATCATTGAATGCCCTATTCAATGCGATGACCAATGAGGAGTTCAAGAAAATATTCTTAACTGAAACTGCAAAGGAAGCATGGACCATCCCCCAGACAGCCTATGAAGGGATTAAGGCTATCAAGAATTCAAAACTCCAAAGGCTCACAACTAGTTTTGAGGAGATAAAGATGAAGAAGGATGAGACGTTCGATGAGTTCTATACCAAGTTGAAGGACATAGTGAATTCAGCATTCAATCTTGGTGATCATATTCCCAAGCCCAAGATTGTGAAAAATGTGCTCAGATCTCTCTTTGAGAGATTTCATGCCAAGATAACAGTGACTGAAGAATTAAAGGACATTGACACCATTCCTTTGACAGAGCTGATTGGAAACTTGCAAACCTATGAATTGGGTTTGACTAGACTTGGGAAATGAACCAAAAGTAAGAATATGGCACTAAAGGCCAAAAGTAATGAGACTAATGAGTCTTCAGATGATGAAGATTCTAAAATGAAGTCCTACATCACTAGGCAGTTTAAGAAGTTCATGAAGAATGCCAATGTGAAAGGTTTTGATAAGGACCGTAAGCAATCCAGTTCTTCTCAATTCAAAAGTCAAGACAGAAGGAAGAAGGATGCTAAAGATGACAGTCAGTATACTATTCCCTCCAGATCAAAGTGCTTCGAATGGCAAGATTTTGGACACCTGAAACAAGAGTGTCCAACATATCTCAAGTCGATTAGTAAAAGTAAGGCTCTTGCTGCTACCTTGAGTGATACCGAGCTTGAGACTAAGTCAGATGATAGTGATGACAAGGGAATCTTAAGTGTTGGGATTAGTGCCTTCAATCCTATTGTATGATGCTATGTATGATATTATTTATGACATTATGTATGACATGATGTATGACTTAATTTTGTGATTAATAAAGTTGTTTTATTATCATCTGAAATAATTGTAACATGAATATTCGGATATTATCATATAGTCACGAGATGCATAGTATGTTATTTATGTGAAAAGTCACAGAAGATATAAATCACAGGTTCTTAGTAAACTCAGAATTTAGTTCGTAGTCGATGATGAAATTGGGCGTTTCATTTGCAAAAACTATAACCTATTAACTAAGATGATTTGTCTTGATCATGGAAGTTGTGACTTCTAGTTGATATGTTGATATGTTTTACGAGTTAAGACATATTGAACTGGACCGCTATGAGATTTATTTTTCTCCTAACGACTGTTAATTGAATAATAAATCTCACGACTTCTATTTTCATGAACTCTTAATTCTGAGAGAATAATGGACCTGATCATGAAGTGTAGGTTGTTTTGATATATCAAAAGTAAGATCTAAAGTAACGGTCAAAACCTCAGTATGTTGGGCAGCTACATTTAGTGTTGATGGAACATATATTCTCAAGATGGAATTCATAGTCTCTTAATGAAGATATAAAATATTCCCTTGAGATAAGTTTAAAGGGTTTCTTATTCAGAGAGTTAGGCCTAAACACTTTAGTAAGACTAAAATATATATTTATGAAATTGGATTTCATAAATATATGGTGAATAACATTAGAGGATTAAACCGGGTACACAAGGATTAAGATGTAGTAATTTACAAAGTGGCAGTCTACATTCATGACTTTGTATTACTACGAATATTTTATGAAGGGGCTGTATGTACAATAAATTCTTGGAATATAATTTATTAATAAAGTCTAGAGTGCAATTATATTCTTATAGTGGTATTGAATATAATTAATGGTAACTTTGGACTTGTCAAGAGTTGACAGAAAAGCTCAAGGCCCATTGGAGCTAGAGTCTTATTTGTTCCATTTTGATCCCATTTCAAGCCACACACTAAAACCCAATTGGAAAGGCCCAAAAAGTTAGCCCAATTAGATAATTAGTTATGTAGAGAAAAACATACATAATTTTATGTGGAATAAAAAATGGTTTGTATGTAAGGAAGAGACACAGTCTTTGATTCTCTCTAGAACATACACACATAACTGATTAAGAGACCACACTTCTTGGGCATCAAGTAGAATTGGAGTAAAGATTAAAAGTATTCCCAAGTACTTTTGATTTTGGTTTTGAATTTCACCATACCAAGGTACACTCTCTTAATTTTATATTCTGAAACTTACATAGTACATGTTATCGATTGCGTATGAAGTAAATTCATTTAATTCTTCCGCTGTGCATCTTATTTTCCATCATTAAGTGCCTTCACCGCTACAGTCAATCCTCCTAAAGGGACTACAGAAGTTGCTGATGAAGAAGAAGACTTGGTGGAATCAAAATTTGAAAAGATGGATAAGCAGGATGACATCTATACAACCTATGCAAAATTATACAAGGTTTTAGAAAAGCATGAAAAACTGTATAGGTTGGCCACCAAAAAGCTGAGCGATGTGAAACTTGATCGAGAAGAGCTCTCCACAAAGTTTGATGAAGCAAACCAGACCATTGGAGCTTTGCAATTCAAGAACAACTTCCTTGCTAAAAGGACAAAGAAGCTTAAAACGGAACTATTCCAAGTCAGAGCTCAATTGGAGAGGACTTCCAGTGCAAAACTGGATGAGATGCTGAGCTTTCAGAAATCTACTTCTAACAAGACTAGATTGGGGTATGAATTCTCTATATCTCCTAATATTGCCTTTTCTAGTAACAATGTGTTTGTCTCACCTGCTAATTATGATATTTCTGAGAATGTTAACACTAAAACTGAAATAGCTAGTGAGAACATAGATAAGGGCAAATCTATTCAAGGAGAACCCCTTAAGTTTGAAAAGAAAGAGACTAGGAACCCTCGGACTAAGAAAGACAATAATAAAAAGTCTTAACAAAAGAAGTCGCATTTCTGTCATCACTGTGGAGTTTCAAGGCATACTCATCCAAATTGCTATAAGTGGTTAGCCACTCAAGAAAGCAATAGTATGCTCTTGTCTAGAAACTAGAATCGGTTTCCATCCTCTCTTGCTCCTCTAGGAGATCTTCTTAAAGCCATTATGTTCCTTTCGAACCTTAATGGATTCAATTCTTCCCCTTCACCTCAAGATCAAAGGTTTGCAAAAAGGAAAGGTCCTTCCTCCAATTCCAAAGTGTGGAAGGAAAAAGGCTCCAAGTGATTAAGTCACTTCCTCTCTCTTTTGTTCTTGCATGTCCTGTTTGTTTGTTTTTAAGCTTTTAAGTCAGTCTAGTTTTATGTTTTGTGTGTTTCCTTTCATATATATACATACATACATACATATATATATATATATATTGGTTGCTTTTAGTTTTGCTTTATTTTTTTTTCATAAAAATTTTTAAAAAATGAAAAATAAAAAAAATACAAAAATAGTTTGTGTCGTGTATATTGGTACTTGTGTACCCTGGATGGCCATTGGAAAAAAAATTTATAAACTTTGTATCTCTTGTAGCTTATGATAGGTCAAAAATGTATTGACTTCTTGTAATGAATTAACCAATTAATTAGCCAAGTTAATTAATTAATTTAATTAGCATGCGATAAGCATGGTAGCACAAAAAAATCACCAAGTTAATATGCAGCGGAAAATAAATTGACACGGTGATTTGTTTGAGAATGGGGAAAACCTACATGGCAAAAACTCCACCGAGTGATTTTAGGGTCACTACTCCCGAAAATTCACTATTATCATAACAAGCGGTTACAAGTAAAGGAATCTCAGTACCTTATACCAACCTACAGTTGAACCCTTACCCCAATACCCAATTAGACTTGTTTTGTAGTGACAATCTCTCCTTTCAATGGACAACTCCTAGTACATGACTAACCAATAAATGTGCGGATCCCAATACGTGACTTAATCACCAACTTGAGAAAGCTGTTAACTGCAAAGTTCTTTAGTTCATCAACACGATGAAGATCATGAAGCTTCTTGGTCACAAAACCTAACAGCATATAAACGCAACAGCTTTTTCAAGTGAAAGATAAACTAGAGCAAATTCTATCTCCGATCACAATTTACATGAACAAAACTTTGCTTCATACTCGTGCAACCTCTGACGACCCTTAAAAAAATCTTATATATGTTTCGAGTTGTGAGAAAAAAAAGCCCAAACATCTATACACGGATTGGAATGAAATCAAATCAGAAAAACCGATTTTCATAAATCTCGAAAGATACCTTATATATCGAGCAGCTGTCAAGCATTAGGCTAGAACAGCCTTTTTCTTAGGACATATGTGAATCATGTTAGAAACATATGTCAATATAGAATTAGCTAATCTTTTGACAAAATGCACTTTACTTGTAATTGAATAGATCTAGGATGTGTTTAATACTTCAAGGAACAAGGTTTCATATTCAAGTGTTAAAACCATGCAAGTCTATCCAAGAATTAAGTGAAGAAGTGCTGGATTTTAAAACTCGACAGCTAGTATCTATTGAGATATAAGAAGTTGTTTTAACCTGAGGCTCGACAGCTGCTCGATAGATAGAGTATCTGTCAAGGTTTATGAAAATCAGTTTTCCAGATCTGATTTCATTTCAATCCATGAATAGCTGTTTGGGCTTTCTTTTCTCACAACCCTAAACATATATAAGGATTGTTTTAAGGGCCATCGCAACTGATGCAACTAAATGCAAAAGTTTTTCACAAGCATATTGTGAACCGGAGATATATGCCCTAGTTCATCTTTCTCTTCAAGAAACTACTGTGTTTGTACAACATAAGGTTTTGTGACCAAGGAGCTTCATGATTCTCTTTGTGTGATGAATTGAAGAACTTTGCAGCCAACATCCTTCTCAAGTTGGTGATTAAGTCGTGTACTGGGATCTGCGTAATTAGTTAGTCACATACTGAGAGCCATGCATTAAAAGGAGAGATTGTCACTATAGAACAAGACCAATTGGGTACTAGGGTAAAGGTTCAACTATAGGTTGGTATAAGGTACTGCGATTCCTTTACTTGTAACCACTTATTGTGATAATTGTGGACTCTCAGGAGTGGTGACCTTAAAATTACCCGGTGGGGTCTTTGCCGTGTAGGTTTTCCCCATTCGTAAATAAATCATCGTGTCAATTTATTTTCAGCTTCATATTTAGTTATTTGGTGATTTGTTTGTGCTGCCACGCATATTGTATGTTAATATGATTAATTAATGAACTTGGCTAATTAATTGATTAATTCATCATAAGGGGTCAACATTCTTGGCCTATCAAGTGGTATCAGAGCAAGCACACTCTGATTAGGTTTCAATCTTTGCTATGTGATCCATTGACCCCTATTGTCATGGCTGCTACCGTCATGAAAGGATCTTTGTTTTCAAATACATCTTGTTTCTCTACTCTTTATTTGTTTAAGTTTATCAGAAAATGCAAGTTTAAACGTTATTTGAATTCTATCATGATGATCATTAGAAAAAATCTTAGATTGACAAAGAAGAAACTAGACTGTCTCAGAATGAACATATGCAAAGGAGTTTGTATGAGAAGAGTGAAAGTTAAAGGCTTGGTTCATAAAAGGCAGATGAGAGAAAACACCATTCCCACTAATCTGTCATCTAAGCACGAAGTGTGCTTCATGATGAAGTCCGCATTTAAGGTTATGGACACGTTTTTATGGTACCTTAATAGTAGCTGCTTAAGACACATAATTGGAGACTGATCTCTCTTCAAGGTATTCGAGTTTAAGAAAGGTGGCAATGTCACTTTAGGTGATGGGAGCAAATCACAGATTAAAGGAAAGGGAATTATCTCTCTACCTGGACTGCTAAACATTGCAAATGTTCTATATGTAAAAGGTTTGAGAGTGAACCTGTTAAGCATAAGTCATATTTGTGATCAAGACTTTATGGTACTATTCTCAAAAGGGAAATGCCTTGTCATGGATGAGTCTAGAAAGAAACTCATAAGTGGTGTTTGCACTCTAAACAATTGCTATGGTTTAGTCCCTGATGTTGATATTGTGTGCAATAGTATTCGGTTGCCAAACGAAGATTTATGGCATCAAAGGATAGGACATGCTACTTACAAACATCTCTCAATTGTATCTAAGCATGAATTGGTGTTAGGGATGCCCAAGCTCAGTAAGGTAAACAATGTTGTGTGTGGACCATGTCAACTTAGGAAAAAGACAAAAGCTAAACATCCACTACATCTAAACCATTGGAGCTACTTCATCTAGATCTCATCAGTCCAACCAAAATTGAGTCTCTTGGTGGAAAAAGATACATCATGGTTGTAGTAGATGACTTCACCAAATACACTTAGGTCATCCTTCTACAATCCAAGTATTATGCTCCTGAGCACATTGGAGCCTTGTGCACAAGATTGTAGAGTGAGAAAAGGTTGAAGATTGATCAAATTTGAAGTGATCACAGTAAAGAATTTGAGAACTCATACATAGAGTCATTTTGCACTAGATCATGTATATCTCAAGAATTATCTGCTTCTATTACTCCTCAGTAGAATGGTGTAGTAGAAAGAAAGAACAGGGTTATTCAAGAGATGGCTAGAGCCATGTTGCACAACAAGGATGTTGCTAGAAAATTGTGGAGAGAAGCTGTTAACACTGCATGTCATACGGTTAATAGGGTGTATTTTAGACCCAGTACCAAGAAGACTCCCTATAAGTTATGGAAGGGAAGGAAGCCAAATGTTAAGTATTTCAGGATTTTTGGAAGTACTTGCTTCATTCTCAAGGATAGAAAGAATGTAGAAAAATTTGACTCTCAAAGCGATGAAGGAATATTTCTGGGATACTTCTCTACAAGCAAGGCATATCGGGTATACAACAAAAGAACCAAGAAGGTAATGAAAACTGTGAATGTTGTTATCAATAAATCTTCAAAGTCCGGTTCTAAGAAATTTAGTGAGGAAATCCCCAAAGAAATTCTTTCTCTCGAGCCCCCAAGGACATTCAAGAAATTGTTGATCAAAAGCCCGCATCTCCAAGTACTCCCGGCACTCCAAGTGTTGTAGAAGGTTCAATAAACATACCTCCTTCTCCTGATTCTGAATCACATGAAGAGAAATGACCTTCCTCCAAGATTAAGTTAAATCATCCTCCTAAAATTATTGTGGGAAACATGAATGAACTTACACTAAGGAAGTGTACAGTTGATAAATGTGTTGCTAACTTTGTGTTTTATTCTTGCTATTTGTTACAAGTTGAACCCACTAAAGTTGAGGAAGCTTTTCAGGATGAAAGCTGGGTTGAAGCTATGCATGATGAACTGCTTAAGTTTCAAAGGAATAATGTTTGGACTCGAGTACCTAGACCAGAGGGTGAGCACATCATTGGCACAAAGTGGATATTCCGTAATAAGACTAATGAGGAGGGTAATGTGATCCGCAACAAGGCTCATCTTGTAGCTCGAGGATACTCTCAAATGGAAGGAGTAGAGTATGATGAGACATTAGCTCCAGTAGCCCGTATGGAGTCCATCAAAATTCTCCTAGCCCTGGCATGTCACTTAAAGTTCAAACTTTACCAAATGGATGTAAAGATTGCTTTCTTGAATGGGTTCCTTAAAGAAGATGGCTATGTGGCTCAACCAAAAGGATTCATTGATCCACACTTTCCAGGTCATGTGTTGTACCTCAATAAGGCACTTTATGGTTTAAAGTAAGTTCCTAGAGCTTGGTATGATTGGCTCACATAATACTTGGTGTCACATGGGTTCACAAGAAGAAAAGCTGATCAAACTCTCTTCATCAAAAGGGAAGATAGTGAGTTGATAGTTTCTTAAGTCTATATTGATGGCATCATCTTTGGGTCGACTAAGGATAAACTTGCTCATAGTTTCTCAAAACTCATGCAAGCCGACTTCAAGATTAGCATGATTGGAGAGTTGACTCACTACCTTGGTTTGCAGATCCGTCAACAAGATTCAGGTATATTCCTATCTCAATCTAAATATGCCAAAAATCTTGTGAAAAAGTTTGATTTGGAATCTACTAGTTTTGTTAGAACCCCTATGAGCCCAAATGTTAAACTCATAGTTGATTTGTTGGGGATTTTTCTCTTTATAGAAGCATGATAGGTAGTCTTCTTTACCTTACTGCTAGTAAACCTAACATTAGTTACAATGTGGAAGCGTATGCTAAATATCAAGCAAATCCCAAAGAGTCTCATACGATTGCTTTGAAAAGAATCGTATGTCAAAACCACTGCCGACTTTGGTGTGTGGTATAGCAAGGACACAAATGATGTCTTAGCTGGATATTCTGCCGTAAACTGGGCTGGGAATGCTGATGATAGAAAGAGTACATCAAAGGGTTGTTTCTATATAGGTAATAATCTTGTCTCTTGGATGAGCAAAAAGCAAAATTTCATCTCATTATCCACTGCAGAAGTTGAATACATCGCTACTGGTAGCTGTTGCACTCAACTTTTATGGATGCAAAACTCCTCCTTGATTATTGTTAAGGACATATTTTATGTAGTTGGCTAATCCTTTGACAAAACGCACTTTACTTGTATTTAGGTAGATCTAAGTTATGTTTAATACTTGAAGAAACATGTTGTTCAAGTCTAGTATTAAAGCCACGAAGATTGGACCAAGAAACAAGTGAAGAAAAGGTGTTCAATAAAGCTGGACAGATAGCTCGACACCTACGGATAGATAGCTCGATAGCTGCTGAACACCTCCTCGACACCTGGCTATCTGTCGAGCTCTTCAACTGATTCTTATCGCATTCTCGATAGCTTCTCGATAGCTAGTCGATCGATCGAGAAAGTTTTTGTCTCCTCGACACCTTCTCGACACCTCCTCGATAGCTGCTATTTGTTGAGATTCATTAAACCTCGACACCTGCTCGACACCTTCTCGATAGCTACTATTTGTCGAGGTTACGAAAAATCAGATTTTTTATTTTTGGGCCAGGCTTATGTATTTGTGTAGAGTTTCTTTTCTCACAACCCTAGACCTATATAAGGCTTATTTTAGAGGCCGTCACATAAGAGAATATAAGGAGAACATATGCAAAAAGGTGATTGATGCCTTATTCTCTCTGAAAGAAGCTACTGCGTCTTTGGGCCTTAGGGTTTTGTAACCAAGTACTTCTTGATCTTCATTGTTGATGAAGTGAAGAACTTTGCAGCCAACATTCTTCTTTCTTAAGTTGGTGAGTGAGTCACGTACTGGGATTCGTGCAAAGGAGTAAGTCACGTACTGGGATCCATGCAACAAAAAGGGTGGCGTTCATATATTGAAGAGTTCAGAGGTTCTGAAGCGATAGAAAGTTTCTGCTGTGAGTTCATCTATGAGGATTGTAAAGTCTAAGGACAAAGGTTTTGTACTAGATCTGAAACTTCTCTTTACTATAGTGGATTGTTTTTCGGGAAAGTTTCCCCCAGGTTTTTTACTGTGAAGCTGGTTGGTTTCATTGGTTTTCCTGGGTCATCATATCTTGTCTTATTTATTTTTTCCGCTGCATGATTTTGACATGATATTGATGTTTGTTTGTTTTAACAAGTTTGATTCATAATAAATCTAATTAACAACTTGGGTTTAAAACTTGTTAATTCTATCAACCGGGGTCTAAATTTCCCAACAAGTGGTATCAGAGCGGGTTCACTCTAATTGGATTAATTTCCTGAGTGTGATCCATTGACCCCTGTTGTCATGGATAGAGGACAATCTTTATTTATTCCTCCTTTATTTGATGGAACTAATTATGCGTACTGGAAAGTTCGTATGAAAGTGTTCTTGCAGGCTCTAGGTGAACAGGTATGGCAAGCTATTGAAGTTGGCTGGATTAAGCCGAAGGAAGCACCTATGGATTGGGATGATGCAACAATTGTAGCTGCAAATTTCAATAGTAGGGCCTTGAATGCTTTGTTTTGTGGGGTGACTAATGAAGAATTCAAGAAAATTTCATCCACTGAAGTTGCCAAGGAAGCATAAACTATTCTTGAGACCACCTATGAAGGTACCAAGGCAGTAAAGACTGTGAAGTTTCAACAACTCACAAGTAGTTTTGAAGAAATAAGGATGGAGGAGGACGAGACATTTAATGAGTTCTATGCCAAACTCAAGGATATTGTGAATTCTGCTTTCAACATTGGAGAATGTATTGCAGAATCCAAAATTGTTAGAAAAATCCTTAGGTCCTTACCTAAAAGATTCCATGCCAAGATTACTGTCATTGAAGAAGTCAAGGACATTGATCAAATTCCTTTGACTGAACTTGTAGGGAACCTTCAAACCTATGAGATGGGATTAGGCTCAATGGGAAAAAGGTGGAAAAAGCAAAAACTTGGCTCTTAAAGGTATAGAGGAAGAGACTGAGGACTCTGAAGATGAAGATCAAAGTGAAGATGAGGATGAGGATCTAACCTTCATAACTGATGAGATTATCAAGATTCTTCAGTTTAGGAAAAATGATAAGGGCAGACCTCCTAGGAAACCTAAATCCCCTAGGAAGGGCAACAATGAAAAACCCCTTATTCAATGCCATGAGTGCAAAGGTTTTGGTCATATGAGGATAGAGTGTCCAAACTACCTCATGAAGGAAACGACCGAGAAGCCAAAAGAGAAAGGGTTGGTTACTACCTTGAGTGATACTGAGGATGACTCTTCTGATGAGTTTGTGGATGAATGTCGTCAAGTTATGGCATTTGCTGCCACAACCGGTAAGGTGATTGTGGAAAGTGCTAGTGACAGTGAGGATTCTTTTGATGATGAAGTACCTAAGAAGATGACCCTTCAGGAAGCCTCTAATAGGACTGGCTTAAGATATGCTGTTTCCTCCAGCCCTTCCTTATCCACAGCTTCTAGATAAAGGACTATCTTTGTGCCACAATCTGAAAAAGGTAATAGAGGTATGAAATCCAAAACTGATTTGGCTAATTCTAAATCCTTTGTTAAGCCTTGTGTTTGTCATCATTATGGTGTTGCTAGACACATTCGTCCTAATTGCTTTAAGTTGTATCCTCATAAGCAATTGTCCAAACGGTCACAGGTTTCCTCTCAAGCACCTACACCTTTGTTTGGAGAGTTATTAAAAGTCTTGAGCTTTTTAACTCAATTTCAAGAGAATTCTAATTCTTCTATGTCCTTTAGTAGACATACTAGGACACGTGCCTTTTCATCTTCACGGCCAAAGACTCGTGCTGTGTGGGTGAGAAAGGAGCCTAAGACTTAATTGTCTTTTCTATTTGTCCTCTGCTTTGATTCTTTCTATCTAAAGTGGGACTTTCTTTGCTTGATTTCTTATCTGCTTTTGAAATCATGCTTTCATGCATCTACATCTTTCTATCATGCCTTCATGCATATGCATTTTTCTTTCATGCATTCATGTTGTTTATCTATTTTTGTTTGGTTGTTTAGTTTTTAGTTTGTTTTGTTTTCAAAATAAAAATAAAAAGGAAAAATCAGAAAAATACAAAAACAGTGTGTGTTTGTGTACATTGGTAATTGTGTACCTTGGATGGCCATTGAAACAAAGTTTTCTAAACTTTGTATCTCTTGTAGTTTAGATGAGCATCTCTATGAACAATTAAGCGAGTGAGCTTTGTGGCTCTTGTTTGTGATGAGTAAGATTAGGTTATCTCTGAAAGCTTAACACTCATATCACTCTTTTTGACGGGTAGGATTAGAAAATCCTAAGAGAAAGGCATAAATAACTATCTCACCACTGTTGCCCACCAATCATAATATGACACCTATATGCTTCGGCATAGCAAAAGTGCAGTGTCAAAGACATTCTTATGCTTCGGCATAGCAAAAGTGCGATGTCAAATGCTTAACATCTTGGGTATTTCTTTTCTCTCTTTTATATGCCCATGTATGATATGCTAAAATAAAAGAAAACATGCAAAGAAAATAAAAAGCAAAAAGATAAAAAATGCTTTAAATATGGTTGCAAACGTGTATTCTAGGAAATGTGAGAGTTATAGGATGTACCTCGAAGGTGATAGTCCCCATCAAACAGTTATGATTGTGTGTGAGTTAAAAGTTATTTTCTCTTATCTCAGATCGTCATAACATGTATACACATATGCAATCTTGCGATGTTTTTCACACACAACACGCAATATTCTTTGCTACTTTTGATACATATGCAGGTACAATGTGATTTGGCCATCACAAGGTTTTACGTGTGCTATTGTATACTCACTAAACTGTCTTGACTTGTTTTTGAAATATAAAATTGGTTAGACTTGTTTAGTGCGTGTGTGTGTCTTTTTGAATCTATGTGCTTAACATTTTTGTTGAGAGATTTGTTTTTCACATGGTTTGCATTTTTTTTCTTGTCATCCATAGCATCTTGTTTCATTACATTCATGCATTTATATGGATTTCTTTGTACCTCCTTGATCATCCTTGATCATCTTTATGTTTCTCGGGTTAAGCTTTCTAACTTCTTGTACCCTTTGTCAATCATGACAAAAAGGGGGAGAGAAATTGTGACTTTGTGGTTTCTTTTTTAAGATTCTACAAGTTAGGGGGAGAAATACATTCCTTTGTAAGGGGGAGATGTGATTCATCTTGTTAGGGGGAGTGCTTACTTCCTTCTTCTTGTACCTTGGGTCTTGTGACCATGTTTACATACATTGTGCTTATCTTCTTTATATGCTGATGTATGTTTCTTTCACCTATCACTACATGTGTTGTTTTTTTTCTTTCTTTATACACATGTTTCTTTACTTGTATGCCATCTATTTATTTCTGTTTCACACAAGATGCCTTGATGAGTTTTGTTTAAAGTGTTTCAGAAATACAGGTTGTCAAAGTCTACTTGCCATAAACTCTCTTCTTGCAAAGTTTTTCAAGAGTTTGTGTTACGATACATTTTATTGTGTTCAACAAGTGAGTATGAGTTGAGTGATTTATGACTCTCTCATATGTTGATTTGTTTGTTGTGGTTTTGTCATGGATTGCCAAAGGGGGAGATTGTTAGGATATATGTGGTTCACTTGTTAAGAACATATGTCAATATTTATGTAGTTTGCTAATCCTTTGACAAAACACACTTTATTTGTAATTGGGTAGATCTAGGATGTGTTTAATACTTCAAGAAACATGTTGATCAAGTCTAGTATTAAAAACATGAAGATTGGACCAAGAAACAAGTGAAGAAAAGGTGTTCATTAAAGTTGGATAGATAGCTCGTCACCTGTGGACAGATAGCTCGACAGCTTCTCGATACCTCTCAACAACTGGCTATCTATCGAGCTCTTCAGTTGATGTCTATCGCAATCTCGACACCTTTCGATAGCTGGTGGATCGATTGAACAATCTCCTGTCCCCTCGATAGCTTCTCGACACCTCCTCAACACCTAGGTTTCTATCGAGGTTAAAATCTCGACACCTCTTTGACACCCCGATCGATCGAGGTTACGGAAAATCAGAATTTTCAGATTTGATTTTTGGGCCAGGTTTATGTATTTGTGTAGGGTTTTTTTCTCACAACCCTAGATCTATATAAGGCTTATTTAGAGGCCATAACATAAGAGAATACAAGGAGAACATATGCAAAAGGTAATCGATGCCTTATTCTCTCTGAAAGAAGCTACGCATCTTTGCGCCTTAGGGTTTTGTAACCAAGTGCTTCTTGATATTTATTGTTGATGAAGTGAAGAACTTTGTAGCCAACATTCTTCTTCTTTAAGTTGGTGGTGAGTCACTTATTGGGATTCATGCAAAGGAGTTAGTCATGTATTGGACTGTGTAACATCAAAGGGTGGCGTTCATATATTGAAGAGTTCAGAGGTTCTGAAGTAGTAGAAGGTTTTGCTGTGAGTTCATCTACGGGGATTGTAGAGTCTAGGACAAAATTTTGTACTAGATCTGAAACTTCTCTTTACTATAGTGGATTGCTTTTTGGAAGGTTTCCCCCCAGGTTTTTTATTGTGAAACTGGTTGGTTTCATGGGTTTTCGTGGGTCATCATATCTTGTCTTATTTATTTTTCTGTTGCATGATTTTGACATAATATTGATGTTTGTTTGTTTTAACAAGTTGATTCATAATAAATCTAATTAACAACTTGGGTTTAAAACTTGTTTCTATCAACTGGAGTCTAAATTTCCCAACATCTTCATTTCAAAGCACACCTCCTGTGATATCTTATAATTCATGTGATACTTTTTGTTAATGATTTTTTTAGAGATAATTCTAACATGTTCTAATTTCGCAATTTAACATTTTTTCTCTTAGACTCCTAAATATTGTACATAAAGAGGTATCATTCAACTATAAGACCCTTTGCTTTTCGTAATGACTTGAATAGGAGAGTAGATAAAAACAATTTAATGAAATAAGTGGATACCACAGGAGATGGATTAGAAAAATTAGAAACTAATGGTATCAATAAAAACTATATCAACTATAGTGAATAGGTGAGTATTTTGGAAATTATAAAGTATTTTTGAAGTACAACTAATACGATATTTCCCTCAGAGAAAAAAAAAAAAAAAAAACCGATATGGTATTCCAAACTAGTTACCCTTCAAGTTTTTCAAAAAATAAAAATAAAAATCTAGTTACCCTTCGAATCCATTAATTTTTGAGTTTATATCATATTTTATTATTATTAATTAATTTGTTTTTATTGGTCTGAAATACCATGTCATTGTATTTTGGAATCACCTAGTAATTGCTTGTGTATTTTTTATCAGTTTTATATTTTGGGTCTTTAACTTTCAATACCAAATTAACTGTGCAAGCCATTTATATATATTAAACATATGGATAAACAGTTATACATGAATTAGTCTTTAGATTATAAGGATGATGATCTATCAAATCACTGCTACCTGTGAATTTGTGATATTATGATTGGAAATTTGGAAGTGGTTCATGGCTTCTACGGCTAGACTGCTAGAGGGCAATACCATTATTATAATAGTGAGCCACGTAAGGACGATAAGTATTACAACGAGTCTAACGATATAATAAATTTCATAATTTTTTTTTAACAATTATTAAAATGTAGAAATTGTGATTGATGTATAATAAAAATAACGTTAATAATAATCCCATTTAAAAGTGATATGGCACACTAATCTTAGTTTACTATCTCAACATGTTGTGAAAGTTAATAAAATATTAACATTGTTCTGAATATTATTGTCATTTTATAAAAAAGCTGAGTCATCTTGGCATTACTTGGGTCCCCTTTAAAGTGGAGGAAAAAAAAATCGTAGTCAAGTTGTCCCGACCAATTTGCACTTGCCCTTAACTAGGGTTGTCCACGGGTCGGGCCGGGTTGGTTTTGGACTTAACCTGAACCCGACTCGCCGGCGTCGGGTGGAAGGCAGAGGGACCCGAAACCGACCGTCGGCGTCAATCGGTCAAGTCGGTTCGGGTCCTGGTGATGCACGGATCGGTTCGGTCGTTGGAGAGAATCGCCAGATCCTACAAATGTCGCCAGAATCTTCAAAAACTTCGCCGGAATCTGCAAAAACTCACTCCATTTGCACAGAAAATCACCGAGATCACGAGATCACCACTGGATCTGGACGGAGAACTCGAGATCTCCACTCGATCTGGGCGAAAATCGCGAGATCTACATCGGATTTGGGCGGAGAACTCAAGATCTCCACTTGATCTGGACGGAGATCTTGAGATCTCCACCAGATCTAGGTGAAGAACTTAAGATCTCCATCGGATCTGGGCTGATCTGAGAGAGAAAAGGAGAAAAATCAAATAAATCTACCAATTCTTTAGTTGGGTTGACTCCGGCAGGTTGAGAGAAGTGAAAACCGAAACTCGAACCGACGAGGGTCAAGTTTCATTGGACAAAACCGTCACCGACTGAGGTGGTGCTCGGGTCGGTTGGCTTTCGGTTCAAGTGGCGGCGGGTCAGGCGGTTCCGGCTGGTCGAGCAGGTCCTGGACACCCCTACCCTTAACAACACAACAACCTTTATTGACCATCCATCGTGAGGATGGGGAGAGCCAGTTAATTTGACCAACACAGGGTATTAATATATGGAACTATCATTTTTTTTCTTTATTAATCACACTCTGTTATGTTACTATTGTAGTAAAAAGTTGTAAAAATTTTTATGGTTGTAGACTTTTTCAAAATCAAATAAAGAAAAATTAAAAAATTGAAGCAAGCCAGTTGCATTGAATTTTCAATTCGTGGCCGGCAGAAATATTTACAATCATGACTAATTTTCATTAGTTTTATAGCCCTATGAAAGGGTAATTCTACTATACCCTCATTTTTTTTTTTTTTTGGTACGGTATCAATATCACATGTGAATGTACTTTTGTTACATTCAATGGTTCTCTTATTTATTTTTTTACATTTGATGATTCCATTGTAACATTGGGCATTACTAACATCTTATTTGACGTCACATTGGGATTTGGGCAGTACCAACATCACATGTAATTGTATTTTTGTCACATTCGATAGTTTTCTTAATTTTTTTTTCTCACATTTGATAGTTCTATTATCACATTAAGCAGTACCACATTACATATGACAGTACTTTTGCCACATTTGGTTGTACTTGTATTTTTTTCTAACATTTGATGGTACCATCTTCAAATTGAGTGATACCAAAATCACATGTGATTGTACTTTTGTCATGTTTGATGGTTCAACTTTTTTTTCGTCAATGATGGTTCTATTGTTACATTAGGCAGTACACCAACATCACATTTGACCGTATTTTTTTCATATTTGGTTGTACTTTATTATTTTTTCTCACATTTGACGGCGCCGTCCTCACATTGTGCTGTACCAATTCATATGTGACTGTACTTACTTGTTACATTTGGTGCTTCCTTTATTCTTTAATCACGTTTAATGGTTTCATTGTCAAATTAGGCAGTACCAACATTACATTAGACCGTACATTTCTCACNTCTATTAGTAAGTAACCTGATATACCAGGTTATCAAAACATCATATTTAATGATACTATCCTTACATTATATAATACTAACATCACATGTGACTGTACTTTTGTCACATTCAGCGGTTCTCTTATTTTTTTTTCTCACATTTGATGATATTATCCTTAGATTATGCAGTACCAATATCACATGTGATTGTACTTCTGTTATATTTAGTGGTTCTCTTATTTTTTTTCTCACATTTGATGATACTATCCTCACATTGTGCAGTACTAACATCATATGTGACTGTATTTTTGTCACATTCGGTGGTTCCCTTATTTTTTTTCTCACATTTTATGGTTCCATTATCACATTAGGCAGTACCAGTATAATATTTGATCGTACTTTTCTCACATTCGGTGGTACTTTAATTTTTCCTCACATTTGACAATTTCATTATCACATTGGGCAGTACCAACATCACATGTGACTGTACTTTTGTCACATTCGATGGTTCCCTTATTTTTATTCACATTTGATGGTTCCATTGTCACATTGGGTAGTACTAACATCACATTTGATAGTACCATCCTCAAATTGTGCAATACCAATATCACATGTGAATGTACTTTTGTTACATTCAATGGTTCTCTTATTTATTTTTTTTACATTTGATGATTCCATTGTAACATTGGGCATTACTAACATTACATTAGACCGTACATTTCTCACATGGTTCCCTTTTTTTTTTTTTTTTTTTTTTCTCACCAATTACCATGAGACCTCCAAAATCTAAAAAATGACTCAAATACCTTTAGAATCTAAAAAATGACAGAATCACCATAAAACTCAAAAAAATTTACCAAAATTACTATAAAACCCAAAAAATGATTGAAATAACCATGAAACTTAAAAAATGACCAAAATACCCTTAGAACAAAAAAAAAATTGACCTAATGACCCTGAAACTTAAAAAAAAAGGATAATTACACATAATCCACCTGTGGTTTGGGTGAAAATTACTTTGCCTACCTGTGGTTTGAAAAGTGTTACTTAACCCACTTGAGGTATGTTCCGTTTGTTTTCCGTAACCCACCTTTGATAAAATCATGGGTAAATAAGTATTTTTGCTCATATTTTATATCTCTCTCCTCCCAAAACAAAAAAAAGACACTAAAACAAGAGAAAATAAGATCAAAAAATGCTATTTGTAAGAATTTAGAAACTTGTCTCAAGAACTCCAATAAATCACAAACTATATTTTTGTAACACACTCAAAAGAAAATAACACAAAAGGAAAATTTTACTCATCACATTAACTTATTTTCTTCTCAATACATTAATTTATTCCTCACGCAAACACACAAGCAAAGAGAGAGAGAGAGAGAGAGATAGAGAGAGAGAGAGAGAGAGAGTATCACAGTGAGACACGGAAGCAGTGAACCCAACCCTTGAGCTTGAAATCGACCTCACCGATCTTACCAACCTCACTCTGTTGTATGTCTTTCACTCTCTGAGACACACAAAAATTTATTCCTCACGCTTTTTCTGCCCCTCTCTCTCTCTCTCTCTCTGTTTTGTCCATGTCTCTCTCATCTCTCACATTCCAGTTCAGATCGTTGGTAGCTTTGGGTCGTGGTGGCTTGGGTGATGACTGTGGAGGAGCACGAGTTGGCTGTGTTGGTTGGGTATAGGTTTTGAGGAGGAGCACAGTGTTGGATTGGGTTTGGGTTTTGAGGAGGAGCATGATGTTGGGTTGGATCTGGGTTTTGCCAAATGTCGTCATAATCGACTCTCCCATGTCAGCGAAGTCTATCTTAGTGGCAATGGCAACGACAAAGGCGACGGCAGAGGCTAGAAGACTAACGGTAATGGCTTAAAGATTGGTCGTTTTTGGGTTTATATTGTGTGGGTCTTGGGTTTAGATCAATGTTTCAGTGGTTTCTTGGTTTGATTGATGGTTATATCTTGTGGGTTATGGGTCTTGGGTTTGATCAATGTTTTCGGATTTCGAAGATTGGTCTTGGGTCGTGGTGTTTGATTAGTAGTGGTGGCTGGTGATTCGGTGGTGGGTTTGGCAGTGGCAATGGGTGTGGATCTTGGTGGTTGTTTGTGGTTTTGTGGGTTGGAAATTTTGTTGGAATTTTTGGGTTTGTGATGTGTTAATGCTGTAGTGGTGGTGGCCGGTGTTGTGGTGATTTTTTTTTTTTTTTGGATTTTGTGGTGTTCTAGTGGTAGTGGTGGTGATGGCTTTGGTGGGTTCTTCATGTTCAAAATTTGTGTGAATGGAGAGAGAGACAAATACCAATTTTTGATCTTGTTTCTCATGCATTTTTGTTCTATTTTTTGTTTTGGGAGGAGAGATATGAGCAAAAATACCTATTTACCCAATTTTAATAGAGGTGGGTTATGGAAAACAAACGGAACATATCTTAGGTGGGTTAAGTGACACTTTTCAAACCACGGGTAGGCAAAATGATTTTCGCCTAAACCACATGTGGGTTATGTGTAATTATTCCTTAAAAAACAAGGACCAAAATTACCATAAAACCTAAAAAATGATCAAAATAACAATGAAACCTAAAAAATGTCTGAAATAATAATGAAACCTAAAAAATGACCAAAATACTTTAGGACAAAAAAAATGACCACATGACCTTGAAACTTAGAAATTGACCGATATGACCTTGAAACCAAAAAAATGACCAAAATGATCTCGTAACCTAAAAAGTGACTGAAATACCCTTAGGACTTAAAAAATGACTTAAATATTTATAATCCACTTAATAATAGTGAAAAAAACATTTTACCTAGTACTTGATTTCTTGAAACTAAAGTATCATATAAAAAGAAAAAGAAAAAAAAAGGATAAAGATAAATCACTCCACAGTCTATACTCTAAATACTTATTACTATCTTAAATATTTATAATTCACTTAATAATATAAAATTTACAAAAGAAAAAAATGAAAAAAAAAAAATTACTCAGTACTTGATTTCTTGAAAGTAAAGTACTATACAAAAAGACAAAAAAAAAAGAAAAAGAAAAGAAAAAGAAATATAAATATAAATATAAATTACTCTGCAGTCCACAAACTAAATACTAATTACTATTTTAAATATTTATAATCCACTTAATAATATAAAATTTACAAAAAAAAAGTGAAAAAAAAATTACCTAGTATTTGATTTTTTGAAAATAAAGTATCATACAAAAAGAAAAAGAAAAAGAAATGATAAATCACTCCACAGTCCACAATCTAAATACTAATTAATATCTTAAACATTTATAATCCACTTAATAATATAAAATTTACAAAAGAAAAAAAATGACAAAAAAATTACCCAATACTTAATTTCTTGAAAATAAAGTACCATACAAAAAGAAAAAAAAGATAAATCACTTCACAGTCTACACTCAAAATACTAATCACTATCTTAAATATTTATAATCCACTTAATATAAAATTTACAAAAGAAAAAAAAAAGTGAAAAAAATTACCAAGTACTTGATTTCTTAAAAATAAAGTACCATACAAAAAAGAAAGAAAAAAAGATAAATCACTCCACAGTTTACAATCTAAATCTTAATTAATATTTTAAATATTTATAATCCACTTAATAATATAAAATTTACAAAAGAAAAAAAAAGTGAAAAAAATTTACTCAGTACTTGATTTCTTGAAAGTAAAGTAACATACAAAAAAAAAAAAAAGATAAATCACTCGATAGTCCAAAATCTAAATACTAATTACTATCTTAAATATTTATAATCCACTTAATAAAAAATTTACAAAATAAAAAAAATGTGAAAAAAAAAATTACGCAATACTTTATTTCTAGAAATTAAAGTACGGTACAAAAAGAAAAAGAAAAAATGGTAAAGATAAATCACTCCACATTCCATATTTTAAATACTAATTACTAACTTAAATATTTATAATCCACTTAATAATATAAAATTTACAAAAGAAAAAAAAAGTGAAAAAAAAATTTGCCTAGTATTTGATTACTTAAAAGTAGAATTGCATGCAAAAAAGAAAAGAAAAGAAAAAGATAAATCACTCCACAATCCATAGTCCATAATCTAAATACTAATTACTATCTTAAATATTTATAATCCACTTAATAATATAAACTTTTAAAAAAAAGTAAAAAAAAAAATTATCAAGTACTTGATTTCTTGAAAATAAAGTTCTATACAAAAAGAGAATAAAAAATAAATCACTCCACAGTACATAATCTAAATACTAATTACTATTTTAAATATTTATAATCCACTTAGTAATATAAAATTTACAAAAGAAAAACAAGTGAAAAAGAAAACTACCCAGTACTTGATTTCTTGAAAGTAAATTACTATACAAAAAGAAAAAGAAAAAGAAAAAGATAAATCACTTTGCAATCCACACTTTAAATACTAATTACTATTTTAAATATTTATAATCCATTTAATAATATAAAATTTACAAAAAAAAAAGTGAAAAAAACTTACCTAGTACATGATTTCTTGAAAGTAAAGTACCATACAAAAAAAAAGAAACTAAAAAAAAAAAGATATAGATAAATCACTACACAGTCCACGCTCTAAATACTAATTACTATCTCAAATATTTATGATCCACATAATAATATAAAATTTATAAAAGAAAAAAAAAGTGAAAAAAAATTTACCCAGTACTTGATTTATCAAAAATAAAGTATTATACAAAAAGAAAAAGAAAAAAATGGATAAAAATAAATTATTTGACATTCCGTACTCTAAATACTATTTACTATCTTAAATATTTATAATCTACTTAATAATATAAAATTTACAAAAGAAATAAAAAAAGAAAAACCAATTTTAAATACTAATTACTATCTTAAGTATGGGTAATTCTACTGTATACTCCCTTTTTTTTTTGGGTATAGTACTCACTAGTAGACAACCTGCTATATCAGGTTACCAAAACATCACATTTGATAGTTCTATCCTCACATTGTCTAGTTCCAATCTCACAAGTGACAGTTCTTTTGTTACATATGATGGTTCTCTTATTTTTTCTCACATTTGACGGTTCCATCCTCAAATTGTACAGTTCTAACATCATATGTGACAGTTCTTTTGTCATATTTGAATCACATGTGATACTTCTTTTGTTATATTTGGTAGTTTCCATGTTTTTTCTCACATTTGATGGTTCCATCCTCATATTGTGCAATTCTAACATTACATGTGACAGTTCTTTTGTCACAATTGATGGTTACCTTATTTTTTTTCTCGCATTTGACGGTTTAATCCTCATATTGCATAGTTCTAACATTGCATGTGACAGTTTTTTTGTCACATTTGATGGTTCCTTTATTTTTTCTTGTATTTGACGGTTCCATCCTCACATTGTGCAGTTCCAACATCACATGTGACAGTTCTTTTGTCATATTTGTTGGTTCTCTTATTTTTTTCTCAAATTTGACGGTTTCATCCTCATATGATGCAGTTCTAACATCATATGTGATAATTCTTTTGTCACATTTGATGGTTCTCTTATTTTTTATTTGGAAATTTAGACCCCGGTTGATAGAATTAACAAGTTTTAAACCCAAGTTGTTTATTAGATTTATTATTAAGATGATAGAATTAACAAGTTTTAAACCCAAGTTGTTTATTAGATTTATTATTAAGAAAACTTGTTAAAACAAACAAACATCGATATCATGTCAAAATCATGTAGCCGAAAAAAAAAAAAAAAAGACAAGATATGATGACCCAAGAAAACTAATGAAACCAACCAGTTTCACAGTAAAAAACCTGGGGGGAAACCTTCCAGAAAAGTAATCCACTATAGTAAAGAGAAGTTTCAGATCTAGTACAAAACTTTTGTTCCTAGACTCTACAATCCCCGTAGATGAACTCACAGCAGAAACCTTCTACCGCTTTAGAACCTCTGAACTCTTCAATATATGAACACCACCCTTTGATGTTGCACGGATCCCAATGACTAACTCTTTTGCACGAATCCCAATATGTGACTCACTCACCAACTTGAGGAAGAAGAATGTTGGCTGCAAAATTCTTCACTTCATCAACAATGAAGATCAAGAAGCACTTGGTTACAAAACTTTAAGGCGCAAAGACGCAGTAACTTCTTTAAGAGAGAATAAGGTATCGATCACCTTTTGCATATGCTCTCCTTGTATTCTCTTATGTGACGGCCTCTAAAATAAGCCTTATATAGGTCTAGGGTTGTGAGAAAAGAAACCCTACATAAATACAAAAGTCTGGCCCAAAAACAAAAATCTGAATTCCTGTAATCTCGACAGATAGCAGTTATCGAGGAGGTGTAGAGAAGGTGTCGAGGGGACAGAAACTTTCTCGATCGATCGACCAGCTATCGAGAAGCTATCGAGATTGCGATAAGCATTAGCTGAAGAGCTTGATAGATAGCCAGGTGTCGAGGAGCTATCGAGCAGCTATCGTGCTTTAAAATTTATCACTTTCTCACTTGATTCTTGGACAAACTTGCATGGCTTTAACACTTGAACTTGAAATAAGGTTTCTTGAAGTATTAAACACATCCTAAATCTACTCAAATACAAGTAAAGTGCGTTTTGTCAAAGGATTAGCCAATTACATAAAATATTGACATATGTTCTTAACAAGTGAACCACATATGTCCTAACAAAGTTGTTAATTAGATTTATTATGAATAAAACTTGTTAAAACAAACAAACATCAATATCATGTCAAAATCATGCAGCGGAAAAATAAATAAGACAAGATATGATGACCCAAGAAAACCAATGAAACAAAATAGTTTCACAGTAAAAAATCTGGGGGGAAACCTTTTCGAAAAGTAATCCACTATAGTAAAGAGAAGTTTCAAATTTAGTACAAAACCTTTGTCCCTAGACTTTACAATCACTGTAGATGAACTCATAGCAGAAACCTTCTACCGCTTCAAAACTTCTGAACTCTTCAATATATGAACACCACCCTTTTTGTTGCACGGATCCCAGTACGTGACTAATTCCTTTGCACGAATCCCAGTACGTGACTCACTCACCAACTTGAGGAAGAAGAATGTTGGCTGCAAAATTCTTCACTTTATTAACAATGAAGATCAAGAATCACTTAGTTACAAAACCCTAAGGCGCAAAAATATGTTCTTCTTGTATTCTCTTATGTGACGGTCTCTAAAATAAGTCTTATATATGTCTAGGATTGTGAGAAAAGAAACCCTACACAAATACATAAGCATGGGCTGAAAATCAGATCTGAAAATCTTAATTCCCGTAATCTCGATAGATAGTATCTGTCAAGCCTCATTAAACCTCGATAGATAGCTATTTGTCGAGCAGCTGTCGAGATATAAACTTCAACAGATACAACTATTGAGAAGCTGTTGAGGAGTTGTCAAGAAGACAGAAGATTTTTCGATCGATCCACCAGCTGTCGAGAAGGTATTGAGATTGAGATAACAATCAACTGAAGAGCTCGATAGATAGCCTAGCTGTCGGGAGGTGTCGAGTAGCTATCGAACTATCTGCCTGCAGGTGTCGAGCTATTTGTCCAGCTTTTTAAAATAATTGTAACATCACTCATTTTCTCCAAATTGTCACCCATGTTTTGCAATAAAGATGCTGACAAGTGACTACAGCAGATAGAGGGATGAGTGAAACCAAAAATCAAGCTCATCCTCATTTTTCAACATGATTGACTGGACACGTGTATGTTTGAGGTAGGGTTAAAAGTTAAAATTATTTTACTATTTAGTTTATTTTTGTTACTATTTATAGGCCTCACGATATTTTTTGATATTATTCATAAGTTTTACTGTACTATTTCAACTAACTTTTACCTTTATTTACAATACTTTCAGCAATAATTTTTTAATTTCAGAAAAATAAGTTATATTTAAACACATCCTAATACATTGTCAATGGTCGCATGCGAGGTCCAGTTGCAATTCGCAGCAGAGTATTGTCACGAAATTGTGGGAGGTAATCCCACCACTTCTCCAACTTTCTAGTAATTAATTCCGATATAGAGTTGTTCAGAAGTCATAGCCTCTATTAAATCAATATGAATTTTTCTTTCGTACATTATTGCTAAAAGTATTATACGTTTTTTATTTTTTGATAATCTACAAGTTATCTCAATGCTATCAGGGCACATGCATTGAATCATTGTGCCACCCAATTGGACAAGATTATTATTCCTAGTTAAGCAACCAATATAATACGTACCTTGTTCCAAGTCTACGGCCATGTTGGGTCACTTTTTTCTGACTATCCCCACTGTGGATTCAATCGTGTCATTTAGTCTGTTGGCTATTGTTGTTGTTATCAGAGAGACTCCAAAGCCATGCAAGTTGGCTATATTTAATTTTATTGTTTTTTGAGGGAAAAGGGGACCCAAGTGTAATGCAAGGATGACTCAGCTTATAATCTAAAAACTAATTCGTGGGTTTTTTTTTTTTTTTTTTTTAACCTAACACATGTTTAATTGTTTGTCACCACTTTTCCAACTCGCTCTTTTTGGGGAATATGATTTTATAGAGGTGGAAATGTTCAAACTTAAAAGTGCTTCATGTTTTGTAGAGCAATGCTGGAGATACAAACTTTTTTATATCGTTTTTCATAATTTGTTAAAATGACAAGCTATCATTGGAGCAACTTTAATTTCACATAGGTATATCATTGGCATAACTTTTATTATGTATCAATCACAACATACCATATAAAAAAAGTTGCCAAAATAATTATAAATTTTTTTATGCCACTAAATCTAGTGGCAGAGCTAGATTTCATTTTAGGAGGGGCAAAATTGAAAGACAAAATTAAAATTAAAATTAATCTAAATATTTTTAATCGATATAAATAACAAAATAGATAAACAATTATATATTAATATGTAATTGTCATACAAGATCAAAAATAATATAAACTTTAATTTATATTTGATTACCTAGTTTAATTTACTCAATTGGAAGATTTGCAAAATATACTTTGATACAAGTTCGTTTAGATATACTTTGAATCGAAATCATTATTATGATTAGGCTTCTCCATAATCTCAATTGCTTATAAGTATATATTTTATATCATTAAAATAAAGAAAATTAGTTCATAGTTAATGACAATCGAATTAAGAGATTAATCTAAAGATAGAGAATTTAAAAATATAGTTTGATTCCTTAAAATAAATTGTGAAAATAAATCAATGTGAAAGTGTTAAGAATATATAAATTTACTTGCAAAGTATTACTCTCATGGCCTTGAATACTCTTAAAAAATTACGTAGAATTCAACATTTCTTTATCTATTCTTTTAAGTGGTAAGAACTAAGAAGTTAAAATTTGGGTCTATGGCAAAAATAAAGTGTTTGAAACTGTAAAAAAGTTAAGATAGAAGAGAAAAAGATTAGTGGAGGCTAGGGTTTTATGTTACAAACTCATGGGTATAACTCGTGGCTCCATTCATCTATCAGTTTTATTAACTCGATTACTCGAGGTGGTGGTTGGCTTTGATACCAAATGTTACAAATCCATGGGTAGAAGTCACCCTTGAAATCCAGCTGGCAAGGGGATGGTGCTCGAGAGCTTATATACACATGTTTAAACTTTCACTTAAGTAGTGTGGGACACTAGGATTATAACATTTAGTTTAATATAAAAGGTGTTAGGTTCTAAATATTTAGTTATAAATGTTTAGGTTCTAAATTTGTTGTATGTTGGTAAACTAAGAACAAAAACATATCTGGCATAAGATCTTAAGGTCTTTGAATTGTTTTAGACATTGCTCAAGTTGATTCAAGTGACGTTTCAAGAACATACAAGTTGCAAAAAGAAGAATTGCAAAACTGTATGTCAAGCTCGATCGATCAAAGAGAAGCCTTGATTGATCAAACTACGATCTGTAGAATTTTAAATAAGTCCCAACAGCTCATGAAACGTTTAGAGTTTGAGTCCAACACTCTTAAGTATAAAAGGAAAACTCTAATACATGTTTTTCAAGTCTTGAGAGTTACTCTTGTGAGATTTTGTACCTTCTAAATTTATCAAGCACCTACTAGTGATCAAATCCATATTGCTAGTAATGGTGGAGTAAAGTTCAAGGTATGAACATGTGGTTCTTGTGAGAACAGATCTAGATCAAAGAAGTCTGTGGAGTTCAGAACCTAGTTTGGTAACTGTGTCAGATTTACTATGAAGTTGTTATCTTAATTGTATATCTCATTTTGATATAGTGGATTGTTCTCTTAGGATAGTTCCCCCAGATTTTTTTACCTTGAAACGAGTCATTTCATTAGTTTTTTTGGGTCATCACATCTTGTGTTATTTACTTTTCCTTTGTGTTTGTTACATTTGATGAATGTTACATTTGATGAATGTTAATGTAGATCTGAATAATTAACCTAATTGACAACTTGGCTAATAAATTAAGTTAAACATATTGTGTTTTCCAGGGTTTTAAATCCTTACAAAAGGTCTTATATTTTATTTATTTTTGTTATGATTATGTGGGTCAAATAATTCGAAGGACAAACTGTGTGAGAAAGGCACCGTGGGATAAAAATTTGTCGTCACTTAAGAACATGTGGCTAGAAAAATGGGATTATGGCTACTAAGAGCATTCACATCAGGTGTGCTAAATGATAAAAATTTAGCATTTAGCACACCAAAAAATAAAAACCTTCCAATACCAGGTGTTCCAAATGCCAAATATTTTTGACATTTGACATAGTGCCATTCCATCTTTGGAATGGTACGGACAAGAAATGGTAAAAATTTATTATTATTTTATCTAACTTTTCTCTCTTCCCTCAGCATATATCTCTCTCTTTCTCTCCCATTTGCTTTTCTTCTCTTCTCTTCCCCTCTCTGAACTCTCTCTCTCTCTCTTTCTCTGTCACAGCCACCCCCACTGATCTCACTACATTGCCCATAAACCCACGTCCTCGAGACTGTCTTGCCGTCGACCTCACTCATCGCTGTCCACCATGCAGCACCGTCCACCTCCCACGTTTTCCACCATTCCATGCCGCTGACCTCCCACCTTTGGATCTCTTAATCGGCCACTTTTTATTGTGGTTGTTGTGGTGGTTTTTTGGTTATTGCCTTGAAAAAAAAAAAAAAAAAAAAAAAGGTGGATGTGGGTTGAGTTTCATAGGTTATAATGGGCTGATGTTGGTGGGTTATGGTGGTGGGTGTGGCCTGATTTTCATGGGTTGTGATGGGTCTATGTTGGTGGGTTATGGCAATGGGTGTGGGCTGATTTTGGTGGTTTGGTTGATTTTGGATTTTAGCTATGGTGGTCAGTGGTAGTGGGTTGGTTTGTTGATTTTGGGTTTTGGTTATGGTTGTCAGTGGTGGTGGATTGTGGTGGTTGTAGGCGTGTGCTATGGGCTGTGGTGGTGGTGGTGGTGGTGGTGGTGGTGTGCCATGGGCAGTGGTGGTGGTGGGCTGTGTAGTATATATTATTATTTGAAGTTTTTTTTAAATGTTATTTTAATGTGTTGGATATATTATTTTAATGTATGGAATTGAAGAATAGAACATGTGATGTAGGGTATATTGTAAATGGTCGTGTTAAAATAATAAGGTAGGTTTTTTAGTGTGTTAAAATGACATATTTATAGAACACTTGATGAGAATGCTCTAACTATCAAGTGGGACCTAGAACACTGTGTTTTGTTTGGAAAAAGACAAATTAACCTACTTTAGTGTTATTTCTTATGGAACCTATGTAAGGTAAAAGAAAAATGAGTACTATTTCTTCTCTAAATACTACATGGGTACGTTACTATATAGTATTTTCTAATGAACTTTCTCTCTTATTCTGGGAGAGAACTGAGAAATTTATTTTAGCTGTCTTATTTAATAGATAAAGGTTTCTAAATTTGTTGTTCCGTCTCTATAAGTACTAATCTTTGAAAGGGTCAAAGTTTTTTAAAGGTACGTTTGGTACACTGAATGTAAATTACAAAAAGAATGGTAATCTTTGTAATGGAATAACTAAACCTATTAATTAGTTTGGTTGTGAGTTGTAACATTAGAATAATACTTATGATCTATTTTAGGAAATATCTCATTCATACAATTATATTTCTTAGAAAATAATATTTTTGAAATTTTAGAGAGATGAGTTATTTTTTTAATGATTTTTTATTTCCATAATTGTTAGGTGGATATGGAAAGTTTATTTATTTATAAATATATTAATGTTAGAAATTATTACATATACTAAGGAATAACTATTACAGCTCTCTTGGAGATGAATAGTTATTCCTCATTTTAAAGAATAGCTATTCATAAAGAATGACTAATTTTTGTAATAAAAACATAATCAAACTATAGAATAACTAAACCATAGGAATAACTGTTATATTACAGTACCTATTACAGTTTACTAAACGTGCCATAAGTTCTAATAGTCTTTGTATTACTACCTTCTCTGTCTCATCTGTAGACTTAGACTTAATTCATTTCTACTCTCTATATAAACAACAAACGAACTCTCTCTACGCACACAGCAGAATAACTTACGTATATATACAAGCTACAATTATTTTGTTGTGGATATCATCATCACGACAGTAATTAATTTCCTCCATTGTTTCTTTGACATTTCATTGTAAACTTTCTTAGAGTTTTGCTTCCATGGTGGGCAAGGACATTCCAAAGCCAGGTGAGTCTGAACGTTCAGTGGAGCACACTCCAACATGGGCTGTTGCAGTGGTCTGCCTTGTGTTGGTTGTTATTTCTCTCTTCCTTGAACATATTATTCATATCATTGGAAAGGTAAGCTTATCTATTTATCTTAACATTCGTTTGGGTAACCTGCAGTTTCTTTTGTTTGTATTTATTTTTTCTTAATGAAAGATTCTTGCATTCCTATGTAGTGGCTAAAAAACAAAGACAAGTTACTCTTTACGAAGCACTTGAAAAAATCAAAACAGGTACGTAGCGATCATGATAAACTACCAAAAAGTGAACTTAATTTATTTAACTATTATTCCAACGCTCATAGTTTGATCTCTAACATATCTTAAAAAAAAAAAAAGGTTAAGTCTGTCCAAAGCCTAACACTTTTTCTTTGTTGGATATATATTTTTTCCTTTTTCAGAGCTTATGATATTGGGATTCATATCCTTGCTCTTAATAGTGATTCAAGCGCCAATTACTGATATATGTATACCCAAGAGTGTTGGAGCCACTTGGCACCCCTGTAAAAAGGGGTACAAAGAAGAGACAGATTTCCAGGATAAATGCCCAGAGGTAAGCTCAATGATTTTTTTTAGTTTTTTTATTTTTTGGATAAGACTCTTTTTATTTTATGTTTCCAAATATGTTGGTGTTCTGGTGTAGCTACTTAATTTAAATGAATTTAATATTGTGATACCACCAATGAACTAGAGAAACGTTGTTGGAAACTTGGAATAGAATCAATGAATGTTCCCATCAAAAATAGAAAAGAAAAGAATCAATGAATGTTATAAGTAATAAGCTGAATATCATAATAAATAAATAAATATTTGAATGATTTTTTTGTGACCTGTAATATATCAATTTGTAAAGTTTATAAAAGAAGCGGGGATGATGAATTTCGTTGTAGGGATATTGGGCCCGAGAGCCCATCATTTGTTCGTGTTACGGGTTTGTGGCCCAATCCGAGGACAAGGGGTTGTCCGAGGAAAAAGAATCTATATTAGAAAAGACCGTGTTAGTAAATAGAGGTTAACTTTGACCATAATGGCTCAAGAAGGTGGGCCGAGGGTAAATACATCCTCGGCTGATTGATGCCGAGGTCTGAAAGGGTTGTCTATCACTCAGGGTGATGTTCCAAGAAGTCTAGTTGTTGTTGATAAGTACCGTGGAGGTATTGGATAGGAAAGTACCCTAAAATATCTAAGGAGAAAGCTGCTGTCTCCGTATTAAATGCACTGCAGCTAACTTTCTGGACGCATTAATATGGAGATAATACATGAACAGTGTTGTTTCAGCCTTACAGCTACTATACAATGGCATAGGGGAGGGGCTGATAGGATAAATATTAACACCAACCCTCCAGTATACACGTGTGAGGTGGGAATGAGAAGAAAAGATGATATAAAAGGAGAAGAAGGCAACAAGAAGAGGGGATCGGGAATTGAAGAGAAAAACATTGTAGCTTTCAGGAACTAAATTGGTAACCAAATTTGAGAACAATATATAAGAACAGATGATAGGCCACAAACTGAATGACCCCTTGTGATTAAATCAATTAATTAATTAGCCAAGTTATTAATTAATCAATTTATCATGCAAACGCATGGAAGCACAAACAAATCACCAAATAACTAAAATATGCAGCGAAAATTAAATGACACGGTGATTTGTTTACGAATGGGGAAAAACCTCATGGCAAAAACCCCACCGGGTGATTTTCAAGTCACCACTCCCAAAAAAAAAAAGATAATCATTTGTGTTCAATTAACTTTTTTAAAGACCATAAGCTTGACAACGTTCTAGAGCATATCAATTAATATTGCCTAGTTCTTCAAATGAAAAGAATTGGATCTGAGTTACTCTCTCATTTATTGTAAGGTGAAAAACCCATCAAAAGCAATCAATAACATTGTCAAGGGAAAAGGCAGATGTACTTAAAAAATGAGTTTTTTTTTTTAAGTTGTACATAATCACCGTACACACTTGGTACGATAGTCACTCCACAAGTATAAATGCTTGTGGAGTGTGAGGGTAAGGGCGGGGTTCAAGTATTCAAGAGAAAATTTTACATTCATATGCATTTAGATTAGGTTAGAGTAAAATTTCTATTATGTAAAAAAAAAAAAAATTAAAAAAAAAAAGTTGTACACAAATGCAACAATTTACAATATACTAGCTAGAGTAGGCCACAAAAACAAGACTTCAACGTGTATTCTTGTAATAGATCCTTCGATAATAACAGTGACTAATGACATGTTTGGATGTTTAGAAAAAGAGGGGGAGTAGAGTAGAGGGAGGGAGAGTAATGCAATTACCTTATTTGGAAGTTTTTTAAAGAATGAGGGGGAGGGGTTTGGAGGGGTTTGGAGGAGTTTGGAGGGGTTTGGACTCCCTCTAACCCCCCAATTTTAATTCCCCCAAATTGGAGAGATTTGGAGGGGGAGTAGAGGACATAAACTATTGATCAAGTAAATTACCTAATTTATCCTTATTATATTAACAAAATTACACAAGGGGAAGGGCTAATTACTCCCTTCCCCCTTACTAATTTTAAAAACATCCAAATAAGGTGGAAGTGAATCATTCTCCTCTACTCTCCTCTCTACTACTCCCCTTCTCTCTACTCCCCTCTACTCTCCTCCCTCTCTAAACTTCCAAACAAGCTATAAATTTTGTGTTATCTATCAACCGACTGCAACCATTCTCTTTTTAGAACTTAGGTCAGGAAAACAAAATGTATGATACTAAGTGAAATAAAAAACTGCACCTAAATAGATAAGTTAAATAAAATTTGACTTTAAGGAATATTTTGGTCATGTTTTCAGGTTTAGATTTGGACTGCGGGCCTTTCTTGGCTGTGCACACTGAGGATGCAGTTAAAAAAGGCTTGTTGAATGAGATAGATGTCAACAGTGCTTTAGCCAACACACTCAATGTCCAAGTGAGACTTGGGATGTTTGATGGAGAACCGTCTAAGCATCCATTTGGGAACCTTGGCCCAAAAGATGTGTGCACCCCGGCTCACCAAGAGCTCGCCCTTGAATCAGCCAGGCAAGGCATCGTTCTTCTCAAGAATCGTGGGCCTTCACTGCCTTTATCCACTCGGCGCTACCGTACTGTCGCTGTTATTGGGCCTAACTCCAATGTCACAAATACCATGATTGGCAACTATGCTGGTAAACTTATGTTTCCTTTTTCTTCACTCACTCTGCCTTCCTTTTAAGCCTTTTGTAAGTGCTATTCAAAAACCAAAGTCCACCTCTCATTTTCTTGGGATACTAATCTGGGCACGGGTCAATATATTGTGTGTTCTCTAAGACCCAAATTTAGGTGCATAGATATTTCATCCAAAATGGGCTCAAAGCCCTCACCAGTTTCTTTTGTTGGCCTATTAGCTACTATTTAGTATGCCCCAAAAAAAAATACGTGGTCGATCCTAACTAATCCCATTGAGATTCCATGTCCAACGCTTGATTGTTGTTATTGTTTTACTAGGTGTTGCATGTGGATACACAAGTCCCCTACAAGGAATTGGGAGTTACATAAAGGCAATTCACCAACAGGGTTGCGCCGACGTAACTTGTGCCGACGACAAGCTCTTTGGTGCAGCAATTAATGTTGCTAGTCAAGCAGACGCAACAATTTTAGTGGTTGGGCTTGACCAAACTATTGAGGCAGAATTCAAGGACAGAGCTGGGCTTGTTTTACCAGGGCGCCAACAAGAGCTTGTATCTAAGGTAGCTGCAGCCTCAAAGGGTCCAACCATATTGGTGTTGATGTCTGGTGGGCCTATTGATGTGGCTTTTGCTAAGAATGATCCACACATTCCTGCCATCTTATGGACCGGTTACCCGGGTCAAGCCGGAGGAGCTGCCATTGCTGATATATTGTTTGGAGCATATAACCCAGGTTTGCTTTTCCTTGACAAAATGCAATTCCCTTTTTTGTGGAAAATCACATTTAAATCCTAAACTTTAGGATTAACAAATTAAACTTTGTAGTTTTAAAAGTAACAATTTAAGCCAAAAGTCTTATAATTCAACTAATTAGCACTTGACACTATTTTTTCCTTAAGAACTACTTCTGATGTTTCTGATGGGGACATCTAAGTTCAAATCCTCTCTTTATAAATTATCGAATTATAAAAATAAAAATAAAAATATTAACAACTGAGACAGACTTAAATCTAATAGTTTCAAAAATAACACCCTAAACTACGAGGTTTATGTAATTTTCCCTTTATTTTTTGATTCTATGGGCTGCTCAGGTTGGCCTTTCCCCCAAAAACAACAACTAACCTTTCTGTGCTTTGCAGGGGGCAAGTTGCCTATGACATGGTACCCACAAGGTTATCTAAAAAATTTGCCTATGACAACCATGGCAATGAGGTCTAGCCAATCCACAGGCTACCCTGGAAGAACCTACAGATTTTACAAAGGTCCAGTAGTGTACCCATTTGGGTACGGAATTAGCTACACAAAATATGTTCACACCATAGCTAGTGCTCCAACTGTGATTTCTATCCCCCTTGATGGTCGCCATGCTCGTGGTAACACAACCACATCTGGTAAGGCAATCAGGGTGACCCATGCAAAATGTAACAGGCTTTCAATAGGAGTGCAAGTAGAAGTGAGAAACAAAGGCTCTAGGGATGGCTCTCACACTTTGCTTGTATTTTCTACACCACCTGCTGGGCATTGGGTTCCACACAAACAATTGGTAGCCTTTGAGAAAGTGCATGTCCCAGCAAGGGCTCAACGGCGAGTCCTGATTAATATACATGTGTGCAAGTACCTTAGTGTTGTGGATAAGTCTGGAATTCGAAGAATTCCAATGGGCTTACATAGTCTTCATATTGGTGATACCAAACACTCAGTGTCAATCCAAGAAGCAAAACTTAGTGTTATCAAGTCTTAAATTTCTTCGTGGAAGGACACCCATGTGCCATTTTTTGTTATGGCAATTGTATCATGGTCATGGGCATAGTAGAGAATATTTCTAGATACTAATTAGCACTCATTATTTTCAACTATTACAGTAGGCGTTTCAAGGTACAGATTGAAGGAAATAATGGTCTACAAGAAGGAAAATAGGAAAAAAAATTACAAAGAAGAGCGGAAGTTTAAAGATTGCTTTGTATTTGTATGAAGAGGAAAGGATATACCAATCTATTCTTCCATTTGAAAATTTTTCCCCAATTTTTTTCTAATATTGAGATTGTAATTTGGCTTTGATATTGAAGCCGATTGTTTCAATTGTGCTCCTATTGTAATATTTTGAGTGAGCTTAGTATGTAACATGCATGACTATGGTCATGTCATTAATTTGTTGTGCACATTATTGATTTACGATGACATGGTTATTGGAATATCTTAAGGTAACATTATAAGATTTTCCCATTAAATCTTTCAAATTCGTTATTTCTAGTTTTTATTCAAAATGTGAGACACATTACATTTATTCAATTTTGTGTGATTTTCAATTTTTTTAAGAGCATGGGATTTTTTTTTTAAATGCAACACATCTTTAATATGAACTCAAATTGGAGACAATTTCCATGAGTCTTGTAGCTTAAGTGCAATGTTTGGTAACGTTGTTTGTATTTTTTGGAAATACGTGTGGGTGAAAAAATGTGTGAAAATACGTGTAATGTTGTTTAAACACTGAAAACTGTTATTCTAGTTACACTACCAAACAACCCCGTCTGTACTTCCTAGTGTTTCTAACAAGAACATTCAGGATTTAAATCCCCACACCTCAAAAATTTGGAGAAAATTAGAAGATTTAAATGGAAGGGGATCCTTTAGGCTAGTATGGACATAATTTCAATGGCATTAACCATGTTCTTGTTTTTAGGTCCCTCACCATTTGTGATTTGCTTTGGATAATTATAGATTTATATTAAGCTAAGAAAGCGGAACAAGGCGAGAGCAAGTCATCGCTGAATTATCCATTATAAAACACCACAAAACGATTACAAAACACCCCAAAACAGAAACAGGGGAGGAAAAAACAACAAAATCTAAGACTTAGGTCCTTCCCAAATTGGCCAGAGCATCAGCGGTGCTATTTGCCTCCCGGAAAGCATGTTGGGCCATATTATTGTGGATACTAATTGATATCTAGAGAGACAAAAAGAACAACGAGCCCAGTAATTACCATACCATTGATTCAACCATGGTCCATATGACTACTGAAAAGAAAGCAGCATATGCGTATCCTAGTTCAACACCATCTCTTTTCTGACTCTGTTGAGTGGGTATGGAAATTGAAGCAACAACAAAAGGAGGAGGAGAAGGAGGAGGAGGCAATACGCTATCAGAAATATACCAGAATGCGAAGAAGGTACAATTGAGGACCAGAGATGCTCGAGTACTCCATTGCTGGTGTTGGTTTGGACTCACCAGAACTATCAGTTTCAATCAAAACAAATTATTGTTGTAATAAATTGCTTAGAAATAGGTTTAATGTTTCTTCAGCTGCTATCTAGGCTGTGTTTGTTTCGTGTAAAACGTTTTTCGGAAAATACATATTTTCCGGAAATGTTATTTTCCGGAAAAGAAAAATATTTTTATGCGTTTGGTTGAATTATGAAAATTGTTGTGGAAAATATTTTCATGTGTTTGGATGTATTCTAAAAATGCTATTTTCCGGAAAAAATTTCACATTTTCTCAACAACACAACAAATTCCGGCAACAACACAACAATAACAACAACAACAACACCAAATTCCGGCAACAACAACACAACAACCACAACACGACAACCACAACAACAATCAGTTCATCAAAAAAAAAAAAAAAAAAACTTGTTCAACTTTTCTGCATTTAAAAAGAAAAATAAAAAGAATTGCATTGCCTCTAATCAAGATACAAGATCATTCAATTGCATCAACTCTACCTATAAGTGGGTGAAAAAACAACAACAACTAATGGATCCTCAACAAATTAGTCTAGGTTGGCCATTGCACAACAATAGGCGAAATCTATGGGTCACTACAATCCACCCTGCTCTACATGTCCTTGCATGTGGGGCCCATATCCCTACGGTTTTGTTCTCTCCCAAAGTACACAGTAGTGGAGGAAAATGTTTCTACACATTTACGGGAAGTCATTCCTTATAAGCACATTCCCTAGGCAATGTGGGATTCTCATTGATTGCAAGACCGCTTTTGGGTCTGTAACGACTTGCCCCCAACTGTGTATTCTGGGCCCCATACCCCTCACAATTTTATTCTCCCCTAAAGAAGACAATACTACATAGTTAGGGCGGGGTCATTGCAATAAAGGCTCGAGAAAAATTTAAATCCAATGCTGGAAGTGCAAAGATGACAAGATAATTAGAACATACAATGCTGTAAAGGACAATTATGCACATACTTAACATGTGTTAAATTAAATTTGAGTATGAGAATAATTCTCCCTCTCTCTCTCTCTCTCTCCTCTCTCTCTCTCTCTCTTCTCTCTCTCTCCCCTTTTTGATAGGAAAAGGAAAAAAAAAAAAAAAAATCAAAAAAGAGGATTTGGTTGGTTAAGCCGTTTTAGTTTGAATTCAAGTACTCACATTAGGAAAGGCAATTTTGATAGAGAAGCAAGATAATTGGTCAAACACAATGAGATTTGAAATTATTATAAATTAGGGGCTGCGTTTGTTTTGGGTGAAAAGCATTTCCGGAAATGCTTTTCTGAATTTACGGGTGTTTGGTTGCATTTGAAAATTGATTTTCCGGAAATTAATTTCCGTTGACTGTCGGTCAGAGGTGAAAATGGATTCCGTTCCTATTTTCACTTCAAATCCTATTTTCCGGAAAACCAAAAACAGAGAGCACGAAGAGGGAAAAGGGAGAAAGAAAGAGAGAGCCCAGCGCCATCGTCCATCCAAGCCCAGCGCCATCGTCATCCAAGCCCAGCGCCATTCGCCGGCGGCCAAGAACCGCCGATCCAAGCCGAGAGACCATCGCTGGCGACCACGAACCCACGAACCCAGTCCCCATCGCCTCACTGCAACGATCACGCCTTCGATCTAGTCACACCTTCGATCGCGCCGCGCTGTCGCCGTCGCCGTCGATCGTTGATCCTTTGAACCCAGCGCTCTTCGCACCGGCGAGTCACACCGCGCCGCGCCGCGCCGTGCATCGATCGTCGTCTTCCTCGATCTCTCCGTTTTTTTTTTTTTTAAGTTATTGTTGNAATTCTTTTTTATTTTTCTTTTTTAATGCAGAAAAGTTGAACAAGTAATAGAAGAGGCTGAATCTTTAAAACAAAGTTTGGATAAGTATTTCTTAAGGAATTAAAAAAGGGTGATGGAAGCCAAAGAGAGGGCAGAATTGCTTGGAAGAGCTGTATGTAATCCATTCTTTTGGTTAGGAAATGATACCGAATTCGTATGGGGCAACCCAAACTTAATCAATATAATAAATGGAAATAGGCTGGATGAATTTATTATGTATTTTCTGGTTTTATGAGATAAGAAAAAAAAAACACTCAATAATTTAAAGGATAGATAAGTTCACCACTTAAGTAAACCCAAAGAGATATAGAGGGCACCACCCAAAGGAATTTAGCTAAGAATATAGAACTATTTTGGCTCACCACTCTATGAGATACAAATTAACACCACCCAAGAGATATACTCGCCACCCAAAGGAATCCAGCCAAGAGATAAGAGATGATTTAGAAGAAATCCATCTTCTAAAAAACACAAAATTTTTTTAATTTTGAAAATATACTCTAAATTTTATTTGATTCAGCTAAAGACTTAAATAGATCTTGAAACAGCCCCCCAAGCATAGGAAAATGAAAATAATAATAAATACATTCACTTAACCTAACCAAAATCAAATATGACTCTTAGGAATTTTAGAAACACAATAAAATACTTGTCTGCCTAGGAGAAATAAAAATAAAGTCTAATTCATCCTAGGAGACACTAAATAAAGACTATTTGATTTATTTTTTTTATTTTTTTTGAATGGAAGATATAGAGACTATTTGACTTGATTAATAATATAAAATAAAAAAATTAATAAAAAAAAAAACATTTTAAAAATAGTGGTTGTTATTCTGATCTTCAAGGAAAGCTTTTAGGTCGGACTGACATCAGATTAGGTTTGTTGGATCTTGGGGGACACTTCGGTGTCATACTTTCTGGCTTGAAAAGGACTTGCCCCAAAGTCCACTTCATCTTCTTGAGCTTCATAGTAAGGATAAAGATCAGAAACATTGAAGGTTGCTAAAACACCATAATCTCCAAGCAGCTCAATCTTGTAAGCATTCTCACCAATTCGTTGCAACACCTTAAAAGGTCCATCTACTTTAGGTTTCAACTTAGAAAACCTTTTGGGGGGAAATCTTTCCTTCCTAAGATGAATCCTAACCAATTCACCTTCCTTGAAAGTTACTGGTTTTCAATACTTATTGGCTAGTGGGTCAATTATAAGCAAACTCAGCTTGGGCCAAAAGAAGATCCCACTGTCTAATGTTCTTCCCCACAAAGCTTCTTAAGAGATTTCCCAAACTTCGATTCACAACTCCAGTTTGCCCTTCTGTTTGTGGATGGTATGAAGAGCTGAATTGCAATGTAGTTCCAAACTTCCTCCAAAGAGTATGCCAAAAATGACTTACAAACTTCAAATCATGATTAGAAGTGATAGTTTTTAGAACACTGGTGTGCTGTCGTAGGCAACCAAAAATAAAACCTATACTTCTAAAAATATATGTAGTAGTGCAAGTAAGGATCGTTCCCACAGAGAGTATCTAGCCTAATTTTATGCTACATGAACAAGGAGAGGAGGGGTTTTGAGTATAATGAAAACAATTTAAAGAAAAACAACTAAGGAACAATTCAAATTAAAGTATCAAAATCAATCAAGAGAACAAACCTTGGTCTAAGTCAACATCCACCATCTGAATTTTACAACTGATCATCGATGCAAGTATATATCAATTCACACTTTGAATATTCACCGTTGGAACTATTTTCCTATCTTTCTTTAGTTGCAGTTAATTAGAAAACAAGCGATCTAATTAACCCTAACTACTAAACAACCCAAGACAAGCGCTAAAGGTTTAATCTAGTAGCAGCCTTAAGAACTAGAGAGATCGATGAAACTAAACAACACAAACACAAGCGGTTGCATTTAATTTAGTCGAGCGTTCTTCCTAAGATCTAATAATTTCTGATGCAGCAAATCATTAAATCTTGATTGCTTCACAAGTTAGAGAGATCAAACAATTACGGATTTGATATCTAACCTAGTAGTAGATTGAAACGAATAATAAACTAGTAGGCCTACTAATAATTAAACGAGACAATCATGAAAATAAGCACAGAAGAACATCCGATATTCAAAGCATAAATTAAACAATAAAAACAAATTAGATCTCACAGTTTTATTGATTCCGAGGCTTCAGTTTTCTTCAACCAAGTATAAAAGTTTTAGCCACACAAAGCCATGACAGAAAACACAAAGGAGAAAATTAGAGAAAAGGGGAGAGAGAGGCGTGTGTGTGTCTATAATTCTGATTTATCCTCCCCTTTTACACGTTAATTCCCCCTTTCCCAAGCCTACAAAATCTCCTAAAAATATTCTAAATAATAACATTCAAATATGACTAATTAAGGAAAAATATTAAAAATAAAACAAAGTCCTAATATAACTAGGAAAGTGGTATTTTTCAACTGGAAATTTCGTGCATCACATCTGGAACCTTCCAAAAATAAACCACATTAGATCCATGTATTAGAATTTCAAGTAAAGGAACATTCCAGAACGTCAACAGTGCAGGTGCAGCAAATTCAAGCCCGATTTTGACCTTGATGCGGCCCGTATCTCTAAAAACTCAAAACATGAAAGTTGTAGAGCTTTGTTTTGGCGTTCCATAGCATCTTGGATCATCTCAATTGGAGCTCTGATGAGAGAGTTATGCCCAGATTATGAAGCAATGTCAAAGCTATCCAGAATCACCCAATTAACTACGTTTTTGCATCCTAAATCAAAATATAAGAATAATGAGTACATTTAGGCACCAAATAAATATAAAAGACTAAACATTAAGGGATAAAAATATGACATTTTGCATTTTCATCAAACACCATGAAGCTTGACTATTTCTCTGAAATACAAATCAGCAATAAAAGATGCATCTGCAATTTTGTTACAAGGAACAAAATGAGACATCTTTGAAAATCGATCAGCAACCACCATGATAGAATTACAATCCTTGTTCTTTGAGTTTGAGGTAAACCCAAAACAAAGTCTAAGTTGATATCTTCCCATGAAGCCTTGGGAACTAGTAATGGTGTGTACAACCCGGTGTTCTGACTGTGACTCTTAGCAATTTGGCAGGTTCTGCAACTTCTCACAGGATACATAACATCATGAGTCAATTTGAGCCAATAGAATTTTTTTTTGCACAAGAACCAAAGTTTTTTCTCTTCCAAAGTGTCCGGCAATACTTCCTTTATGAGCTTCTTGAATAATTGCTCTTGGTAAAGAACATTAAGGAATGCACAATTTGTTTTCTTTAAATAGAAAACCTTCTTGCTTCAAGAAATGATTAATAGAACTGTTGGAACAATTTTTCCACACATCACCAAAGTCTAAATCATTGTTATACACCTCTTTAGGAACTTCAAAACCTAACATTTGCACCTCCATAGTGTTTAGCAATGAATGTCTTTTAGTCAAAGCATCTACCACTTGATTCAGCTTTCCAGACTTGTGTTTGATAGAAAAAGTCTATGATTGAAGAAATTCAACCCATCTAGCATGTCGACTGTTAAGTTTTTTGCTGACTATTCAAATACTTCAAAGCTTCATGATCAGAATGAAGTAGAAACTCACTTGAAAGGAAATAATGACTCCAATGATTCAAGGCACGAATAATGGCATAAAATTCTTTATCATAAGTAGAATACTTTTTCTTGCATTCATTCAATTTCTTACTAAACAAAGTAATAAGCTTACCCTCTTAGCTGAGCACAACACCAATTTCTACACTTGAAGCATCGCAATCAACTTTGAACAATTTGTTGGAATTTAGAAGTACCAAAATCGGAGCTTCCGTCACTTTTTCTTGAGCAACGCAAAACTCTTTTGGGCTTCTTCATTCCACTGAAACTTTCTTCCTTTCAAACATTAAGTAACAGGGGCAATAAGGCTACTAAAGCTTTTGATAAAACACTGATAAAATGAAGCAAGCCCATGAAAACTTCTAACATCATGGAGAGACTTTGGCACGGACCAACTAAGTATAGCCTCAATTTTGCTTAGATCCATCTTAATTCCATCACCTAAAACAACATAGCCTAAGAACACAAGGATGTCAATTAAGAAATGACATTTCTTCAAACTCGCATAAAGCTTTTGCTCTCAAAGAATTCGAAACACCTCATGAAGATGCTCCATATGCTCCTGGTGAGATTTGCTGTACATTAAGATGTCATCAAAATACACAACAACAAAGTGACCAATGAATGGCTCGAAGACATGATTCATTAAGCGCATAAAAATATTAGAAGCATTAGAGAGTCTGAAAAGCATCACCATCCACTCATACAACCCTTCTCTAGTTTTAAAGTTGTTTTCCACCCATCCCCTAGCCTCATTCGAATTTGATGATAATCGTTACGTAGATCAATTTTTGAGAAAACCATAGCTCCATAAAGCTAAGAAAGAAAATCATCTAATTGCGGAATAGGAAAGCGGTATCCAATGGTGTTCTTGTTTACTACTCTATTGTCAATACATATACACCATGAGCCATCCTTTTTGGGAACAAGCAGGGCTAGAACAGCACAAGGACTCATATTCTCCCTTACAATGCCTTTTGTTATCAACTCTTCAACCCGCTGCTACAACTCTTTATGCTCTTTTGGATTTATTCTATAAGCTAGTTTATTAGGCAAAACAGAACCAGGCACAAGATCAATGCAGTGTTGCATATCTCTCATAGGTGGAAGACTGAAAGGAATTTCATCAAGAACAACATCACCAAATTCCTCAAGAAAGGGTATCAATAAAAGAGGAATATCCACTGGATTCTTCTCTCCTCTAACCACAATAGCAAACTTTTCACCAAATTCTGCCAGTGCTCTCTCCACCTCAATTCTAGTCAATAAGATGCTTCCCTCCCCAAGTGAAGGTTTGGAAACATGGATCATTCTTAATGGAGCCATAGTTATTTTAACCCCATCTATTTCAAAAGAGTAAGTATTTTTGAAACCATCATGACTAGGCTTCCTATCAAACTGTTATGATCTCCCAAGTAATAAATGACATGCATCTATGGATATTACATCACAAATTACTACATTATAATGCTTGCCAATAGAAAACTGAATTAAGCACCTCTTATTCACCTTCACCTTATTGCCTTTGCAATGCCACTAGAATTTGTGTGGTTGGGGATGATTTTCAGTTTCTAGCTTCAACTTTTCCACCATGGTTGCTGCAATAACATTCTCACAACTTCCTCCATCAATGATAACGTCAAAAACTTTTCCATGAGAAGTGCATCTGGTATGGAATATATTGTTCCAAAGCCATTCATCTTCTATATAGGCTACCTTGAGGCTTCTTTGAAGAACAAGCGCCTCTCCTTGGACAGCAAAGACCACCTCCTCATTGTAAACAGTAGGTTTATGAACAACCAATGCTGATTCATCCTCATCTTCTATCTCCACATCTCCCTCCACCAAAGAAACTATCTTGCGATTTTGACAATCAAAAGCAATATGTCCTCAAAGCCGTGACATTTGAAACATCTATAGCCTGTACCAACAGTGTTGGGATGATTAGAACTTGATGCATTCTTTGGTGGTTGCTTGACAGTGGCTGTCTTGTGTAATGCTATCCTTTGAAGTGGAACCATTCCTTCAATTAGAAACACCCTCTCGATTATAGGATCGAAAGTTACTACCATGCCTTTCCTTCAATTGCTTCTCCACTTTCATAGAAAGCTTGCAAACTTCATTATAGGTTCAATAGGTNTGGACTCCTATGTTACACTCTATGTGATTTACAGGCACATTCGGCACCAAAAAGTGAAACAGAATTTGATTTCCAAAAGTACATTAGCAGATCACTTGAAAAGGATTTTAAAGTTGTGGTGGGGATCAGGTTTTTGCTCAAACACTTTAACTTTAAGGTGTTTGTTTATTTGATTGATTTTCAATTATATTAGAATCTTAATCTTACTTCTCATGAGCAGTCCAATCATATGGTTCTTTGCATTGTTATTCCTCCTGTCCAACACATATGGTAAGCTAAATTATACTTCTTGGATATCAAACTGTGGTCACAATTTTCCATTCTAAGGTCGGAATAGGATCCTCTCTATTTTAAATGAAACAGACACAGTGCAATATTATTGAAAAATTTAAAGAATACACATTTTGAAATATTTAATTCAAATCATGAAATCGATCCATTTTAAATTGGGAGGTCATTTTGCTGTTTTGTGTCATTCTCTTTTCTTTAGTCCAATTTAGTGGATTGTCTTGTGATTTCTGATTAATTAGAAATGTTTCTTTCTATACAATGATAGGATGGCATTCTTATTTATGGCTACCATTTCTCCCATTGATTGTAGGCAACCAGAAACAAACTTGTACTCCTACATTCTCATTTTGGGTTGTCAGTTTAATGGAAGTTAATGTGGTTTGCTGTGAATTTCACAGATAATACTCATGGTGGGGACAAGCTACTGGTGATAATTACACAAATGGGACTAAGAATTCAAGAGATAGGAGATGTGGTTAGGGGTGAACCTCTGGTGCAGCTAGGTGATGACCTCTTCTGGTTTGGCCTCCCCAAGTTCATTCTCTTTCTCATTCACTTGGTTCTTTTTCAGGCATCTCTCACTTACTTACATCAAGAAAATTACTAGCATTTTAATCTATAAGGATTCTAACATTAACTTCCTTTGCTTTTGGCCTCTCTATGTGATGAATTTTAATGGCAGAATGCATTTCAATTGGCCTTCTTTGCTTGGAGTACGGTAAGCATTTCCTTTCTACTCAATTATTCCATTATTTACAAGTACTAAATGATGTCTGCACTACTATACACAAAGTTTCATGTGACATTTGCTTGGCTGAAAATCATATATCTGGTGCAATAAGTACATAAAATTTATTGAGTCACGAGCTGTACTGCTGATGTAACACCTTATGATTTGTGCATATACTGTACTGCAATACGTATAGGTGCATAAATTTTTTACTGCTAATGTAACATTTTAGAATTTGTGCAAAATAAAATTGGTGTCCATAATGAGTTCATTTGAAGGTGATGTTGCTCTAATAATAACATATTACCTTAATATATTGTTAAAAACAAGTTGTGAAACATATTGAGTCCTTAAAATTACTTAACCTTAATGTCAGTAGTCTAAGCAACATGATTGTGTTCTTTAAAACCATTTTTAGGACTTAGAATTTCGCTACAAGAGAACTATAAGTTGAGAGGGTTTTCTAACTTTCCTGTTACATATATATTTTCATCTCTTTCAGGCTCAGTTTGGCTTAAGTAATTGCTTCTATAGTCGCACTACAGATATCGTCATCATAATCTCAATGGGGTGAGTTAAGTTTCATCACAAATACGCATGCATATAATTCTGTATGAAGGTGTCTTTGCAGTAATTTCACCTGGATGATTAAGGACTAGTGATTATTGATTGTCATTCAATTTAAGAATTACTAATCTAAGTACAACACTGACATTTTCTCCAGGCTCATTATACAAGTTGTATGCAGTTATGTGACTTTGCCTCTCTACGCTTTGGTGACTCAGGTGAGATATTGTATTACACCTATAGGTCATATGGCTTGAAATGGTACAAAACTAAGAGCAAAATTAGTTTATTCTAATTCAACTGATAAAGATCATTGTTCTAGAATAAGGGATTCGGATTCGATCTTAGCCTAGTGTTAAAGAGTAATAATTATGGATTGGATGCTATAGATTCAAATTATGTATATGAGCTAAGTAAAAGAGAACCAAGTAAGAAAATTACCACCAATTTATAACAAACTTAATTATGATTTGTTTACCTGATTTTACAGATGGGATCTAGGATGAGTCCTACCATTTTTAATGATTAGCATGCAACAAGATTAAAAGATTGGCACTGCACAGCCAAAAAGAATGCTAAACATAGCAATCATTCTGAGACTAAATCACCCATTTCAAGTACTACGGCAACTCTCACATGTGGCACGCCCCGATTCACCTCTCGCACAACTATCACCATAGCAGCCATGATAGCTTGCGTAAATCTCCAAGAAGGTGTCATGTTGAAAATGATCATTGGGACAATAATGAGAGTCACTTGAGTAGTCATTCGGAGCAAGAGAAGCCGGAAACTCAAGAGTCAAGCTCATTGTAGTTGCCATCAGCTCCACCAGGAACCATTCCTACTCAACATGAAATCAACATTAGTTCATCTTTTGCCTTTAGGAAATGAGTAAGCCAGTGTATAGGAGAATATCGCTTACTTATAACATGGTGTGCATGGTTAGAGCGAGCTCCTAGAGACTAAACCAAGGTTTTGTATCTATAAATAGCATCACTTTTGTAAAGTACAACAATTCTGAATAATAGCATTTAGTTCAAATACGTCTTGAGAGCTTTGTTCCAAGAGTATTCTTGAAGAGTTGATATTTTTTCATTCTCTTCAACACAACTTAGAGTTAACAACCTAATCTCTTTCTAAAACCTAGCCTAGCCTTTAAACAGTTTGCATCAAATATTGTTTGTACATGCGAGATGTTGCTTCCTCAGCATAAGCACTTATTGTCAGGTCCCAAACCTGATGAGGGCCTAGAGCTTGAGGCAACAAACTATAATTGTCAGAGCTCTAATACAAAATATCCATTTATCTTTCCAGCAATAACAATAATTAAAATCTTCCAGCAAAAGGAAAGTTCAATCAATATTAAACTATTTCTATAGAGTATATAGTCCAAGTTTCTCAAAGAAAAATTACATCAAAATTCCAATACAACATCCTCAAAAAAGATTCTTTAAAAAAAAAAAAAAATCCAGAAGTGACACAAGTGAAAGACACAAGAAATAGAACATGTTTCTTTGAAGATAATAATCTTTAAATTGTGAGTTCTAGTCATATATAAGTAGACCCCAAACACGCGGCTATAGGATAGAGCCACGTTTACAAACACGGCCTAAATAGCGCAATAATAGGCCTATAGCCGTGTTTTTAACTGTGGCTATAGGATTCTGGCCTATAGCTGCATTTTTAAAAAATGCGGCTATATCCCAGCTTGGAGCTGCGTTTATAACCGCAGCTAAGGGTTCGGACCTATAGCAGCGTTTTAAAAACGCGGCTATAGGTTTTTAAGAAACAAAAAAAAAATATTTCTAGTTTTTTTTCTTCCAGAAAATTCAAAATTCAAATAAAAAAAAATTCAAAATTAAACGCAAATCCAAAAAATTCAAAATCAAACACAAACTCAAAAAATTCAAAATTAAACGCAACATACTCACAATACAAAAACACCCAAAAAATTCAATATCAAACACAAACCCAGAAAATTAAAAATCAAACATAACATACTCACAATACAAACACACCCAGAAAATTCAAAATCATACACTATGTGCTCCAAAATATATATAAGAGCAGAAACTCATTTAAACATAATCACAATATCAGCAACACAATAGCACAAATTCAGGCACAGATCCAAAAAATTCAAAATCAAATATTGCTAGAATATCCACTTCATTCAAAATTTTCAGCATCTCCTCCATTTTCTTACTAACTAAACATAAAATAACAAAAAAAAAAAAAAAAAAAAAACTAGATCTATTGACAAATCAGTGTGCTCGAGATGAAGAAAAAAAGAAAGAAAGAAAGAAAGAAAAAAAAAAAAAAAAAAAGAAAAAAGCAGCAGCTCCAAAGAAACAAAGAAAAAGAAAAAGAAAAAGAAGAGTTACCCAGATAAGAAGAAGGAAGAAAAAAAAAAAAAGAAGAGTTACCCAGATGTGAAGAAGGAAGAAAGAAAAAGGGAAAAAAAAAGTTACCCAAATGTGAAGAAGGAAAAAAAAAAAAAAAGAATCTGAAGAGTTACGGTGGATAAGTAAGTGAAGAAAAAAGAAAGAAAAGAAGAAAGTGGGGGTAGGTGGGGATGTAGGTAGGAAAGGTGGGGCACGTGAGAAGCTGAAGGAAATTTTTTTTTTTTTTTGGTTGTTAAAAACGCCGCTGTAAAGGCCAATATAGGCCCTCTTAATTACATATTTATACGACTGGAGCTATAGTTGCGTTTAAAAATGCGACTAAAGGTCGGCTATAGCCGCTTTTTCCAAAAATGAGGCTATAGGTCACCATTAAAAAACGCAGCTATTGCTCACCTGTAGCTGCATTTAAAAACGCTGCTAAAGGTCAGTTATAGCCACATTTTCCAAAAACGCGGTTGCAGGTCACCATTAAAATTTTTTTATCCGATTGGACCTCCTTTAAAAAATTATTTGGCTAGACCAATAGCCGCGTTTTTTAAAAATGCGACTATAGCTCACTTGTAGCTACATTTAAAAACGCGGCTATAGGTCATTATTAAAAAAAAATTATTGTACTGGGCCTATAGCCGCATTTGAAAAACATAGCTATAGGTTAGCTATAGCTGCATTTTTGAAAAATGTAGCTATAGCTTAATGCTTTAGCTGCATTTTTGAAAAACGCAGCTATAGATTAAGGCTTTAGCCGCGTTTTTTGTAAACACGGCTAAAAAAAATGCGGCTATAGCCTGCTTTTTTTGTAGTTAAAGGAGAAAAATTTTCTCAAAATTTATTAATAAAATTTTGAAATTAAAAAAAAATAAAAAATGTTTATGATTGGAGGCCAATTTATGGAGGATTGACAAGTACAAATATTCTAAAAATATCATAATTGATACCATACCATGATAAGTATGGATGAAATCCATCCTGTATTAACCTGCCACACTCCACACCTATTACAATAATATAAAATCACATTTAAAACTACAATTGATCACACCAAATCAATTATTTAACAAGATAATTTTGAAAAAAAAAAATCATAATATCCAAAAATTTTAATACTTAAAAATATAAGATAGTAGGAACTCTAGGGGGTGTTTTGAAATAAAAATAAAATGAATTGTATTTTTTGCAAATATATGCGGGCGCGGCTAGGCAATTTAAATCCATCATTGCTTTGTCTTGAGATGTGGGGCAAAAATCTCACCCATCTCTGACCTGCCTCAACAAGTTTGTGGGGTGAAAAATATCTGTGTAGAGCAAAATAGATTGGGGCAGGAGACCAAAATTGTCATCCCCAGATTCCCTACATTAACAAGGACTCTTAGTTAATTAAAAAGGCATTAAAGACCCAAAATCAAGGAAATACCAATTCTATATCTAAAATTTAGATATATACTAGAAAATATCAAATTAATAAAGAACAAAAATTATACTACATGTTTTGTCCTACATGCACTTGAGGCCTTTTTCTTACCGACAAGGACTCTACGTCTCCAAGCCTTTTTCTTACCGACTTCTTTTACTGCTTTTTGTATAAAGATGGATTTAACTTCAATCAAAGATTATATTCATATTGCCATTAGTTTTTACTTGACATTGGTGGAGAATTTAATGCGTAAAGCAGGTTAGTTGAAGTAGATGGAGGTTGGGAAATAAATAAATATGTTGGTTCATGTTATTGACGAGTGATCATGGATTGGGTCAATCACTACTCTTAAGTCGGTAAAATGTCTTGACACTTAAGGGGGCTCACAAGTCCCTTTACCATTAATGCTAGAAATTAATGACTTAAGAGTTAAGGGGGCCCCTTATAAGTCTCTTTACCATTAATGCTAGGTTTACAAGTACAAATTATTAATTGTTATCAAATTATCAATATGATTAGCCTATTAGGGACATCAACGATTTGGTGTGACTAGGAATTCGGTGATTATGAAACAAAAGCAAGTTTTTCAAGCCACATATTCAAAAGTTGGGTACTAATTTATGGCACATATATATATACTCATTTATCATATCTTCATTTCAAAGCACACTTCTTGTGATATCTTATTATTCATGTGATACTTTTTGTTAATGATTGTTTTTGGAGATAATTATAATATATTACTAATCTTGTAGTTCGAACTTTTTTCCTCTTAGACCTTTAAACACTTTGTACATGAAAATGTACTAATTCAACTATAAGATCTTTTGCTTTCGTTTATAATTTAAATAGGAGAGTAGATAAAAACAATTTAATGAAATAAGTGGATACCACATGGGATGGATTAGAAAAATTAGAAACTAATGGTATCAATAAAAACTATATCAAACTATAGCATATGTCAAGGTGTGTATTTTGGAAAATGATAAAGTATTTTTGAAGTACAACGGATACGGAATTTCCCTTAAGAAAAAGATATGGTATTTCAAACCTTTTTTTTTTTTTTGAGAATATAAAGTATTTTTAACACACACACGGAAAAGGAGAGAAAGTCTTAAAAAACCTGACAATGGTATATATCTAAAATGGTCTAACTTTTGGATACACAGTATAAACTTTTAACCTTTTTAACTTACACTCATTTTTTAATGTAGGATTAACCCATTATTTTTCCTTTTTAAGAATAAAAAATTAATTACCTTTCGAATAATTAATTTTTTCACATTAATTTTTGAGTTTATATCATATTTTTTGTATGAATTAATTTGTTTTTATTGGTTTGAAATACCATATCACTGAATGTTGGAAGCACCTAGTAATTGCTTGTGTATTTTTATCATTTTTATATTTTGGGTCTTTTTAACTTTCAACACCAAATTAACTGTGCAAGCCATTTATATATATAAATCATATAGATAAACAGTTATACATGAATTAGCTTTTAGATTATGAGTTGTGCTAGGGTCATCAAAAATGGCATAATTTTGTACCACAACTTATCACGTGGCGAGTTGTGATTGGTGAAGGAGTGTCTGTGGGCCATGTGAGGACACACATTCACCAATTATAACTCGCCATGTTGCGAGTTGAGGTACAAGGTTGTACCATTTTCGATAGGGTCATCATTTTCCTTAGATTATAAGGACGATGATCTATCAAATCACTGCTACTTGTGAATATGTGATATTATGATTGGAAGTGGTTCATGGCTTCTATATATGGCTAGACTGCTAGAGGGCAATACCATTATTATAATAGTGAGCCACGTAAAGAGGATAAGTTTTACAACGAGTCTAATGATACAATATATTTCATATATTTTTTTTTTAATTATTAAGATGTGTAAATTGTGATTGATGTATAATAAAAATAACATTAGTGATAATCTTATTTAAAAATGATATGACACACTAATCTTTGTTTATCCTCTCATCATGTTGTGAAAATTATTACTTTTATAACATTGTCCTAAATATTATTATGAAAAAGCTGAGTCATCCTGGCATTACCTGGGTCCCCTTTAAAGAGGAGGCAAAAAAAATCATAGTCAAATTGTTACGACCAATTTGCACTTGCCCACAACACAACAGCCTTTAATGACCATCCATGGCGGGGATGAGGTGAGCCGGTTAATGTGACCAACACAGGGTATTAACATATTTACCTATTATTTTTCTTTACCAATTACACTCTGTTATATTATAGTTGTGAAAATTTTGAGGTCTTAGACTTTTTCAAAATCAAATAAAGAAAAATTACAAAATTGAAGCAAGCCAGTTGCATTGAATGTTCTATTCGTGGCCCCCAGAAATTTTTACAATCATGACCAATTTTCTTTAGTTTTATATCCCTATGATAAAATAAATTTCATTTTTTTTTTCTAATTATTAAGATGTGTAAATTGTGATTGATGTATAATAAAAATGACATTAGTGATAATCTCATTTAAAAATGATATGACACACTAATCTTTGTTTATCCTTGCAACATGTTGTGAAAATTATTACTTTTATAACATTGTCCTAAATATTATTATGAAAAAGCTGAGTCATCCTGGCATTACCTGGGTCCCCTTTAAAGAGGAGGAAAAAAAAATCATAGTCAAATTGTCACGACCAATTTGCACTTGCCCATAACAACACAACAGCCTTTAATGACCATCCATGGCGGGGATGAGGTGAGCCGGTTAATGTGACCAACACAGGGTATTAACATATTTACCTATTATTTTTCTTTACCAATTACACTCTATTACATTATAGTTGTGAAAATTTTGAGGTCTTAGACTTTTTCAAAATCAAATAAAGAAAAATTACAAAATTGAAGCCAGCCAGTTGCATTGAATGTTCTAATCGTGGCTCCCAGAAATTTTTACAATCATGACCAATTTTCTTTAGTTTTATATCCCTATGAAAACATCAAACTGACTTTTAAACCCAAACCAACAAAGGTTTTGACTACAGAAAAAGTCCGTGTATGGTAATGTGGCATTTTCTTAATCTTGATGGAGTCAAATAGAAATGCCTTTTTTTTCTTTTTCCTTCAAATCAAGGGAGTCAATACCGTACCGGAGGCTGTATCGGTTTGCCCAGGAGTACGGTATATTTCGGATACCGGTCAATACCGGTGTACTGTTTCGGGTTTATCGCTATTTTTTATATTTTTAAATAAATATATATATGTATGTGTATGTATATATATTATAATAAATATAAAAGTTTACCATAAAAAAAAAAAAAAAAAAAAAAAAAAAAAAAAAAAAAAAAAAAAAAAAAAAAAAAAAAAAAAAAAACCTTTTTTCTGTATCGGCCGGTACGCCCGGTACCGGCCGGTATTGCCCGAAATTGGCCGGTACATGGCCGGTACGGCCGGTATTTAAACCGGTACGAAACGTTAATGTTTCGATACCGGAATGCAACCGGTACGGTACGTACCTGCCGGTACGGCCGGTACCGGTACGATATCGACTTCCTTGCTTCAAATTTGTGTTCCAAAGTCCAGTTATATTAAATTCACGTAGGCATATTTTGTAATGGAGTAAGTATTGTATTAGGTAGTTTCATAAAATTTATGTTTCAATGAACTGTGAGTCTCATGCATGTGGAATCCACATGTCTGTGAGACCCACGTGTCATTGAGACATAAGTCTCATAAGACCGTCTCATACAAGAATTTTTCTTTACAATGATGGTGAGTGAATTTTTTTTTTTTGGTGAAAATGACGAACTCAATTAAGTATAAGGTAGTATATATATTAAATAACATTTTTAGCCTTATTAGTCTTTGCTTTCAGAGTTATTACTTATTAGTCTTTTGTAGCTTACTTGGGCGAAAGAATTTTAAATTTTAATGTGATCCACAGTGAGGAAAATATTGTTTTCCATAGTGTAGGTCATCATTTCTAAATAGAGTCCCATCCACGTCATTCATAAGCAGTAATAGGAAGAAAAAAGAAAAGAAAAAAGAATCTATATTCCTTATCATGTAACATACACATGATATGCGGAAAACTTATTCTTTATATAAAAAATTACAATTAGACTTTTAAATCCAAACCCACAATTTATGGCGACAAAAATGGCATACAATCAGTCAATAACATAGTTTTGTTATTGCTGTAGCATGGAGTCACATTTAATTTGATGTCTTTAATTTTCCCTTCAAATTTTGGTTTGAAAGTCAAAGTCAAAATTAATGAACCACCTTTGAACCAAGATTGCCAAAAATAACATGATCAAATAAAAAAAAGATTGCCCCAAAAAAAAAAACTTTCTCATTTCGTCTACAGAATTTCAATATCAAGAACAAGTCTATGCGCGTTTGGCATGGCCATCAATGTCATTTAGCAATATTATTGAAGTCTTTTGACTTTTTCTTTTCTTTTAATATTTTATAAATTTGATAGAAGGAAGAAGGGGACTTGAACTATGAGTGTCTCGTCAAAAATACTAATTACTAAGCCAACTAATTTAACTACAAAACTCTTATTTTTTTTTAAAAAAAATCATTTTATATGCTATATTGATACATCCCAAAATTTTGAAATGTGAATAATGTTGCCATAGCATCAGTTTGGAAATTGAAACAGTCTGTGTCTCTCAAGTATCTTTAATCATTGATTAGTCTTTGACGAGTGATGACTATACCAATTGTAGGGGTATTATATTCTTGTCATTTTGCAGACCAAAAATAAGACTCTTGAGTCTTGACCTTTGAAAAAAAGAAAAAGAAATTTGTATGCAAAATTGAGCAATCCCAAAATTTTTGAATCTATTTAGTTGTTTTTGGGTTAAATCCGGCTGTGAGTAAGTGGGTAAGTACAGCTGAGTTTTTAACCTTGGTTTGATTTTCTAACCATAGTTAAAGCTAATGGCATCAGTGGTGATGTGGAGCTGAGTAAGAAAATATGGCTAAGTGGCATTTTTAAATTGGGTGTTGGGACCGGAGAGGATCACATCAGTAGTCCTACAGGAAGTCCCAATAATTTCTCGAGTACTTGATAAGTATAACATCACTATCACGTTGTTAATCATTAAAGAATATGATCAAAACCAGTGCCGGCCGGTCAAGGGTAAAGTATTAAGTAAGTACTAGAAGAAAATGGGAATTTTAAAAATCTCCTCGTGGTCCTTGAAGAGCTCGAATAGTTATTATATTACGTAGGTAAAACAACTTGGCCACTTGCTAATGTTTCCATTAGAGTCATCCAATTTTTATTATTAAAAAAAAGAGTAATATATTTTTATTTATTTTTTAATTTTTTTACGTGGATCGATTAGAGTCATCTTCTCTTCTTCTTCTTCTTCTTTTTTTATAATTTTTTTTTAACTTTGAATTGGACATAGTTGAATATATATTTTAAAGGTCAAAGATGTATATATAATATAATATAATTATATAATAATAAATATTTTTAACTTTGAATTGGACATAGTTGAATATATATTTTAAAGGTCAAAGATGTATATATAATATAATATAATTATATAATAATAAATCATTTAGGGGAGAGGGGTACACCCTCCCCCTTGTATTTCCCTCCCCGCTAGAATTTTATTCCAAATAATAATAATAATAAAGAAATGAATCAAATATATATATATATATATATATTACAAGCCAATGTTAGAGAAAATTAAATTAGAATCTAAATTGAATTTCAACTAGAGTTCAATTGTGTGCTATGTGCCTATCTAATTTTTAATTTTTGTGCCAAGTGAATTATTGAGTGTAAAAATAGAAGAGTTTTAATCCAATTAGATCCAAAAAAATTATATTTCAATTGAAGTTTAATTTTACGTCACATGTACATCTAATTTTTTAAAATTTTTGTGGCAAATGAATTATTGGATGCAAAAACTGAAATGTCAATATATATATATATATATTAAAAGCTAAAGTTCAGAGAAAATCAAATTAGAATCCAAATTGAATTACAATTGGAGTCTAATGATATGTCATGTGTCCTATCTAATTTTTAATTTTTGTGCCAAGTGAATTATTGAATGTAAAAATAGAGGAGTTCAAATCTAATTATATTTCAATTGGAGTCCAATTTTGCGTGTCCATCTAATTTTTTAATTTTTGTGGCAAGTGAATTATTGGGTGCAAAAACTGAAGAGTCAAAATCCAATTAAATTCTAAATCTCACACACACACACATGAATAATGAGAAACTATTACATATTTTAGAAATTTATGGTTCAAAAATGTGTAAGTTAATACTATGTATAATTTCAACATTTTATATATAAAAAAAAAAAAAACGTAATTTGAACCATGTAATTGTGATTATTTTTAATTGTACCTGTGCATATGCACAAGGTTACACACTATTGATAATTGATAGTATTGTTTTTAGATAGTAGGAGAAGGAGGAGAACCATAGCCATAAAGTCCTAAAAGAAAAAAACATTATCAATTTACCACTAAGCTAACTTGAATCCCCATAATTGATGGTCAGTATTCTAATTAAATAACAATTAGCTTATAAATATACTTTTTTTTTTGGATAAATACAATAGTATTTCAATCTATGGAGTCTATTATATAATTATTACATTTTATCATCAGATTAAAACACTAATTGGTTTGTGAGAAAAACTCTAAATTTTATATTCAACAATAAAAGATTTTGTCAGTTGAGCTAATTAGAACTCACAAACGTACATATTAAATACACACACACACACATATATATATGCATAATCTTTTTTTTTTATTTTATTTTCTAATATATGAATTTGCATGTAAAAGTAATTGATAAAAAACTAAAATATAATTGGAAGGACACTTGACATGAAATTAGGGGATATTTAAAATATAGAGACATTTGGCATGAAATAATAGAATAATTAGAATGACACATTTGACAAAATTGAAATACAATTAAAAATCTAATAGAATATATATAATATATGATGTGTTATATACATATTTGTCAAAATCAAATCTTTGTAAAATCACGTTTGTTAATTTTAAAAGCAAATAGAGATAGAATCATTTCTAGATCCAAACTACTTACTCAGATTTATTTTTTCTTCTTTTATTTTGGGGGTATGAATTACCCATTTACCTTAGTCAATGTTTGAGGGAGACTCATAATTCTTTACTTTATTTATTAATTGGAAGGTAGAATAAAAAAGTTTAAGGGTAGAAATAAAAAGAAAAGGATACAAAATAAAATAAATTTCTAGCACAATTCACAGCACTATGGTAGAGACAAAAGGAGAAAGAGACAATGGACATTTGGTGTTGGTGTTGCTCTTGTATATAGGCATAGGATTGGTTGATTCACGTTAAACTTTGTTGCTTTGTGTGCATGTTTCAATCTTTTGTTTGCTTCAATACAAATTTTCTTGTCCACAAAAAAAAAAAAAAAAAAAAAAAAAGTTCTAAAGTTTTTGCTACCACAATAAATAAAAATATTTATTTATTTATTTATTTTCTTGGTTTGGAACACAAGAAAAACGAGAGGGGAAAAGTGTTATAATAAATTATTGTTACTCTTTAAAAATCAATTAAATTATTAAAATAGGGGTTAATCAATCAAATAAGATTATTTGTCAACTTACATTTTTTTAGTTCTCCTACTTTTACTCCCGCGTTAGAGAGTGTTATAAGTTATTGAGGGATTGAGAATGAAAAAAGAGGAAACAAAGAGCATGAATAAGATTTTAAATTGGTTCAACTTACCTATATGTCTACAACATTCTTCAAGTACCAGATTATTTAGATTCCCTTAAAAATTGTCTAAAGTTATTGGCTAGAAGTTTCGAACATAGAACCTTTCCAATCTCACGAGAAACAAGATCACGAGACTTTAAAATTTTGAAACCACTTAACCAATTTTTGGAGAAATTATAAGATTCACATGGTGGATAAGTAACGTGGTTCACCATTCCATTTAAAAACAGCTGCCACTTGTTTAAAATTATTAGTTAGAAATTTTTTTTAAACATAAATTAATTACTGACTCAGCAATTTTAAGCAAATGGAGGTTTTTTAATAGAATGGTGGACAAGTGACGTAGTCCATCAAAAGACTCTATAATTTCTCCAATTTTTGGGGTTCTTAAATTCAAAGTTGGTCACCACTTTTGAATCCCACTTATTGAGTAAAATATAAATCACAAATAAGAAAAGCAGTAAAAGTAAATGTTTTAATACATCATCTTTTAAGTACTGTTCCTTAAGTTCCTTTCTTAAGATTCAATTATGCAGCTACTTAACTAAAAAATACACTTCCATCTCATGAAAAAAAATCCACATAACAAAATTTTAAAATGAGAACTTAAAGAACAACATTTAAATACTGTATCTAATTCTTGCCCAATAATATAAACCCCACACTTAGAAGTAAAATAAAAGAAAGTTAATTTAGCGGTATTTTCTAGCTCTCTCTCTCTCTCTCATCCACCAAAAAATTAATATTGGAGAAAAGTTTCTTTTATTTCTTCTGTGAATAGATCAACTTTTTGATACTAGTGGTTCTCTCTCCCCAAACGTCTGATCTTTGGAAATGTCAAAGTCTTCTATTTCTTGTCTTACTTTCTCGATCTCTTCTGTAACCTTAGACTTTCTTCACTATATAAACAACAAACACTCTCTCTACATACATATACATTTAGCATTAATATAAGATGCGTATAGAAACTGCAAGCTGCAATCATTAAATCTTTGCTGTGGACAACTTGTAAAGAGTTATCCATATCTTCATCCCTGCAGCAATCTCTTCCATTTTTTTTTTTTTAAATTCTAAACTTTCTTAGAGTTTTGCTTCGATCGAGGGCTAGGACACTGTGATGGCCGTAGGAGAGTATGAACGTACACTAGAGGAAACGCCAACATGGGCTGTTGCGGTGGTGTGCTTCGTGTTGGTTCTTGTTTCTATCTTCGTTGAACATATTATTCATATCATTGGAAAGGTAAGGTTACCTATTTATCTTAGTGTCCCACCAAAAAGTTTTAATAGTTATCTTATATAGTATAGTTTTTAAGGTGGTAGATATATAGCTATTCATGATTTCTAGACATTAATCTTTAAGTTTGCCAGTCGATCGGTTGGCTTAAATAGAGATCTATCTATTTATAGTTCACGTTATTCATGCAATGAACTTCAAAATTAAAGTTTGGGGTCAGACCTATATACATAACAATAATTTTTTGTGTCAAATCTTCTTGAATTTTGCTCTCTAATACTTAGAGAAACAAAGAAGTTGTTTGTGATGTCCAACCTACTATTTTTGTTGTTCCTATATTGTTTGAATTTTCTTCTTGATGATGACTGAGATTCTTTCATTTCCTTGTAGTGGCTAAAAAACAAACACAAAAGAGCTCTCTATGAAGCCCTTGAAAAGATCAAAGGAGGTACTGACAAACCATAATCATTTGTATATTATTACAATTAATACTCAGTTTATCTAATCTCAAACATGTCTTAAAAAAAAAAGTAAGTTTATCCAAAGCCTAACCCTATTTTTTCCTCCAGAGCTTATGATAATGGGATTCATATCCTTGCTCCTAATAGTGCTTCAAACACCCATTACTAATATATGTATACCCAAGAGTGTTGGAGCCACTTGGCACCCTTGTAAAGAGGGTGACAAGAGTAGTAGCGCATACACAGATTCCCAGAATGAACGAAGGAAACTACTCCAAATTTTGGATTCTGATTTCGGTTCGCGAAGAATGTTAGCTGCAAAAGTAATTGACAAATGCACAACAAAGGTAAAGCTAGCTCATGAATGATTTCTTTTGTCTCTTTTTTTATTTTATGTTTCCAAATATATATATATATATATATTGGTAATCTGGTATAGCTACTATAGCTACTTAATAAATGAAGTTAATATTGTGGTACCACCAATGAATAGTCTTTTATCAATGGGGGCAAGAGGGAGTTGGAAACGGAAACTTATTAGGTACTTTTAGAGTACCATATATGCGTAATCTTCCTTCTTATATGAATAGTGGGTCTCACCATGAATTTAATTAGAGAGACCTACCATTCATGTGAGAGGAGAGAGAACGTATTTATGATACTTCGGGAGTACATAATAATTTTCTTTTGGAAACTTCGAATGGAACAAATAAATTATGAATTGGCTGTAGAAGCTTGATTTCAGCTTTGAAAACCAAAATGACAAATGGCAATCAATGTAATTTGTGCTTGTTTAACATAATACTCCTTCTATCTCAATTTGTTTGTTCTGTTTTAAAAATCAAACTTTTTAAATGAACAATATTTATTGTCTTGTCTGTCTTATGTTTAAATTATAATTTATAATTTATTATACATTAATTTGTAAAATTTATATAATAAAATTTGTAGTATTTCTATTTTCTGTAAAGTTTTTATATTTTGACATTTTGGCAGGGTAAAGTGGCCTTGGTGTCTGCATATGGGATTCACGAGCTCCATGTATTCATTTTTGTATTAGCTGTTGTTCATGTGCTCTATTGCATTACCACCTTGGCTTTGGGCAGAACTAAGGTACTTAATTTACCATACACAATTGCAACACCCCTTTCTCTATCTCTCTCTCTCGATTATCTTATGCACTATATCTGACAATATGTCAGCTCAGAAAATATCTTGTACATAATAATCTCTCTCATAAATGTGTTTTTTATTATTATTATTATTATTATTATTATTATTATTATATATATATTCTGTATATGTCAGCATAAGATAATTATTAGGGAACCCCACAACACGTGCACAAAATATATACCTCCTCTTACTTTGAAATTTGAATGATTACTAATTAAATTCTTGTCTGGAATGGATTGCAGATGAGAAAATGGGAGGTTTGGGAGGACCAAACAAAGACACTTGAACACCAATACTATAACGGTAAGTCTCAACTCTCAATAAGTACTACTTTCAGACGGGTCAATATAGCTAACCAATCAAGTTTTGTTTCTCATTATTTTATGTGGGAATACACGTAGCAGTTTCAAAGCTACTATACACCACTGCGATGCCAGCTAATAAAAACTAAAAACAAACAATTAGTTCGTAGACAAATAAAAGATATCCGTGACCGAGTTAGCCTAACGTTGAAGTCAAAAATGCACGCACGTTGTCGTCTAAAAATTGTACCCATTTCAAGTAAGTTAAATTAGCTAATTTATTCTTATAAAAAAAAAAAGAAAAAGAAGAACCTAATTTGTCTATTTATGGACTTGGTCAGAGTTCTCTCTCTCTCTCTCTCTCAATTCGTCAAACACCAAAAAATAATTGACAAAACTGGCTCACGAAGTCATCGCATCTTTGTTCTTTAATATAAAATAAAACAACGGATTATTTTATATTTACTTGTCAAAAAGATAATAGTTGCACAATAATTTTCATAATTTTTTTTTAATTGATAATGTGATTTGTTATAAACTTATGATTGATACTAATAATAATAAAAATGGTATGACTAATAGATTCATATAAAAGAGATGTTACTCTTATTACAATTTACCACTTTAACAATCAAGAAAAAAATTATGAAAATTAACGTGTCTAACATTACTCATGCTGTTTTTAGCTATGATAGCAACATTAATGTTTTATTTATTATACCTATTTTTGCTGATTGGGTGGCTAGTTAAGCTTCTGTTAATTAGTGTATTTATTATATTGCACGTGCAATGTCAAGTTGAGGTTTGCTGATGCCAATTTAAGTTAAAATAAAATGATTTTTTTTTTTTTTTTGATAGTAATGTTAAAAAAAAAAAATTGTATGCACTTGATGGGTGTGACATATATATATATATACAATGATTTATGTGATGCAGATCCAGAGAGGTTTAGGTTTGCAAGGGATACAACATTTGGGCGAAGACATTTGAACTTTTGGAGCAAGTCATCAATTTTACTTTGGATTGTAAGTAGGAATTAAGTTTCCAATTGAAATTAATTATAACATTTTTACGCAATTTATGTGAATTTATTAAGGAATCAAAAATATTTTTATTGATTTATTATTTAAACTAATTACTCTGCATGTGCATGATATAAATGTATGGAACCTAGGAGGTGGTCAGATATTTTTTGAAATATATATATATATATATTTAGGGAGTTTTTTGAAAAATATTTTGGGGAAGGAAAAGGCCTGAGAATGCAATTAATAAAACAATAATTTCAGAAAGTGAATGGTTTTAAGTACGATTAGGTCTTCCAACTACTATTCTATATACTGAAATTTTGGTATTCTTTTTATTATTTTTTTTTATTTGCTTTTTGTTTGGAAAATTAAAGGCATAAGACTTAACTGTGGTACAAATTTTAAAGTTTCTATTTCTCCTCCTTTCATCAGGTGTGTTTCTTTCGACAATTCCTTACCTCAGTTACCAAGGTTGATTACCTTACACTGAGACATGGATTTATCATGGTAAGTTTTTATATATGGAGTAACAAAATATTCAAGCTTTTATACACTTTGTTTAGAAAAAAAAAAAATTTATATCTTGTTTTTGGTGTATATGTCATCTCCTAAAAAAAGATATATATATATATATATATATAAATTCATGTTTGTAACTGGAGCTCCAATGTTACATAATGTGATTTTCAGGCACATTTGGCACCCGAAAGCGAAACAAAATTTGATTTCCAAAAATATATTAGCAGATCACTTGAAGAGGATTTCATAGTTGTGGTGGGGATCAGGTTGGTGCTCCAACATTTTTAGAATTTGATTTCTTTCTTTAATTGTTTTTCAATTATCTTAGAATAATCCTAATTCCTAACCTTAATTCTCATGTGCAGTCCAATCGTATGGTTCTTTGCTGTGTTATTCCTACTGTCCAACACATATGGTAAGCTAAACCCTACTTCTTGGACATCAAATTATTGAAAAATTTCGGCAGAATTGTCAATTTAGAATATGGGCCTAGCCAAATTTGAACTTGAAGCACAGTGTATGACTTTTGTTTTGACTAGAATACAACCAGGGCCCATTATTTTGTGTCAATTCTCATTTCTGAGACCAAATTTGGTATGGATTGTCTTAGTGATTACTGACTAATAAATGCGTCTTTCTATATTTGGACAGGATTGAATTCTTATTTATGGCTACCATTTCTCCCATTAATTGTAAGCAACCAGAAAAAAAACTTGAACTCATTCTAATTTTGGGTTGTTGCATAATAAATGGAAGATAATGTGTTTTTTTTTTTTTGTGTGAATTTTATAGGTAATACTCTTGGTGGGGACAAAGCTACTAGTGATAATTACAAAAATGGGGCTAAGCATTCAAGATAGAGGTGATGTGGTTAGGGGTGCACCTGTGGTGCAGCCAGGTGATGACCTCTTCTGGTTTGGACGCCCTAAGTTCATTCTCTTTCTCATTCACTTGGTTCTTTTTCAGGTATCTCTCACTTACTTAAATCAAGAAAATTACTAGTATGTTAATCTATATATGAGGATTCTAACATTAACCTCTTTTGCTTTTGGCCTCTCTATGTAATGACTTATAATGGCAGAATGCATTTCAGTTGGCCTTTTTTGCTTGGAGTACGGTAAGCATTTCATTTCTGCTCAAATATTTTATCATTTACAAAGTACTTAATGATGTCTGCACTACTATAGTAGTCGTTTGTGACATTTTCATTGCTCAAAATCATGTCTGGTGCTTATATGATGACAATATCAATAATCTTTTTTTTTTTTTGATGAATTGCAAGCTAGCTGTAACAATAACAACAATCATAGCCTTAGGGATCCTCATTCTATTCTATCTGAAATCATGCTCTTTGAGTCACGAGCTAACTATACAAATAAAAATTAACAAGGCAACTTGATCATACATCCTGTATTTAACATGTTTAATTCTTAATTAATATGTCACTTTGTTTCTTGTCTAACGTGGAGCAACATGATTCTGTTCTTTTAAACCATTTTTAGGATACAGAATTTTGCTACAAGAGAACCATATGCTGAGAGCATTTTCTAACTTTCCTATTATTTGTTTTCATCTCTTTCAGTATGAGTTTGGCTTAAGGAATTGCTTCCATAGGCGCACTGCAGACCTCGTTATCAGAATCTCAATGGGGTGAGTTTCATCACTAATACCCATGTATAGAATTCTGTATGCTGGTGTCTTTGTTCAGATTTACATAGATGATTACGGACTAGTGATTATTGATTATCATTAAATTTAAGAATTGCTAATCTTAACAACACTGTCATTTTCTTCAGGGTCGTCATACAATTTCTATGCAGTTATGTGACTTTGCCTCTCTATGCTTTGGTGACTCAGGTGAGAAATGATAGCATATCTTTTTCTAACTTCTTGATATAGTACTATTACACCTATAGGTCTTGTAGGTAGAAAAAGGTACAGAACTAAGAATAAATTTAGTTTAAACTATAATACCATAGTAAAAGAGAACCATTTTTGTGAATTGGTGATAATTACCATCACTTTATAACCAATTGTTTTTTTTTTTTTTTGGACTGATTTTACAGATGGGATCTACCATGAAACCCACCATTTTTAATGATAAAGTGGCAACAGCATTGAAAAATTGGCACCGCACAGCCAAAAAGAACACTAAGCACAGCCATCATTCTGAGAGTACTACACCCTTTACAAGTAGGCCAGCAACTCCAACACATGGCATGTCCCCGGTACACCTCTTGCACAACTATCAACATAGTAGCCTTGATAGTACGCATGCATCTCCAACAAGGTTTAATTTCGAAAATGATCATTCGGACATAGAAGATGTGCCATCCCCAAGTAACAAAAGTGGACCTAATGAGAATCACTTTAGTAGGCATTCCGAGCTGCAAAGAGGGCCGGCAATTCAAGATCCTAGCTCAATGCAATTGTCTCCAGCTCCAGGACCCATTCGTACTCAACATGAAATCAACATTGGTTCCTCGGATTTCTCCTTTAGCAAATGAATAAGCCAGTGGAGATTGGATCATAGGAAACTGTTACATACTTATACCACAGTGTACATTTTTTGTACATGACAGATTGTTGGCACTTGTGCACCAATAGTGGCAAGGATTATTCAAGCATTTGTAATTAGGATTGACAGTTTTTTTTTTCGAGGGCTTGAGGCATAAAAAAAAAAAAAAAAAAAAAAAAAAAAAAAAAACAAAAAAGAGAGAGAAGAATTTTTTTTGTTTATTTGCCATAAATTTTTTTTTTTCTTTTCTCAAGATAAAACAGAAAATTTTTAGTATGAGTGTGCAAATGTGTGAGTACATATTAGTTTGATGGTGATCCTTTATTAGTTGTACATGAACAGCAATGAAACAAGTATTGTAGCCTCCATATCAGGCCTCTTTGAATAATCTGCCATTGCCAAGACCCATGTAACTAGCAGGGCAGTTCTACACAAGTTCTTTTTTTGCCTGCCCAATAATACATATCAGTGTGTTTTGGCCTGCAATAGTTTTCTTTTTTTGATGAATGAGCAGAAACTTTATTAACCTTAACAATCTATACTACAAGCAGTAAATAGGAATAGCTGCAAAACTGCAGGAGCATAGCTACATACTAGCAAAAATACAAGCCAACAGAGAGGCTAAAACCAAGACCAGCATCTAACTAAACCTGTTCCACCTACACTTTGAACACTGAGCAAGGAATGCCCCACAAGTTACAAAGAATTCTGTATCTGTAAAGGAGTATTTAAAGTTCTTGAATTAACCAATCCTAGCCTTCACATCCCTTTTGATAGCATGAATAATGCTTTCCCCAGTCTTGATGACCACATTTGAAAATTCTAGTATTTCTTTAGAGCCAAATATCATATATTGCAGCAGCCTAAGCAACTTTTGCAGATTACAGATTTTAGATTCCCTTTCCTTTCAAGTCCTTAACACTCCATTGAAGGAGTTCAGGCCTGGTCTGCCTTCTTAATTAACCGAGTTAGGCGTAAGCTTTCAACCTGGAGCCATAATTCTCTTGTTCAATGGGCATTCAAAGAACAAGTGATCCATGTATTTCATACAATCCCTACAAAAAAAGAACACAAATAGTCACCTTAGTAACCCCATTTCAATAGTTTATTCTGACTAGTCCAGCAATCTTTGAAAAGTAACCAGCAAATAAAGCATCAAATCTTGTTGGCAACTTGGCATCCAACAAAATATGATCATATGAATTTGGATTAGATTCACATATATTTATAACATTAATCGTTGTTTACTATTTTTTTTGGGCAAAATTTTAATGGTTGTTAACCTAGAACATATAGATTTTTTTTTTTTTTTTTTTTTTTTTTTTTTTTTTTTTTTTTTTTTGGGCTCAAAAAAGCTCAGTAGAAGTGTAAAACAACATTAAAAGAAATGTTATGAGCTATAGGGTTAAAATCTCTGGAAATGGAAACATGATAATAATAATAATAAAATCCCCAAAAAAAATGATTTTACAACATAGAATAAATTGAAAATTAGACATCTTGGCCATATCATTTAATAAACTGCAAAATAAACGAACTTTTGTAGATGTATAGACAATTAGACATAAATATCTGGCTACACTATAAAAAAAACTAGGGTTCATTGTATCTAATAATTACAAATAGAATGTCAATCATTATAAATTAATTCCATTTCTATAAAGTGGATTCCGTAGACCCCATCAATTATTGAACTCTTATATTATTGTACGGGAGCAATTCTAACTAGTAAGATGTCAAGTTTGATTATATTACCCAATTTTTTTTTTTTTTTGATTGAAATTAAAGCCGACATTTTTGGCAATATAAACCAGCTCCCTAAAAAGCTTATATTGATTTTGCTGGCCAATAAAAAAAAAATTCATACATGATGCAATGTAACAACCTCAAAATTATGTTTAATTTTTCAAATTATACAAACAAATGAACTCATAATACATTACTTTATTACCACATATATTTATGTGTTGTTTATTTATTTTCTTTTTTGATTTAGATTTGTGTGAGACTGTGAGTATGTGAGCTATGGATATGTAGTCTGACTCTGATGGCAGTTAGCTGGGTGCCCTTTCCTTAAAAGACAAAACAATCAAACAATGACATCAAGACAGAATTTAGCACAAACGTAATTCTCAGATTAAATTAAAAAAAAAATAAAAATAAAGCATAAACGTCTTTACAAGTTTCCCTTCCAAACATATTATAGTTTAGATCAATATCATTTATCTTATCATTATCAATAATTTAATGATCTTCAAAATCAAAACCCACCTCAGGAAAGTTAGCTTTAAAGAAGCTAACTCTAAATTTTGTACAATTTTTTAATAAGCTGTTGAGTCATTAATCATTCCGTTACTATTCCTTTTTCTTTTTTTAATTGTTTATATGTCAATACTGTTCCTGGTTATATTAATCTTTATATTGAAAAAAGTATTAATCTTTAAGCATATTTTTATTTCATAGACAGGTAGGATTAGCAATTTACGTCCACAACAGATGTCTTGGCTACATTATTTTAAGGAGTTTTAACTTATGGCATTTGTACATGATATTACTATTTATCATTCAATTAAGATACCAATTCATTTTTGGTGTAAGCAAAAATCAAATCTCAAATATCTTTTTTATTATTTGACAATAAGAAAATTTACTATACCTATCTAAAATAATATATGTATACTAGTTAGGGTAGCCTGTGCAAGGCACGTTCTATTCATGGAAAAAAAAAAAGTAGTGATTTGGATCAATTCTAAATTTTATTGGTATCACAAAATAAAGATATAAATCATTTGATTTTTAAAATATATAGGGATTTACATTAATCAAAAGAGACATTAATTTTAAGAATTTTGTTAATTATGTCATAAAAATTTAATCCAATTCGTATAAGACTGTGACGAATCCCAGTCCAATATTTTATTATTTTATTTTGACCTATAACTTACACCTCAATAGTTGTGAATATATTGTAATAACAATAATATGTCACGACCTTTTAGTTGTGCTAGATCTAGGTATGATATTTTATTATTTTATTTTAACCCATAAGGAATTAACACATGCATCACAATATTTTCACAATATCTTTATATATACATTGTACTTAATTACAATGTAAATTTATATTGTAAGCACAAAAAAATTGGCAAATTTTGTACATATTTACAAAATTTGTACAATATTTACCATTTTTTTGTGCAAATGTGTATTGTAGGGTCAATTTTTGTGGCCTAAGCCCAAAAGATCTGGAGTCTGAACCCAATGAACTCAAGACAATGAATTTGTAGAGAGTGGGTAAAAGAGCTGGGCTGGATAGGAATTAAACAACGGGTAGCATGGGATTCAAAGATAGATAAACATAAAGGCACTCATAAAGCCATATTGAATAAACATCCGAAAAGATAGTTCATAAATTATAATCTTATTCTTGAACTCTAACAATTTTTTGTACTACAGTTTCTCTTCCTTTTCTCCTCTCTCTTTTTCCCCTTTCTTATGGGGGATCTTTCACATTATATAGTGCCTTTTGGATCATCTTGATCGTACATTTGTTAGTCATCTGAGCATCTACTTGAGTATATATCCTATCAAACATCTTTTTTGGTTCTCTATGAGTAATGGTGGTTGAGAGTGCATTGTTCAGGGGTCTTCTCCACATTAATGCAGCTAGAAAAGTTGTTGCAATGCATTTAATGTGGTGGTAGCAACTTTTCCTCCAGATATTTATCCGTTCTTATCATCTCCATATATGCTTGAAGTTTATCCTTATTATTGGAACCGTCAGGATGGCCACTTGAACCACCCAGGTACTTGCTTGACCGAGAATCACCGTATCCGAGGAGAACATACTCTTCGGACCACTGACACTCTCTTCAGACTATACTCTTCACTCATTTCCAGGTATATTTTGCCCACCTGGGTCCTTTCTCAATCACTTTCTCATCTTCGGACACGCCCTAGTCTTCGATTAGAGCCTTAGGCCCATTACATAACTCTGGGCTTTTACCCCAACATGTATAATATTAATCACTTTTGTGTATTTACAATGTAAACTTGCATTGCAAATACAAAGTAAACATATAAAGATCTTTAAAAACAAAAAAACAAAAAACAAAAAACAAAAACAAAAACAAAGCTCAAACTGACTCACATACTTGAAGGAAAAAAAAAAACAAAACAAAACAAAAGAAAGAAAACAAAACAAAAAGTGCACCCCACTAATTGAATAAACCAAAAAAATACTATTCATGAGTGTTTGGCTCTTTTTATATAGTTAATAGATATGTCAGCTTACATAAATATTTAAAGGAAAAAAAAAACATAAACTGATGACTAGAAAAAAAAAAAAAAAAAAACTTTAGGCACTGTAGAAATTAATGTTAAAATATTGTGGACTTAGAATTTTTTTTATTTGATTTATAAAAAACTGAAATCTCAACAATTGTGAAAATATTGTGATAACAATAAGTGTTGTAACATTTTTTCAAAACATTTATTTTTAGTTGTGGTTGATTATAGTATCATATTTTATTATTTTATTTCGACTTGTAAAAAATTGACACGTCAATAATTATGAAAATATTGTGAAATTTTTTATGTCAGTATAACAATATATATAAAAGTTTACATAAATATTTAAAAGAAAAAAAAATACAAACGATTACTGGAAAAAAAAAAATTCTACCGTGCTAGTTGAATAAACCAAAAACACTACACAATAAGTGTTATAGCATTTTCTCAAAAAATTTATTTTTAGTTGTGATTGGTCACAGTTTCATATTTTATTATTTTATTTCGACTTGTAAGAAATTGACAAGTCAATAATTGTGAAAATATTGTAAAATTTGTTGTGTTAGTATAACAATATATATACCAGTTTACATAAATATTTAAAGAAAAAAAAAAACACAAACCGATTACTTAAAAAAAAAAAAAAACGTTAGGCACTGTAGCTACCATGCTAGTTAACTAAACTAAAGCACTGTAGCTACCATGCTAGTTAACTAAACTAAAAGCACTGTAACTACAGTGCATATGCTCATTTGTAATAAAGCAAAAGCACTGCACAATAAGTGTTATAACATTTTCTCAAAATATTTATTTATAGTTGTGGTTGGTCATAGTCTCATATTTTATTATTTTATTTCGACTTGTAAGAAATTGATACGTTAATAATTATGAAAATATTGTGAAATTTACTGTGTCAGTATAACAATATATATATCAGCTTACATAAACATTTAAAAGAAAAAAAAACACAAACTATTACTAAAAAAAAAAAAAAAAACTTTAAGCACTGTAGCTACAGTGTTGCTTAGTACTGTATTGAAATTTGTTATATTAATATAATAATATATATATCAGCTTACATAAATATTTAAAAGAAAAAAAATACACAAACCAATTACTTAAAAAAAAAAAAAAACTTTAGATACTGTAGCTATGGCGCACTTGATGCTATAACTACTGTTCAAAACATGAAAAAATAAAAAATAAAAAATAAAATAACCACGAAACAAATTACATGGATACATCAGGTGCAATACCTAGGGTATTGCACCGGTGCAATAGCTATTAAAGGTTGAGATTGAAAGTTGAAAAAGCAACTCAATCTCAGCCATTAATAAATATTTAAAAAGAATAAAAATAAAGTTAAAAAGTAAAATTAAAAATTGTGAGAAATTGCCTGGTATTGCACCTGATGCTGACATTACTATAGCGAGCACGGCAGTGGCATAACTTTTTTATATAGTTAATAAATATAAAATTAAAAAAATAAAAGGAAGAATATTCGTAACAGATTAAACTACCATTCACAAACACTAAAAAAATCAAAGCCAAGCCAAGTGGCAGTGCCAAACTACTAATTTCCCAAACAAACATTTCAAAATTGATTTCATTTTCCACTATTTATAATTCATCGCTACTCATCAGACTACCAACTTCATTGATTTGATTGATTGATCGATCGATTAAATCACAACCGTTGAATCCGGTTTTTTTTTTTTTTTTCATTTCTGATAGGCTCTCTCTCTCTCTCTCACAGTCTCACTATCTCGATCTTGATCGTAGATTCATGGAGGTCCCGACAGCGGAAACGCGTCGATCCCGCAGCCGCATCATCGCCATGCAGTGGCGGCTCCACCGAAACAGGCCGCCAATTCGCCTATCCCGTCGACATATCTTCTGTTTCTCAGAGGTCTATCCTCTTTTTCCTCAAATTTCTGTTTGTTTCCCGAGAAAACAATAACAAGAAAGAAAGAAAGAAGTTTTTTTTTTTTTTTTTTCTTCTTTTTCCTTGTGTTTGGTTGACGAGAAAATTTGAAGAAGGAATGATAAAAGAAATTTAGACTTCAAATTCTTTAGGTTTTACACAGATTTATTTAATTATTTATTATTATTATTATTATTTTTTTTTGCAGGCTTCAAAAGGAATTGATGTCTGTCATGGTATGTTTTTGCTTCGATATCTTCTCTGTCGATTCGTGCTGATTTTCTTGAAACTGCATATTTTGTTTGATCAATCTTTGTCTTTCAAAGGCTAATGAAGTAGTGAAATTGATTAGGGAATTGCTTTCAGTTTTTGAATTCTCTTGGATGATGATTTTTTTTTTTTTTCAATGAAAATTTGTTTATGCTGATTAGAATCTTATGGAAGGTTGAATAGGAAATGGATAAAGATTTGTTTTTTTAATGAAAACTTGTTTGTGCTGATTAGAATCTTATGGAAGGTTGAGTAGGAAATAGATAAAGATTTGTTTTTTTTTTTTTAATGAAAATTTGTTTATGCTGATTAAAATCTTATGGAAGGTTGAATAGGAAATGGATAAAGATTTTTTTTTTTTTAATGAACAGAGGAAAAGATTTAAACCTTCTTAGCACAAGTAATAAAGAAATATGTATAAAGTATAAACCTTCTATGTTTATTTCAATTTTAGGGTGGGGCCAAAATTAATTAGTTTATGCTAATTAATCCTAATAAATTTCTATGCAGTCTGATTGCTGTAAGCCACCAACTTCATGCAATAACAACATGGCAACAGCGGTAGCCCAAGACCCGGATTGCTACCATTGGAACAATGCGCCCGACTTGTTGTGCTACGAGTGTGATTCTTGCAAGCCCGGGGTGCTTGAGAATGTGAGAAGGGACTGGCACAAGCTCTCTGTTCTTAACATTGTCATGTTTGTGTTCCTTATTGGGATTTATTCAATCGGCTGCTGTGCTTTCCGAAACACAAAACGAGCTGAACTGAATACCCTTATGGCGAAAACCGAGTCAAACATATCAAACCCAGATGGGATTACCACTGTGAGTACTCAGACATTGAGAGAAACACTCTTGCAATTGTTCCATTCTCTCACATTTTTAATTACATGGGCATTTCACATTTGTTTGGTTATTAGGTGAAAAAGAAAGAAAGGGATAAGGTAAAAAAAACATTTTATTACTAACTTTTAGCTTTAGATAACATAAAAAAAAAAAGTTATTCAAAGAGTTTTTGAATAACTTGGACATTGACACTTTTTCTCTTTACCTTAGTTTTGAATTATTTTTTCAAGTTTCAAAGGCCTAACGGACCCTAAATGATCTGGTGGGCCTTAAACTTGGTCCAAGGCATCTTTAGAGGCTTTGTCATACTAGTTTTGGATATGCAGGCCCAGTTGAAAATTGAAACTTCAACCTTTTTCTTTCTCTCTATCTTTCTCTTGCTCATGCTAAGAAATACTTTTTTTTGACTTACTTTTCTACAGGTGGAGATGGTTGCAAGACAAAAAAGAAGGGCTTTATTAGCTAAAGAAGTTCTGATGTTCTCTCAGATTCAGTTTGTGTTCCTGAGTGCTCTAATACAGATGGGACAGACAACGCAGTTTATTTTCCAGTATTGCATTTGAGATCTCCATGTCTTCTTTTTATTTTACAGACTTCTTTTGCTGCTTTTTGTACAAAGATGGATTTAATTTTAATCAAAGATCGTGTTAATAGTTAATACCAGTAGCTTTTACTTTCACTTTACTGCCTTTTGACATTGGTGGAGATTTTAATACTTAAAGTAGGGTTGGTTGAAGTATATGCAACTTGGGCATTAAAGAAATTTGTTGGTATATGCAACTTTGGGCATTAAATAAATTTGTCGGTATTGCTGCCTTCCAAAAAAGAACAAGAAAAAAGAGATCAAGCTCCTATTTAATGCTTGGAGTAAACTATTAAGAGCATTCACATTAGTTCTTGTAAATTTTTTGTCTATTTTATACAAAAAATTTTATTTTTTTTATTTTACACATCCATTTTTATAATACACTCACATCAGTTTATCTATTTTACACATTTATTCAATAAAATATTCATTATTTTACAATTTTTTATTATTCAGTCCCTCGATGCCCCTCTCTCTCACAGACCCATAGCCACCATCACCACCATCATCAGAAACCAAAAGCCATTAACCCACACAGATCAACCAAAATCAAAGAAAAACCAACATCAGATCAACCCCGATCTCCACCCAAAATCAAAGAAAAATCAACATCAGATCAACCCACACAAAGAAAAATCAACGCCGATCAAAATGCCATCGTCTCCACGCCTCCACACATACCCAGATCAACCCACAATCCAAATCAACCCAGACCAAACAAACCCACACAAACCAAGACCAACCTACACCATAAAATCATATTAAACCACCATCGAGATCACGCCACGTGTCGATCTCACCACGCCGTGACCCACAGTGCCGATCTCGCCACACTATGAACTCCGGTGGCATGCTTTGAATGAGAGAGAAAGATGTGAGAGAGGGAGAGAGAAATGAGGATGAAAGGATGGAGTGGGTTTTTTTGTGAGAGAAAGAGAGAGCGCAGCGTCTGGGAGAGAGAGAGGGAGGGGAGAGTCAGGTAGAGAGGAGAGAGAAAAAACTATTAAAAAAACTAAATACACGAGCTATAGTGCCCGTGTAAATTTACACGAGTACTGTAGCTCATTGATAATTTTACACAAGTTTACACGATTTTAAAAGGACTGATGTAGAGTGTTTTTTGGTTCAAAATGTGTAAAAATGGTCAAAATGTGTATTTTACACATTTATAAAAGAGCTGATGTAAATGCTCAACGAGTGAGATAACTCAAGTGGTCATGGATTGGGCCAAACACAAGATAACTCAAAAAAAGAAAAAAAGAAAAAGAAAAAGAAAAAGAGAAGCAAGTTTCTACTTTCTAGAGAGTAAGATGTCGTAGGTGAAGAGGAATTGAACATAAATTAAATACCGAGGGTACAAATATTATTACTGATAAATTTGTACCTTTCCACCGATAACCTATGCATTGATATGACCACAAACCCCTTAATTGTAAAGGGGCCTCTTCTCCCAAAAAAAAAAAAAAAAAAAGAGAAGAAGAAGAAGTTAGCCAAAGAGAAGACTAGTGGGAAAAAAAAAATCTGTCTTACTCTCAATGTTTCCCTCTATACTCCACCAAAAACTAATATATATCATATTATGTGTTTAATTTTTCTTCTATTTTAAATTTGGGTTATTTTAAAAGGAAAACAATTAGTCGTATGAAGGTTGTATAGCCTATATTTGGTGAAATATAAAGTGTGTTAAAGATCATATTGATATTGGGTTTATGTTTATTATATGCACTGGTCCAAGTGGCCCAATTTAGTGTAAAGCTCATCAACATCTAACCCTAGACCTTGTAGCATCTTTATATACCCAATTAGGGGTCTTTGTATTTCACACAAATCTAATATCAAATATGTAATTTTCTAGGGTTTTATCTTATAGACATAAGCTGCTAGACTGAATTACATAACTTTCGTGTTTTTTATCTTCTTCCTTTTCTCCTTGCTTTCGCCTTCACAAGTCTTTAATTACATCTTCTCTATAATGTTTTTCTTCTTCATATTTTAACAAAGTGAAAGACTAAGGACCTATTTGGTTAGCTTGAAAAAAAAAACTGTTTTTTTGTTTTCATTTTTAGTTTTTAGTGGGTCCCACCACTTAAAAACTAGTTTAGTTTTAACATTTGTATTCAGTTTTCATTTTTCAATATCCTAAAAGTTGGATTTGAATACAAAAAATGAATACAACTTTTCAGCGTTTTCATTTTCTATGAATACGAATACAGTGGCATATTCGTAAATATTGTAAAGACACAAAATTACCTTTTTTGTTAGTGATGTGATGTGTGTGAGTGAGAAAATTTAGTTTAAAAAAAAAAAAAAAAAAAACAATGACCAAACCCAAGTATAATGTATTCTATATCCAAATTATATATTTAAAATAACTTACCAAACATTACCAAATGTGGAAATAAATACTTTTTTCTATATTCAAATTCAAGATTTGAATATAGAATAAAGAAAATAAAAAGTAAATATACCACTTTTTAAAACTAAATAGGGATGTAGTATTTTTATTCAACCAGTAGCTTTAGAACTCTCATTTGCCAAAATTCAACCTTAGGGTTGTGGTTGACCCCATCCATGACCACTTGTGGTCAATAATTTACTCCAAGTACCAACAACAGGAGCAATTTGCAAAGGCTATTGAATTCAGATTGCAATTTGCAAAGGACATGTTGATTCAAGAGTTTGTTTTGGAGGGGGACTTGTTTGTTTTGGAGGGAGACTCGTTGATTCTCATAAGTGCTTTGAAACAGACTTAGGGTTGTGGTTGACCCCATCCATGACCACTTGTGGTCAATAATTTACTCCAAGTACCAACAACAGGAGCAATTTGCAAAGGCTATTGAATTCAGATTGCAATTTGCAAAGGACATGTTGATTCAAGAGTTTGTTTTGGAGGGGGACTTGTTTGTTTTGGAGGGAGACTCGTTGATTCTCATAAGTGCTTTGAAACAGACTTAGGGTTGTGGTTGACCCCATCCATGACCACTTGTGGTCAATAATTTACTCCAAGTACCAACAACAGGAGCAATTTGCAAAGGCTATTGAATTCGGATTGCAATTTGCAAAGGACATGTTGATTCAAGAGTTTGTTTTGGAGGGAGACTCGTTGATTCTCATAAATGCTTTGAAAGAGATCTCCCTCCCTGCCTTCTTCAATCGCTGCTATTGTGGATGGTTCCTTGTCTACCTCTCATGATTTTCGTCAAGTGGAGTTCACCCATGTTTGTCGGCAAGCCAATAGACTAGCCCATCTCTTAGCTAAATATGCTCTAGGCATTGATGACTTTTCTATTTGTATAGAGGAGAGCAGGGATGGACCCAGGTGGGGGCTCGGGCCCTCCCTGGGCCCAAAATTTTTTTTTTTAGTAGTTTAATTTTTAGTAAAAAATAAAAAATTTAGACTTGGGCTCTTTTACTTTGTAGCTTGGGCCTCTTCAAAATCATGAATTATGAACCCAGCCCATGTAAATCTTAAAAAAAAAAAAGTAAAAAAACAATAGTGTTTTTTGTATTAAGAAATAATAGTGTTTTGTGTCTTTTGTTTTTTTAATAGATGATTGCATTTTAATATATTAATAAACAATGATTTTTGTGTATTTGTCTTGATTGAAAGTTTCTTAATACTATATGGATGTGTATTTGAATTTTTTTTTTTTCCGCTTATCTTCAACCCCTTTTAGCTTAAAATCTTAGGTCCATTCCTAGAAAAGAGTCCTTATTTCCTTAAACAAACTCTTCTAAATGATGTATTGTTGTTTTCTTCGTTTCAATAAAGTTTTGGAAGGATTTTAGATCCCAAAAAAAAAAAAAAAAAAAAAAAAAAGTGTATGCCTAAACAAGTTGTATATACCAAGTAGTACATGCGGCGTCATTGGCATCGTGGGGAGATAGAAATTAGAATATAGATGTTGTAGACTTCTTATAAGGACGTGAGTTTACAGGCACCGTTTGTTTCTATCTACCACCATTTGTTTTTTTGCATTTTCTTGAGTTCTTATCCATTAAATTGACTTAACAATAAAGAATAATTGTTCCTTGACATCAAAAGAATAATTGTAACTTCCAGAATAATTTTACTCTAGATTGTCACCCACGTTTTGCAATAAAGAGGCTGACAAGTGAGTACAGAAGATAGAGGGATGAATGAAACCAAAAACCAAAGCTCATTTTTGAACATGAAATTGACAGGATGCGCTAATACATGGTCAATGGTCCCATGCGATCGTGGTCCTATTGCAATTCGCAACAGAGTTGTCACGGAATTGGGGCAGGTAATCCCACCACTTGTCCATCTTTCTAGGAATTAATTCCGAGATAGAGTTGTTCAGAAGTTACATCCTCTATTATTATTATTATTTTTGCTGTACTTGTATCACATCCTCTATTAAATCAATTTGAATTTTTTTTCGTACATTATTGCTTCAAGTATATATATAAAAGTCAAAATTGAGATATAATACTTTAAGTGCTGTTTTTAGGTTTTTAAAAAATTTTAGTTATGTGATTACTTAATTAAAAAATATATTTTCTTTTCATGAGAAAAAATGTCACATGGTAAAATTTTAAAAGAAAAACCTAAAAAATAGAACCTAAAAACTATACTTAAGTCCTATTATATATATATATATATATATATACACACACATACTTGTAGCAACAATGTACGAAAGAAAAAAAAATTTACCAAAAAAAAAGGAAAGAAAAATTCAAATTGATTTAATAGAGGATGTGACTTCTGAGCAACTCTATCTCGGAATTTTTTTTTTTGGTAAATATGGAATTATCATTAACTAAGAAACACTGGCAGTAGCACCAATAATACAAATTCTAGAGCGAGATATGCCCCTCATATCATCATACAGGAGCTGTAAAATAACAGGGGGAGGGGAGACAAAAACAAAAGACAAATCTGCAGAAGCCGAGCCCAGTTTAGCTAAAGCATCGGCACAAAAATTTGCTTCCCTGAAGCAATGTGATAATTTAACTTAAGGCAGCCGCAGCAACAATTCCCTGCAATCATCAACAACACCAGATAAATCTCCCTTAGCATTGACATTGCTAGACACTAAAGAAATTGCTACAGTAGCATCAAGTTCAATCTCCACAGCAGTAATCCCCCTTTCTAAACACAGCCCCAGCCCTTCCCTCAAGGCCCACAACTCCGCGGCTATACTTGAGCTAGAACAAATGGACTTAGCAAAACCCACAACCCACTGCCCGGCACTATCTCTAAGTAAACCGCCACACCCTACCAGCCCACACGAGCTGACAACCGAACCATCCATATTTAGCTTGTGCCAACCATCAGCTAGCTTCAGCCATTGGACCTGTCGCAGACATCTATCCTTCCCCATGTTAGGCTCCAACACACAATACATGAGCTCACGTGTTTGCATTTCCACCAACCGCACCAGATTTAGGTTGAGGGATTATTGCTTGAAAGTCTTTTTGTTCCTTTGCAGCCACAAATTCCACAAGCCCAGTAAAAAGCAAGTACACCAGTCATAATCCTTACTATGGGCCTTTGAAGAGTCTAAAGCATTCCTTTCTATCCATGCCCCAAAATCATCCGAGAAGGACTGTTTAAGACTATTAGGACAGCTAGATTGCTCCCAGAAGTTCTTTGCTACCGGGCATTCCCTCAACACATGATTAATGCTTTCATCCAATTCAATGCAACTATCACAGCCTCCCAAGCTGCCAATACCACGATGTGCCAAAATGGCTTTCACAGGTAAGCTCATGTGCAAGCATTTCCAAAGGAATAATTTAATCTTGGGCAAAGTTTGGGGCTTCCAAATCCATTTCCCATGAAAATCTGGTGTCTCAAGGTTCTCATCAATTGCCAGAAGATATGCATTTCTTGAGTCAAAATCCCCATTTAAGCTGGAAATCCAGCTCTTGTGATCCCCCTTCACAGCAAATCTTCTAAGTGGGATGGCTCTTACTGCCTTCAAAATGTGGTTAGGGAAGACAAAGGAGAGGTTCGTCAAATCCCAGCCATTGTTCATAGTCACCTCCTTAATGCACATCTCACTCTCTCCTTGGTTCAAAGGACCCTCAATGAGGGACCTAATATTGCCAATATTCAACCACTTATCATTCCAGAAGCTTAGTTGGTTGTTGCAACCCACAGACCACTTAGAGCCCTTCTCACAAATGCTTCTTCCAATCTTCATTGCATTCCAAGCTCTAGTATGCGCCTTTGGCTTTCTAGCATGCCCAGACATGTACTTTTTCCTCAACACATCAGCCCAGCCTCCATTCTTCGAGTTCTCCATTTGCCAACACAGTTTGGTAGCTAGAGTTAAATTTCTTCCTCTTGCTTCCTGAATGCCTAAACCCCCTCGGGACTTCAGTTTAGTAACTTTTCCCTAGCCAACCATATGCAGTTTATTATGCTCTTCTGTCGATCCCTACACAAAATTCTTGCTGACCTTATCAAGATTATTCAGAATTCGGGTAGGGAGCATGCACCCTTGCATCACATAGGCAGGGATTGCCAAGAGGACTGATTGGGCAATCAATACCCTACCAGCCATTGACAATAAGTTTGTTTTCCAGCCTTGCAGCTTATTTTGCACCCTTTCCACCACAAAGTTAAAGTCGTGCAATGTTGACCCCGGGTGCTTAATCGGGAAGCCCAAGTACTTACCAAGATTTGGGGTTGAATGAATGCCAAGCACCCCACACAACTCCACTCTAGACTCAAGACTAATATTTGGGGAGAAATAAACTTTAGATTTATTTAGGCTGACTTTTTGACCCAATAACTCACAGAAGGTATCCAAGGTCTCTTGCACACTATTGCAATTCCGCAAATCAGCTTTTGCAAAGAGAACAAGATCGTCGGCAAAGAAAAGATGAGAAAAAGCTTGCCCACCTCTTGACGCCCGGACTGGATCCCACAAGTTTTCCTCACATCTCCGCGAAATAAGGAAACCAAGCACTTCCATACACATGATGAATAAATACGAGGAGAGGGGATCCCTTTGCCTAATACCCCTTGAAGGATGAAAGGGCTCAAGTTTACCACCATTGAGAAGAATAGATATCGACGAACTAGACACACAACTTATAATGAGTTTTATTAGGGAGGGGGGCAACCTGTAGAGCTCAAGAACATCTCTAATAAAGTGCCACTCAAGTCTGTCATAAGCTTTCTCCAAATCTATTTTAATGGCCATAAACCCCGTCTTCCCCTTTTTGAGTGTCATAGAATGAATAAGCTCTTGTGCGATGATCATATTATCCAACCCCATTCTCCTCGGCACAAAGGCGGTTTGGAGGGGAGAAATGAGTTTAGGCAGAAACGGAAGGAGTCTCTTGACTATGATCTTAGTGACCACTTTGTACACTGTGTTACATAGGCTTATAGGTCGAAAGGAAGCCAGAAAATCAGCCCCTGGATGTTTTAGGATAAGGGTGATAAGGGTCTCATTTAGGTGTGGGGGCATGGTGGAGCTTTGAAACACCTTAAACACTTCATTTACCACCAAAGTACCAACTTACTGCTAGTAAGCTTGAAGAACCCCGCATGAAACCCATCAGGTCCTGGGGCTTTGAGAGGCTTGAGACTCCCCAAACCCTCCTTTACTTCAAGTCTGGTCAGATTTGCACATAATGTGCCAGCATCTTCATTCCCTAGGAAACTAGACCAAATGCTCAAACTCCACCTCATTCTAGGGACACTAGTGACACCAGTAGAGAAGATTTTTATGAAACCGCTTCTAATCAATTCAGCGATATCGCTCTCACCCTGAACCCAATTCCCAAGGCTGTCCTTAAGGCAAAGGATTTTGTTCCTTCTCCTTCGAATCAAAGCCGAGGTATGGAAGAAGCTCGTGTTTCTATCACCTTGTATAAGCCAGTTGTACCTTGATTTTACAGACTAGAACTCCTCCTCATATTGAAGATCTTCGAAATACTCCTTTCTAAGATTACATTCTAGGTTTAGGAGATGACTATTATGTCCATCAGCAATTCGAGTTTGAATTCCTCCAAGTCTAGCCTCTATTCTTTTTTTTTTTCTTTGGAATATATCTCCAAAGACTTCTCTATTCTAAACCTTTACATCAATTGTGAACTTTTCCACATTTAATTTCAGAGGTCCATCTTCAGTCCAAGAGTCATTAACAACATTCGGAAACAAAGGGTGAGACATCCACATGGGTTGGAATCGAAAAGGCCTGCATAAATTGGAAGGGCCATGATCATCCATCTTAAGGAGCATAGGGCAATGGTCAGAATGTGTACGGGCCAAGTGGTGTATTGCCACCTCTGGATGAAGACTTCTCCATTCAGAATTAGCAAACCCTATATCCAATCTTTCTTGAATGAAGTGACCCTCCTCCCTTTTATTGACCCAAGTGAAACGAGGCCCATGGAAGCCCAAATCCACCATACCACAAGTGTCCAAACAATCCTTGAACATTTGAACTCTTCTAGGATTTAGAGGCTTACCTCCCAACTTGTCCCCACTAGATAATAACTCATTAAAGTCACCTAGCATTAGCCAGGGTAAATCATGCATGGGAGCAATAGAAGCTAAATTTTTCCACAGCAATTTCCTTTCCTCTAATCTAGGATAAGCATAGATTGATGAAAGTAACCAAGAGGAATTAAGAGCATGTACCTTAACCACCACGTGAATTTCCTACTCAGTTTTTGCTAATTGAGTAACTTCAACAGCATCAGACTTCCAAAGCACCCAAATACTACCTGAGTAACCAATTGTGTCAGCATGTAAAGCTCCATCAAAAGGAAGCCTATCAGTAATATCCTTTGCCCTCTCTCCACCAACTGGTGTTTTCGTAACAATCATAATTGAGGGAGAGTGGGTGTCGATCAAATTCTTCAGCGTGACATGAAAACGAGGGTTCAAAGCCCCTCTACAATTCCATAGAATAATATTCATTGGGACAGAATCAGGGGTAGCCCACACGTCATCATTTAGATTCTGAGCTTCCATCTTGCTCAGCAATCTCCATCCTAACTCCCTCAAAGGTCTCCTAGAGAATTCCACTCCCTGTGCAATGAGCACCATGTGCTCTAGTACTCCCACCTGATTCTCCCTTGATGAGATCAGAAGGTTTGACCCCCCCCCACTGCAGCTTCGGCCTGAATCAGACTCTTGGAAATTACGTTTCCCCAACAACTCGCTACCCCCATCTTGGACATCCAAATTTTCCTTACCTCGTCCTCTTCCTCCAGTTCCACGTTTTTCAAGCTTAGCTCTAGAGATAGCGGCGATAGCGCTTTCCACCCGAAGATCTGTGCCTCCCTTTTTGTCAGTCTGTCTGATGGAAATATCCACCAGGGGCAAGCCCATTCCTTCCATGCTAGGTCTGTCACTAGAAGCCACCCCTTCATTTTGCTTTTTGGTGTTAAAGGGAAGATGTGTTGCCAAGCTTGCATCTTGTCCATTTCGTAACATCCCCAGATCATTGTGGGACTTACTTTTATTTGTGCCAGCATGCTTGGTGATACCACCATGATTTTTCCCTTTCGAAAAATTGCCCATTCTTGCTTGCTCTGGCCTCCCACCTCTGTCATCTTCTTTCTCACAACTCACCGAGCCCAAAGGAGTGGTTGTAACACTAGCACCTTTAATTCCCAAGTCAAAAGTAATAGAAGTGCAAGGCGAGGAAAAGTGTTTAGGATTGAACTCAATACCAAAAGAAAAGATATGAGGACTGCCAGATTTATGAAAAAGGAGTTTCTTGAGCTGACTTGAGCTTCTGATTCGTTGGAAGAGAAGGTTGCTTTTGCCTTTCTCTGATCGAGGATGGGCTATGTGACATCCTGTGACCCGCTTCCATACTTTCTTCGTCAGACCCATGCCTATGACTTAAAGTTGGCTTGTCATGTGGCTTATAAACCTGCCTATTAAAAGCCTCAAAATTCCTAGAATACCCTTTGCCCAGACCCACATCCACTCCTTGATTGGATTTTCGATGCTCCTCGGACTTAGCTACTGATTTCTTCCTCTTAACAAGCAACCAAGGGCCATACACTTCCTATCCATCACCTTTCACCTCAGAATCCACCTTTCCCGCCTCTTTTGAAAAGTCACCAGCCTCACCACAAGGTTCAACTTGATTGGCAGAAGCAATATTCTCCTCCACCACCGCAGCTGGAGTCTTTTCTTGGACTGTAAATGGGCATACTTCCCGCCGATGTCCCACCCAACCACAGGAGAAGCATAGAGTGCTAATACCCTCATAAAGGACTTCTTGGACAACCCCTTCAAGGAGAATGGACGTGGTCAGTGGCTAATCCAAGTTAACTTGGATGCAAATTCTTGCAAACCGGCCCCTCGCCTCTGATGCCATATTAAAGTCCACCCTCAGGACTGGTCCAATGGCATTACTGATTTCCCTTAGCACCCCAGGGTCATAATATTCAAATGGAAGCTCAGGTAGCCTAATCCATACAGCCACCATGTTACACACTGCCTGAGCTGGCTTGAAGTTAGGTTCCCACGCTCTAACAGTCAAGAAATGTCCGCCGATAAACCACGGACCTCCCTTAATGACGTTCTCATAATCCTCAACTAATCCGAACCTCATGAGGAAAAAATCCCGACCCAGATCAACACAGTCAAGCCGCCCCGCTAGCTTCCACAAACTCAATACCTTTGAGTGTAGATAATGAAAACCCACAATCTGTCCAAAAACCTTCACGATCAATGCATGGTTCTGTCGAGACCTAATGGATTTTCTTGTGTTCGGAGTTAGGTTGACAGCCACCATGCCATTTATTAGCTCACCCATTTCCACCAACGGTATGGACAAGTCCATCTCGTGACTATCCAGATTAAAAGCTTGTGCGAAGGCGCCTGGCATCTCACCGACGAGCTTATCCCTATAGGAAGGAGGAGAACCAAACTCTGAGGCTCCCTTCGCATCCTTTACCTTCTTGTTGCTCCAATGGAGCTCAGCTTCTTCTTCCTTGGACTTTTTTGTTTGAGAGAACTCACACTCCATATTTTTTTTAAATTCCTTTCACAATAAAAGGGAAAGTTTTTTTCTTTTACTTTTTTGCCAACTTTCTTTCCGTTGGAGAGGTCCTATCTTGGAATTAATTCCTAGAAAATTGGAGTAGTGGTGGGATTACCTCCCTTAATTTCGTGACAACTCTGATGCGAATTGCAATAGGACCTCGATCGAATGGGACCATTGTACTGTGGATCAAATAATTCATAGGACAAATTGTGTGAGAAAGGCACCCTAGGATAAAAATTTGTCACCGCTTAAGAACATGTGGTAAGAAAAATGGGATTATGGCTATTAATTAACTATCAAGTGAGACCTAGAAAACTTTGTTTTGTTTGGAAAAAGACAAATGAACCTACGTTAGTGTTATTTCTTATGAAACCTGTGTATGGTAAAAGAAAAATTAGGACTATTTCTTCTCTAAATACTACATGGGTTATAGAGGTGTTTGGTATATGCACTTAAAAATTAAAAATATATGTGAAAATATGTGCGGGTGAAAAGTGTGTAAAAATACATGTAATCCATATATTACTAAAAGTTGAAGCGTGGAATTTAATGTTGTGAGCTTCTATCTTCTTTTTTTATTTGTCTAAAAATTTTAAAATAAATTTTATCAATTATAAAATCCTAATAAATATAAAATAAATACCAGCCCTATTCACATAAAGCCTACTTCTTATGCAGTTAATTCCACAATAAAGCCCAAACCCAAAGCCTTTTCAACCTAAACCCTTTCTTAAACCCTTTATATTCACGGTTTCAAACTTACTATTTTTCCTCTCCCTTTCTCACGTTTCAAATTCATCCCCCTTCCCCACGTTTATTTTCTCACGCAAAACCCTGTGTCTCTCCCCAGTTTTACGGTTTTAAAAAAATGGTTTTTAATTTTTAACGTAGACCCTTTCTCTCCCCCCTCTCACGGTTTCAAAAAAATGGCACTTCAGCTTGCTAATGCTAGGCTCTCTCTCTCTTCCAAAGACAGCTTCAAATCTTCAGACTTTGGCTTTCTAACGTCAGCCTCTCTCTCTTCCCACCTTCATCTCTATTCAGTTTAGGTATCTCTAAATCCCAATTGCTCTTGACCTCTATTCTTCTGACTGTTCTGCATAATAATTTAATGTGAGGATTAGATTAATAATATTGTTTCCTTAGATTTCTTTCTTTTTTCTTTTTTTCTTTTTTTTTTTTTTTAAATTTTATCACTATCTCTTTTGTGTTGTAGGTCATATATGAGTCTGTCTGTTTTTAGTATTTGGGGTGAATCTTATCCTCTGTGATTTCAACGACTATGTTTGACTTTGATTTCTTCGTGTAGTGTTGTGGTGTGGATGATTGTTATGTTGCCTTTTCTTTCTACTTGATTTTTTTAGGATGTTCACAACTAGAGTACGAAACTAATTTATCACTGTGCTAGGCATGAGTAGATGGAATACACCAACTGTTATATAGTTTAAAGTATATTGGGCTGTTCATTTTCTGCAAAATACTGACGTTGTTGGTTTCAGAATATTTATAAAGGGTAGCTTTGTGCAAATAATTGCAGGTTCTTCTAAAAGTATTAGAACTGTTAGTTGTGTCCTAAATTTGGTCTTAATGTTGGCATTTTTCTGTTATTTTCAAAACAGATCTTCAGCAGGTGATCTTTGCTATGCAATCTTCTAACTCCAAATTTTTAAGCTATGGACTTTTAGTTGTGGATATTTTAATATTTTATGCTCTTTCTAACTCCAAATTTTAAAGCTATGGACTCTTAGTTGCTCCTATTTTAATATTTTATGCTCTGTTGCCAGGATTGCATTAGTGGAAATTCAATTTCATTCCAGCCAAGCTAAATAGGGTTGCTGCAATGTTAGCTAATTGGGCAGAATGAGGTTATCTTCATTTTCGTGATTTCTCTTTTATGTACATTGTTACAATTTACAACATTATGTTCAAAATCCTAAATTCCTTGATGTCCATCACTCTCTTTTTGTGTCATTGCTTTGGCTTTTTTAAATTTTGTTCATAATAATAATGGTTTTTGTTTGGTTACTGAGAAATTGTAGGAATCAAATAATGAATAATTTTGGGGTTTTATTTAGTGTGTTTGGGATTCAAGAATCTTTATATAGCTGTTTTATTAGTTGGTTGGTGTCAATTTTTATTCATGGTTATTTTGTTATTGACTTTCTATCTTCTGGGTATTAAATTTTCATAATTGAAGAATTTGGATCCTTTTTTGATGTTGGACGATTTTTCATGTATGAAAAATTACAATCTTATCTTTCTTAAAGTTTGAATTTTCTTTGATTGGTATGGATGGCAATGACTCCTCCCAGTGGATTTCCAAATCATCCACACAGAGGTTCTGCATTCATTGTTGTTTTTGATGTCATGTACATTCATTAATCGTGACTCATTGTATATATTAATTCAGTATATTTTGATGTGATTTTTGTTTTATAGGTTTTGAGACTGTCACGCACATGTTACAGGTATACTTTGTCTTAAAGCAATTCAATTACTTGATTATTATCGGGTTTAATTGTAAAGAAACTGAAATTGAGTTTTTTTGGATTTTGGGGAGGCATTACTCATCAAGATTGTGTAGGTCATAAGTGTACAAGTGGACCCGGTGATGTCCAGGTAAGACATATCAATTGCTGGCTTGCTGTTGATCAATAGGAATTAGAAGAATTATGTCAAAGCTTTATTGCATAAAACTTATTCTTCTTTATTTCATATATTTTTTTTGTGCATTGGATGACAACAGGTAGAGGAATTATCCACCCTGAAATGCTTACAAGAAGAGAAACTCAAAGAGATTATAGCTTTGGATCAATTTATCCTCCAAAGACAAAATGTCAGAACTCTTCTTTCTGCTGAAGGGGTTCTTAAAAGTAGTTCTCAAATTAATGATTCCATCAAAAGTTTATTATCTTGGGGTAAGTATTTGTGTCTACACCTTTTTAAAGTACATAGTATATTGTTCTATCCCCATTAACATCCATGACTTAGATTTGCTACCAGAAGACAAAAAAAAAGGGGCTTTAAGTGGATAATGTTTGGGTTGGTTGAAAAATTCTTATTATAAATAAAATTATTGGGAATATGTTATTATTCTATAAGTTTAAGCCTGTAAATTTATTTATATAATCATTTCTATGTGAATTTGTGATCAAAATGACTAATATTTTGGTAATTGATAATTCTCAAGCGAAGTTGTATTATATATTCTTTATATGTCTTTATTGATTTCTTTAAGTTATAATTTTGTTTATATAGAAATGTTAGCATTTAGATGTATTTGTGTAAGGTTGTCTTTAGAATAAATAGATTATGGCATTGAGAATTTACTTTTTGACCTAAGTAACTTATAAATCTTTGGGCTTTGAAGCTAATTCCATTATAGTTTGTCACAACTCTATTATATATGACCTATTATCTATGACTTTCAAAGAAAAGATTTGTGAAAGGGTCTTGGTCTGTTTGATGTTTTGTCAATGGATATCATGACATTAATCTAAAATCTAATTGGCATGTACAAGTTAGAAAATTTCATAGATGATGAAATTAGACCAACAACATCCCAAAAAGGCCATGGATGAAGATTAATGTGAGCTTGACAATTAATAAACCCAACAACACAAGCACTTATTTATATTGATTCTTTTGAAGGGATGGACAAAAAACAATGGTGTTCTTAAGTTAGTATCTGATAAGATGACTGATATTTTGGTAATTAAAAATTAACAAACCTAGCTGCATAATCACATTTATTGATGGAATCATTTATATTATTTTGTGAAATTAGTACTAGATTTTTTTTTTTTTTTTAGCTATGTACTAATTATAACAAGTAGATATGTTATCTAAGAATAAAAAAATTATCTCTAATCTAAACCCTTTTTTTTTATTGGTAATCAAAAAGCTATTATAAATGAGAGAAAAATGAAAAAAACAAGAAGTTCATGAAGATGAACAACAAGAAAAAAAGAAACAAACAGCACAACAAACAGAGGATAGTTAGGAAACTAAGCTAAGGGAGGACAAAAACTCAGAGAGAGAAGAACAATCCGTAAAACCCCAACAACGAGACCACTCCAAAAGACTACAAACCCCATAGAAACTCACAAAGAAAAACTTTTCATTTTGAGGTAGAGTTGGCTTCTTGATATGTACAATTTATGTACAGTTGATAATGAATTTATAAAAAAAAGTATAATGCGTGCTTCATGGAATTGATGGTTCTTTTTAGGTGTATGTTTCCAAATTCTTTCAATTTCTTTTTGGTTTTTTTTTTCCTCCTCCAGTTTTATAGTATCTTCTAATATACTTTACAAATTCTAGAATGGTAGTGCACATTTAGTTGGAAAGAGGAAAAAAGGAAAAAGAAAAGTTGTGCACATCACTTTTAAGGATTCTAAAATCACATGCTGCTGAATGCAAATTAAACTTGAAATATCATATTTACATTTTTGCATGTACCAAATTAAAATTTTCATATTGATTTTCCACATACTAACTTGATTACTCATATGCATATTAAATTTTTTTTATTTGATGAATGAATGCTCATGCATTTTGGTAGTATTTGAGAAGAGTACTAAAGATTCATAATAATATCACTTAACTGTTTAATATTGTTATTGTTGATGTGGTGCTACTTTAAAGTTTAAAGTAGTGAGAATGGGAATTTGAATTGTGCATGATGATCTATAGAACAAATGGGGTTCGATGGAAGTGAGACCACTCCATAAACATTTTCATGGATGATAGATTTGAAAGCATACTTTTTTTTTTTTTTAACTCTTTGCTTTCTCTTTGTCAGTTAAACATTAAGTTTGGGGATATAAAACTTTTTTAAAATATTAAATTCCTATTTTGCAGATTTTAATTTTGAAGTTAGATCAAGAGCTGTACTTATCAAGTTAAAAAAGTGATCAAAGAGATTCATATTGGGAAACTAATTCAATTCTAGGTTTTTACATTTTGTGTTAAGTGTGTACTCAATACTTGATATATTCATTTTCTTATTTGACATGGCAATGTTTTAGATGATGATTTACAAAACACATGCTCATATCTTTTGATTTTCATGATGGGAATGATGGATAGTATGTAATTTAAAGTTTTTGGTGTTATCATTAATTTGAGTTACTAAATTCAACTGTGGATTATTGAAACTAATTAAAGAATATGATTTTTATTTTGCTGATTGGGCATTTTTATGTGGAGGTCTTTGTTATTGTCAAGGAAGTTAATAAGTTATTTTCTTTTTCAAGGCATATAAGCTGCATTTTTGGGAGATCTAGGGTACCATGGAAAAGAAAGAGCACTGCTAGGGTTTGAAAACAACTTTATGTTGCTCTTTGGGACCACAATTTAACTTTGCTTTGAGGTTAAATATGAGATTACATCATACAAAAATACAATTGTATACAATAATGAAAATTTTCAACCATGAGAAGTGGAAGCAGACAAGCATAAACTAATTATTTTTGTATTTATTTGTATATGAGGTTTTGATGCTATGTTATTGCAATTTTAATATGGATATTGTTATATGAACCTATAGTATAGCCCTCAGATTACTATAAACATTCATTTATTTGTTCAAATATAATATGTAGATTACATATATAATATTATATCATGATTAATATGAAATTAATTAAAATCTTATTTCTTAGCGCTTAATAAAGAAAACAAATACATATAATATATTAAAATAAAATTGCTAAACTTTTCCGTGCATAGCACGGGTTAGCGACTAGTGTTATTTAAAAACTGAAAACATATGTTTGAAAGGTTGTACCAAACACTATATAGTATTTTCTAGTGAACTTTCTCTCTAGCTTATTCCGGGAGAGAACTGAGAAATTTATTTTAATTTAGTTGTTTTATTTATTAGATAAAAGTTTCTAAATTTGTTGTTCTCTTTCTCTATAAGTACAACTACTGATCTTTGAAAGGGTCAAAGTTTTCTAAGTTCAAACAGTCTTTGTATTACTACCTTCTCTGTCTCATCTGTAGCCTCAGAATTAATATCTATAGACTTAGACTTGATTCGTTTCTACTCTCTATATAAACAACAACCGTACTCTCTCTACACACACAGCAGAAAAACTTATGTATAGAAGCTGCAATTATTTTGTTGTGGATATCATCATCACGACAGTAATTTCCTCCATTGTTTCTTCGACATTTCATTGTAAACTTTCTTAAGAGTTTTGCTTCCATGGTGGGCAAGGACATAGGTGAGCCTGAACGTTCACTGGAGCACACTCCAACATGGGCTGTTGCGGTGGTCTGCCTTGTGTTGGTTGTTATTTCTCTCTTCATTGAACATATTATTCATATCATTGGAAAGGTAAGCTTATCTATTTATCTTAATATTCGTTTGGGTAACGTGCAGTTTCTTTTGTTTGTATTTTTTTTTTCTTAATGAAAGATTCTTGCATTCTTATGCAGTGGCTAAAAAACAAACAGAAGTTAACTCTTTACGAAGCACTCGAAAAAATCAAAACAGGTACGTACCGATCATGATAAACTACCAAAAAGTGAATTTAATTTATTTGACTACTATTCCAACGCTCATAGTTTGATATCTAACATATCTTAAAAAAAAAAGGGTAAGTCTGTCCAAAGTCTAACACTTTTTCTTTGTTGGATATATATTTTTTCCTTTTTCAGAGCTTATGATATTGGGATTCATATCCTTGCTCTTAATTGTGTTTCAAGGGCAAATTACTGATATATGTATACCCAAGAGTGTTGGAGCCACTTGGCACCCCTGTGAAAAGGGGTACAAGGAAGAGACAGATTCCCAGGATAAAGGACGGAAACTACTACAACTTCTGGATTCTGGTTTCGGTTCACGAAGAATATTAGCTGCAATAGAAATTGACAGATGCACAAAAGAGGTAAGCTAAATGATTTTTTTTTTTTTTTTAAATTTTAAAATAAGACTCTTTTTATTTTATGTTTCCAAATATGTTGGTATTCTGGTGTAGCTACTTAATTTAAATGAATTTAATATTGTGGTACCACCAATGAATAGCCTTCAATTATTGGGGAAGGAGTTGTTGGAAACTTGGAATAGAATCAATGAATGTTCCCATCAAAAAGAGAAAAGAAAAGAATCAATGAATGTTATAAGTAATAAGTAATAGTTGAATATGATAATAAATAAATAAATAAATAGTTGAATCATTTTTTGTGATCTATAATACATCAATTTGTAAAGTTTATAAAAGAAGCGGGATGATGAATTCAGTAGATTGAAGTTTTTTTTTTTTTTGGTTTGGCATTTTGGAAGGATAAAGTCGCGTTGGTGTCTAAATTAGGGATTCACCAGCTCCATATATTCATTTTTGTGTTAGCTGTGGTTCATGTGCTCTACTGCATCACCACCTTGGCTTTAGGCAGAACTAAGGTACTTTCCTTGTAATTATTTTCATGTTTGTGAGAGAGATGATGTAGCCATCAAATATATAGTAATAAATTGACCCCACACCACAATTGTACAAAATTTATACATTTCTCTAGTTCTTTTGCTTCTTTGAATGTTCTCAAAATTCTTGCTTGGATCGCAGATGAGAAAATGGAAGGTTTGGGAGGAAGAAACAAAGAAACCTGAATATCAATACTATCATGGTAAGTCTCAAATACTGTCAAACGGGTCAACGTAGCGAAGTTTAATTTTATAGGGTGTACATTTAGTTTGAAAGCTACTCTACACCACTACGACACCTAACAAAAACAAACAAATTTCAAAGTTGAAAAAGAAATACACAAAAGTGGCTCACAAGTCATCGAATTCTTGTATTTTAGTATAAAA